>NW_008824414.1:5191878-5234132 GCF_000699105.1 Pygoscelis adeliae | reverse complement strand
CGGAGGTTGTTTCCGGCTTTGCTGCGTTTTGTCTCCGGGCTGTCCCCCGCCGTTCGCCCGCGGAGCGCTGGGCTGGGGCGGGTGGGCTCCTCCGTGCCTGGGTGGGCTCCCGGGCAGCAGGCTGGGGCCTGCGCCGCGCGTTTACAGGGGGCTGCGAGTTGTGCAAGGTGTCTCGTGGTGGCCGGGCCGGCTCCACAGCAGGTCCTCTCCTCGCCAGGACTTGATAATGCTCCTGTCAAAGTCAGTGGCAGAGCTGTTCTGGTTTCATTGGGGAAAAATAAGCCCCGATTCTCCTAATTACTCTATTGCTCACCGGCTGTGCTGAGGCAGTGAAAGGGAGTGTAGCACTCCTCCTTCAGTAAAAGGAGGAGGACACGCCTGACTCCTGATGCTTTATTTATTTCACCTGACAAGGGTATGAGTTGTCCGTTGTGAACTTTGGTGTTTCCTTCTTGTGCATTGGAGAAAAGCAATAAATTCGCTTTGAAAATTAGAATTTTTTTCCCTCTTTTAACCAAGTTTTACATGTTCGCATTTAAATCTTTTAAATGTTTGCATTTAAACCGTAACCATTTCTCTTTTAACCAATTTTAAATGTTTGCATTTAAAAAACCCAGCTGTTTAATGCTGTTTAACCTTTATAGGCAGAGTAGTTATGGATGGTATTCTTTCTTTATTTTTTCCCGTGAGGAATGAGTGGAGGTCCTTCAATTTTGTTTTGACCTCAACTTGATGCAGACACCGGCTGTAAATGGGTCAGGCAGTCATTGAAGTGAACAGTTGGCCACATTTGTGCTAACTCTAGCCTTTTTGTTTTTTGCCAGAGGAAAAAGAATTCTAATTTCTATCAGTCTAAATTGTGCTGGGCAGCATTATCAGCTGGAAAGACCCCTCTGATTTGACAGGCCCCACTGTATGATGATTAATTACTACTCAGCTTCATTGGACTTTTCTAATTTCCTTTTGCCACTAGCTGTAGGCAACAAGCGATAAGTACTGCTCTTATTATTTTGTGCAAAGGAAAATGTCTATTACTGCTCTGTCCTACAAGTAATCAGAATAAAAAGACAGCTGATCGGAAAACCTGTGAGGATCGTTCTGTCTTTATTTATCCTACCCTTGCTTTATTCTTGTGCTGCTTCTACACAGAAGTTGTTTTACACAGTTGCCTGTCAAAATAAGAAGATAAAATCATAAGCTCTATCAAAGTAGTTGACATTTTGAAATTTGTATAATGATTTCATGGGAATTAATCCTCAATCTCCGAATAAATCCTCCTCAAAATGCTAATATAACTAGGAATCTTATACCACAGAATGTAAAACAATTCTTAATCTTCCTTTTCTATTTTGCCATAAATTTATTATATTAGAAGGCTGCCTTGTTGAGAAAAATTATAGCATTATCACCAAATGCAAGAAGAGTAAGTACTTTAGGTAACACATTATTATAATGATTTTTCTGAGACACTGAATGCTTGAAATATACCAAGAAAAAGGTGCGTTACTAAGAACTTGTCGAGGACTTAACTGTTAGAGATAAAAATGGAACTTTGCAACTTTCATATCTTCGTTTTTAATGAATCTTTTCAAGGTATTAGACAATTTCCAGTGAATTAAGTCTAGAAAAGTCATCCAAGTTACCTCTGTATTCTACACATTTAAGAGATGCCACAGAGCTTACTTTCAGAGCAAAGATACTAAATGCTTGCTGGGTAACAGCAAAGCACGTCTGCACAGTGCATGGGAATGCTGTGCCAGGATAGAGGTGTTGTATAATTGTAGTAAAGTCAGGTGCTGTCTGGACTAATTACCTAAAGATGGGGCTTCTTACCTGAAGGCTTAGCGTGTGCTGCTGTAGCTTCAGTTTAAAAGCTGACTCGGTCACGTCTGACAGGGGTGGATGTCCTTATCTGCACCAGATCTTTTTTCAGAATGTTTCAACACTTAGGGATTTAGGAATAAATGGAACTTACGAACCTAAAAGCCTGCCTCACCTTGGAAAAGGGACTTTTCTAAACTGTTTCAGGTGCTTCTGAATGTTATCCTGGAGACTTTTGTGAAAGGGTAGAATATTGATACACAGGAGAAGGCACTTGAGAAGTCTTCCAGGGAATTGTATTTGTCTTCTTTACCTAAGATTGGTTGTTCTGGCCGATTCAAAAATGTTTCTTCTGATCAGATCCTTCCTGCTTTTTTTGCATGCAGTTAGAACTTCAGGTATTTACGTGATTTTGATCAGATTTGTACAGCTACAAGAGTGACAGGCGCAGGGATGTATGTGAAGCTGCAGTTGTTTTGCTGTTTTCTTGTTCTGTTTTTAAACTGAAGCAGAAGATGTTAGCAAGATTCCCCCTTTGAAAAAAATTTAGAAACTAGTTGGCTTGAGGCCTGGAATAGTGGGGGAGGCTCCTATCTTGAAATATCTCCCGTCAGGAGCACACAGCACTTATCAGGCCATCCTTTCTGAGGATGTAAATTCCAGGCCTACTGCAGTCTTTGTAAATATGGATGGCCTTTGTGTGGAAGATGTATACTGCTAGCAAGAGGGAGAGAGAAGGGATATTTGCATGCAACTTTCACATCTGCTACTGAACCCAAGAGCCTGATCAGTATCTGCATTCCTTTCCCCAAATAAACAGAGAACCAAATGGCTTGCAGATCTCCTGAAAGGAGTCTTTCCCTGTCCAAAGCCTTCTCTATCCTCTTCCTTAGGCCTCTGCAGACTAAGGTTCAATGACTGGTAAAGAGACCGCAGGTGCCGTGTACGACTTCTTTTCCATGGTCACAGCAGGAAGGGACAGGAACTGAGCCGCTCTGGACAGAAAAGCTGGGAGATGATTTCAGGGTGGCTGATCCAGTGTAAAGCTTCCTGACCGCTGACAAGGAGCCGGTTTGGCTAGCACATGCTCAGCATATCTCTAATTCACATCACATGATTCAGAATATTGTGTAGAGTTATTTTTTTCCCAGCTGTAATTACTTTTATTTTTGTTTTGCAGCCAGCAAAAGTAAACGTATTGGCAATATACGGGCAACATAGCTGCCAGTGCTGTTTTGCTTGACACAAACACAGCATTGTTATTCACAATGAAGCACTTGTGATATTGTTATCAGACTGGTAGCACTACTTTAATAGCTAGGGACTTCAGGCAGTTAATCTAAAATGGACTGGATTATATTCTTTCCTCCCACTTTATCCCCTTCAGAATCTGGTGGTTATTGTTCTCTTGGTTTAGGGTAGCTCACCCTCAACGGGAGGGAACAAGGAGCTGAGTGTTTCACTTGAGTATTGTAGTTCAGGCCTCTGTGGTATGGTGGAAAATACCTTGTGAGTATGTCTGTTGAAGGCATCTCTTAATTATATAGTCTTATTGGTAGCAAATCAGAGGTTAATGAGTATCTCAACAGGTATTGTGAAGCGCTCTTTCGTTGCTAATGTTCTAGTGGAAATACTGTATGCTGTACCAGGTTGCAGTATGAAGTATGGCATACTCATCCAGCAACTGTAATTATGGTATCCTGTTCCATCTGAATAGGATAGCACGTTTAGAGTTTGTTCATTCATTTAAAACAGTAGTAACTACTTTGTAGATATGTGGATGACTGAGGTACATATATGCATTAAAGAGCTTACCTTGGGGTCATCAACAACTATTAAGCAAACTAGCTTCTTTTAGCAAATAACATGTAATATTCATATACTGTTGACAGGCACAGTTTTTCTTCTGTGTTTGTGGGTGAGTCACTGTACAGTTTTGTCTTGCCATCTGTATCTTTGTAGATTTAAACAATGTATGGGTGAGTTCCTGAGAAGTCTCAAAAAGCATCACCAAGCACGGTGATAACAAGGCAGGCAAAATTTCTGCATCCCTTTGACAAAAGGGTCTGCCCCAAGTGCTAACAGGTCCCGCAGGGGGGTAGGAAGGAAGTGGGCAACTGTCTCTCCCACCTAACATGGGTCTGCAGCTGCACAAAAGGAGATGTGCTGCTTTAATAGTTCAGGGAGCTCCAGGGAGCGTTGTGCCTCCCCAAAGCACAAGGACTTGTGGTTCACCTACTGCAGCGTCGGTCTTGGCACCACCAGTAACTGCTACTGCTGCTACCGAAACTTCCTCCTTAGGTTCGATGGGTTCATAGTGTTCAAGGTCACAGTGAATAAGTCTATGTCAGAAATAAGAAAAAGAAGGTAGGATCTATTATCGGCGATACCTTCCAGGCTGCTTTGCTGTTCTAACAATTAATATTTGAATAGATTCAAAAATGTACTCCTTTGCTACATATAAAAGTAGGCTCTTCCAGCTCTTTCTAGGATATTGCTTCTACTTTTCTACACAGCTATTTGCCACAAACCTTATTTTCATGTTGATTAGTATTTATTGTTGCTGTAAAATAGTGTATGTTGTAGCGTTTGTCTTATCAATGCGAAGTGATAAAAAGCATCCTCAAATTAACTCCTCTCCAGGGAAAGAAAATAAAAACACAGTCTCTGGGTGGGTGTTGGAGAAAAAGGAATTCCCAATATTATTATTTATTTGAAGTGAATAATTTTTGAAATACAGAGTAATTCAGTAAAACCTATGCAATATTATTTGTCATATGCGGGCCAGATAATTATAGCATAGAGTTTATTCATTTAATTTGGACTAATTTAGAAAGTGAAATATATAATGGTGCAACTGCTTTGTTCATTTTCTAATAAAAGGTAGGAGCTTTTGAGTGTTATTAAACTGAGATAAGCTAGGCTTCTGTATAGCACAATTTTGTATGTCTGAACTAGCAAAGCCTTTGAAGTCCTATGAATCTTTCTGCTTGTTAATTCTTCCATTTGTTTGATTTTTGGTACAAAGAAAATGAAAGAATATGATGAGATTATGGCATTTTAAGTCAATATTTATTAAAAAATCAATCTCGATGAAAATCTGCCCATCCCTCTAATTAGATGAGGCAACTTGAGGTTGATTTTTAATTGCAAAAGTAATTACATGGAGCAGATAGCCAGTGACATTTGATTATCTAGGTGATTGATTAAAAAGCCTAGCTCACACAGCAGATTGTCAGCCAGGGGAATCGAGACAAAAGAGCAAATTAAAAAAGTTGTCCTGTTAGTAATCACAAAATTCAAGGATGAAATTACAAAGCTAAACACCTCCAATCCACGTCATCTTCATCACTCAAATGTCTGCAGCATGCCTGAGCTCAAAAAGGGGCGATAAAGAAATGGATTACTTTTAAAAGGAGGAAGTATTCAGGAAATATAAAAATGAAAGAGCAAAAGCACTGCTGAGAATAGGGACTTCAACCACACAAGCAATGAAATGAAAATTTCTCTTAATTGTGACAGAGTTCATTTTCCCTGTGCTCTTGTGAAAGCTCATTAAAACCAAGCAGGGTTAGTCAAATTAAATGAAATATATTGGGTAACAAAATATATTTTTAGTGACAAATCTTAATGTTTATTTAAGAATCTAGTCTAGATTATCCCTTCCTCCTCCAATATATGTATTTTACAGTGGATATTAATTTGATTTTCTAATACTTTGGATTTATTTAATGTCATTTTAGCTGATTGCAGTCTGTAACTGGAATGGGTACCACTGATGCCTTTCAGTAAAGAATGTTGTAAAATGTTTGTGAAATTCGTATATAAGGTAATGTGAATAAGGCAGGAAACAGAAGGAGAATTATGTTTGCTTGTAATATCTCATTTTATTTTTAATTTTATGATGCTTACTTCTTTGGGCTATGCTGTTCTTGTAAGTTGGTCCAATGAGTTGATGGGCTACAAATCCTAAATTGTGAAACAGATCCTTCCAACAGAAGGTTTTGATGTATGTAGCATGATGTGCAGCATGCTTCCATTGACTCTGGAGGCTTTGGATCAAGTCCAGTGTGTGCTTTTTTTTTTTACCATGACAAAGCACTGTTGTGTTTTATCTGAATTATCAAATTGTTTTGGCCAAATAGTCTTTGGCAGAACCACTCCAGTCAGCTCAAAATGGTATTTAAGCCTGAAACTCATTCATGAAAAATAACTGCATTTTCTGAAACATCACGTGACATCTTGATATCACTTTTCTGCCGTTTAAACAAGCGTCTGTCATTTTCTTACCACAGATGCCTGGAAAGTGGTGCAGTAGCGAAGGGTGAGATTGAACAGCAATTATTCTTTAATTGAAACCAGAAATATATGCATGTAATACTATAATCCATTTTATTAGAATAAAACAACCCAGAAAAGAGGAGAAAGGCAGTGAAATTGTTGTAAGCATCCCATCCAGGGTCAATTAATGTACAGCCTGTTGGCCTTTAGAGTCCTTTAGAGCTCAAGTGCAGCTACTATCAACTGGTAGCAAGTGGTGGATTTACCATTGTGGGTGTCAGCATCAGGCCCTTCATCTGCTGTCTAGCAGTCATTCAGTGAAATCTTTGTGATCCGGTTACTAATTCCACGGAAACAACCTGGTTTTCTTCTTCCATAGAGTTGTCATTGAGAAAAAGAAATGATTACTAGACTGTTGGATTTGTTAAATGCCAACTCTGTATTGTTCTTTTATGAGGCTCTATTACCTGTCACCCATCAAAAGGTAATCTGACAGAGAGTAACAAAAATTCAATTGATTAAAGGTGCTTCTTGCATATTACAACACTGTATAGTTTTCCAGGTTCCCGACAGGCCTTTTGCATAAAGGCACATGAACACTGAAACAGAGGTGGGTATAGGCCTTGGTGTGTTTCTAGCTCCCTGACTTAAACAAAAAAAACCCAACCCAAAAACCAAAAAAAATTGCAGGAAAGGCAAATTATTAAACAATGAGAGGGTCGATTCAGTTTTGGAAATGTGTAATTGGCAACCTCAAGAGAGCAATTTGAATAGAGTAATGTCGTAGAAAATTGGTATCCATTTTCAGTACAACAAAATGTGTACGGGTGTGTTGGGAAGTTTGTAACCATTACAACAATAGTCTTTGTTTCTCTTTCAGCATTTTGAGGAGGTGGGATGAAAGCAGTAGAAATAATTTTCTACGAGAGTAACTGCCTCTTTGTTTAACAAACAAAATGTCAAAAAATTTACAGATTTTGGTAATTTCAAAGCTTTCTGCAGACAATCTCACCTCCCTGCTATTTCTGAGACTCAAAGCAAAGTCACAGAATAAACTCAATCTTGCATATTACAGCTCTGTTAAGTCTAATACTTCTATTTATGGTGTTTACAGTTCATGTATCATTTTAGAGACAATGTCTTTGTTCGCAAGCTAAATATTCTTTACATGACTGTATTTACAATTGTTGTCTCATTTTCTCACATGGAAGATACTTGACAAAAATGGACTCTTGTGTTGTATGGACACGGAACCCTCATCCCAATTTTCCAAAATAGCTGCTTTGGGTGATCTAATGTCTATGATTTTTCTGATCAGTTTTCAGTCCTCTTCAGTCTGAGTTACCTCTATTTTTGCCTTTGCCTGCATTAAACAAGAAATTCAGATGTTGGTAATTAACTGGAGTTCCCCTGCTGCCAGCCCAAATTCAGTTCCAAAAAGCCCTGTATATTGCTACTTCTGCATTTGTTAACAATGTCCAGACAACAGGTCTGCAATTAGATTCCCATCTGTTAGGTTGAGCATTTAGCATAGCCAGAGGATGCAAATGAACTTGGGTCCCTCAATGGAGTGGATCCCTAGCTCGCAGTATTATATTTGAAAAGAAATTTAGCAGTAAATGACAAGGAAGGAGATGAGGCTTTTAATAATACAGCAGCTCTAAAATGTTTAAATGAAAACAATAAAATACTGTTGCTACGTATGATGGTTGCTCTGACAAATCTCAGAATATATTAAAATATTCTACTGTTTTCCTCAATGTCTTGAATGCTGCATTAGATTGAGGGGAAAAATGCTAACTTTAATGTTAGGTATAGTGCTGACTGCATAAAGTAATGCTGCATGATTATATAAATGTAAGAATTCTACACCAATTGTTGTTTGAGGATCTTAAAGGAATGCTTAAAAATATTAGGTATTTTTACAGGATAAAATGGAAAAGGCAGAAAGACACATTTTTAGAAATTCTTGTGTTTAATCTCAAACTGCAATTTTGTATCAGTTCTAACAGTGTTATAATAAGGGATAATCCTACCAAGTCCATAGGCTGTGTGTTGGAGGATTAGCTAAAGCTTGCATATTTAAATGTTTCATTTTCTACTGGAATGTCTATAAAATAGACAGTAAAACCCACTTAAACTAATACCTGTTGAAGGGCTAAAACAGTAAGGAAAAAACCTCTGTGCAAACTCAGATTTTCTATAAACATTCATTGTATTACTCTTTTGCCTTTTCAGAATTTGCAGATCAAAAAATAAATACTGTATATAGTACATCAATATAGACTTAAAAAGGCTTTTTTCTTATGCATTAAAAATGTAATAAATCTGGTCTAAAATGAGTTTACATGTTTATATTTATTTCTTTAAATAATATTTATAGCTTAGAACACACAAAATCCTAAACTAATAGTAAAAGATGCATTTCTAAAGTAATACTTGCAATTATTTTGGTGCCTTAGTAAAAGGAGGGAATATTTCTACATTATAAACACAGGAGAGTGGTTTTTGGCGGAGTTTATTAGGTACAGAGTTCAAATTTACACAGCTTAGTTTTTATCGTGGCTTCTTTTTTCTCTTTGATAGTGGTAATGAGCATTTCAAATTCTGTTGCTACTTTTTTCAGCGAGAGTTTTGTCATAGTCATCAGTGGGATCTGGACTGCACTCCGTGTTTCTTACCAGAGCAAATACTAGGGTGACAGAGAGAATCCCAAAGATACCAAAACAATTGGCAATATTACAATTTGAGTTAAAAAAAAAAAAAAGCTTCCAAGGTAACCATCAACGTATTATTTCTGAGTTTGGGATTTCATTGTTCTACCTGCCAGATGTAATGAGATGGTTCATGCCCCCAGCATCTTTACATCCAAGGCAGACGAAGGGGTGAGGAGATCTGTTCAAGAGCACAGAGCACCAGCCTGGCAGAGCGGAAATGGGAATATTCAAATTCCATATTCTCAGCACAGAGCAATGCACTGGCCACCATTTGCGCCAGTAAAGCATATTCTTGCTTCATAAATAACTTGGGTTTCCCAGTATATGAAAGAGTTACAGTAATCAGAATGTCCTGTTGGTTCACGGTTAGAGCTTAACATTACCGGCCGAGTCCGCTAAGTCTTCTTTGTGGCTAAAGGTTCTGAAAATAGCACTGTTCTGGTGAGGAGAGTGAGCTTTGATCATCGCTGGCTGATTCAAGAGCAGAGTCAGCAGGGTTATACTGCTCTCCCTGCTTGAGCATAGCGCTGTGTTGCTTGTGTGCTCAGGGCAAGATGGAAACGTGCCTATTGGAAGGATGTGGCCTGCTCTGCAGAACCAAGTATGACTTTTGCACTGAACAAAAGTAAATGGTCTTAGAGATTTTTTGGGCCCTTCGAGAAAAATTGCATCCACTTGTTTCAACCTAGCTAGCAGTGTAGGATTGCTCAGGATGAGATGTATGCTGCTTGTCACCATGACAAAAGTGCAGATCCTTGCCTCCATGGGATTCGACTTTTCAGGCCTGACAGAAGATGTGTGGGATCAGAATTCCCTGCCAGGCAAGCCGTTGGTCCAAGCGTGCCACAGACAGGGTGGGAGCTTGTGATTGCCTGGTCCGTAGCCTGCTAATCTTCCAGATTAGTCTATGCTTTTTTAATCTTCCAGATTAGTCTATGCTTTCTCCCCTGGGGGATAGAAGGCCATCAGCAGAAAGCAAGAGCAATCCGTTGCTCTTTCACTGACAATAAACAGATAGTGACAGCAGCTAGAAACCTTGTCGCAGTGCTGTAGAGATCCGGGAGTGTATGTGGGTATGGTCACATTTTTCTTTCTGTTCTTAAATAGAAAATTATTTGTATACACAGGTGATGGAGGGACTGTGAATGGCAAGGAGAGACTACAGGAGTGTATAGGTGCATGAAGAGGTGGTTCTAGCAGGAAAATTTTGCTCTGCTGCTTCTGCACTTGGCTTATGCGATGCTATTATGCCATTAGTATCTCCCCCCAGCAGTAAACTGGGGACATCCTCTGGTTCTTGTGCTTTGAAGGAAGCATTGCTTTAGGTAGACGCATGTAACGCGGCATGTCTCTGATGGCTCAGGGGAGTATCGTGTGCTTACGTGCTCAGACAGCTGGCAGCGAAGAGGCACAAGCACTGGGGGCCCCTACTGTCAGATGGTGCAAAGGACCAGCGGCAGGAGTGAAGCCTTTGTCCAGCTCTGATGGGGGCTGTAGGCCACGAGAGGCAGCAACTTCCTCCACTTGCCCACCTGCTGCCCCATTAGCCAGCGGTGCGGTGTGTGGGCACGGCTGGGGGCACGGACACCTTTGGGCTTGGAATGGGAACCTTTCCACACCTAATAACTTTACTTATGCTTTCAGATGATATGTCACTATTTCTGCCTTCTAAGTCGGAAACTGGCAGCTCCGCACTATGCTAAATGTTGTACTTTCTCCAGTTCTCTTTTTGTGTATCGCTTTGCTTGGTTTAAAGTTTGGTCTCATGTGGAACAGCCTGTTCTACTGAGAGTAGCCATGTGTTTATGACTGAGACTCAGGTTTTTGGTGTGTGGTTCTTGCTGTGACATGGATACTTCTGGGAGTTGGAATGAGTGCAGTCTCGCTGTTTGCCTCCTTAGATTGCACCCTGTGTAAAGGCTCGCTGTCTCTTAACTGGCTGTATACTTTCCAGGACAGTAAACTCCTGGGGGCTGCCACAGTACAAGTGACAATTAGCTACTTAATCTGCACACGTTTTCCAGAAGTAACGTTTTCTTACCACATGTGACCACTAGTGTCGCATTCTTGATTTCTTATTTTTGAATTCTTCTACTTCCAAAATTTTTCTTTGATAGCTTTGTGTTGTTCAATGATTTTTTTTTTTTTATTTATACCCAGGCTTTCCCCCTTTAATAAGTGCTTCAAGTTTTCCAGTGCAGTGGCCATCAGCTAGCTTCTTTCTTATTTCACTCGCATTGTTATTACCTGGAGTTAGGTCTAATAATAGGAGCACAGCATCAATGTCCTGCATTCAAGTAAGGAAATTAACCTAATAATTGTCTCTTAAATGCATTCTTTCATTACACAACTCATGGGGGCAAGGGGCAGAGGTCATTTAACTTGCACAGTGATCACATTGTCATCAGCATAGAAAACCATTATCTCAGTAGGTTATAGCTAATCCTACTGATAGCATTTTAACCGGCCTAATTTTTCTAATAAAGAAAAGTATTGATGAGGTAACAAAAATTGGTCAAAAGAACCTATTTAATGAACACCAGCTAATCAACATGGCTAGAGTTTCTTGGAAGAAGTGTAGACAATTTTCACTCCATTCCCACTGGAAATATACCTGCGAGCCCTTTGTAATCTGTTATTAACGTTTATTCTTTTGCTTGTTTTGTGGCATGGAAGACAGCTTGGCTTTTAGTATTAATTTGTTGTTGCATATCTTCCTGCTTGCTTTCTGCCATAAAGGTTATGTCCACAGTGATGTCAAAGGGGTGACTACAGCCTATTTAGACATGGCTGAGTAAGATTTGGGTCGGTAGCTTGAGGACTGATTAGGGAAGTGATTGTGCCCCTGTACTCGGCACTGGTGAGGCCGCACCTCGAACACTGTGTTCAGTTTTGGGCCCCTCACTACAAGAAGGACGTCGAGGTGCTGGAGCGTGTCCAGAGAAGGGCAACGAGGCTGGTGAGGGGTCTGGAGAACAAGTCTGATGAGGAGCGGCTGAGGGAACTGGGGTTGTTTAGCCTGGAGAAAAGGAGGCTGAGGGGAGACCTCATCGCTCTCTACAACTACCTGAAAGGAGGTTGTAGCGAGGTGGGTGTCGGTCTCTTCTCCCAAGTAACTGGCGAAAGGACGAGAGGAAATGGCCTCAAGTTGCGCCAGGGGAGGTTTAGATTGAACATGAGGAAAAATGTCTTTACTGAAAGAGTGGTTAAACCTTGGAACAGGCTGCCCAGGGAAGTGGTTGAGTCCCCATCCCTGGAGGGATTTAAAAGACGTGTAGATGAGGCGCTTAGGGACATGGTTTAGTGGGCATGGTGGTGTTGGGTTGACGGTTGGACTCGATGATCTTGGCGGTCTTTTCCAACCTTAATGATTCTATGATTCTATGACTGGTAGCAATCCAGCTATTTTGGTGTGAGGTGCGGGTTACAAAATGCACTCACCTGAGTAAGCACTGGAGCACTGAGCTGCACTGAGCTCTGTGTGCTGCAGCTCAACCACGGGCTGCCCTCGAGCAGGCAAGTGTAAAGCTGGCTCTGGTTTAGCTAAACATGCTTCAGTTACCCCTTTGACTGCCATGTAAACATACTCTTGATGAGCTGGGCTGCTTTGCTGCAGCTCTGTTTCTGGCGTGCAGCCTGGGTCTCCACAGATTTATCTTAATGGAGTTGACTTTTCTGTGTTTGAACTTGTTTGCTGCTTCCAAGGGCAGGGGCTTTACATGTCCTCGCGGTCCTCCTCACAGCTTTGCCTTTTCTATCTGTCCTCTGGAAAGCATAGTCTGAGCCCCTTCATTAATATGTTGCTGCTTTGTTTTCCTCTCTGAGCATGAAACGCCGACATTTTTGAGACGGGTTAGTGTTGTGGAGACAGGAGCAGAGATCGTGGGGCTACATTAGTTATACTTCTGAATAGCTTGATAGCAAAACCTCCATTCAGAATGGGCCGTGCCTTGGTACAGCAAAAGTTTTCAGTCTCACATGCATTTTTTCTGTAATGGATCAACACTGTTTTAATTTGGTAGGAGGTTGTCTTCCAGCACTCATTCTTTGTTTTCAGAAGGCAGTTGGATTTGCTCAGGCTTTGGGAAGTCAGTATTTTTCTCTACAGTGGGATGTTGCTTCAGGACAAACTGTGTATTTATTCTGACAGTCCGTGAGCTCAGTTTGTGCCAAGGTGGCTGCACACCATACAGAGAGGGGAAGGCTGATGGTAGCGTTTGACTCTCTTTACTGTCTGTGGTCCCACTTCAGGCTGCCCAGGGAACCTGAGAGACAAGATAGATGCTGGTGCATTTTGGTCTTCTGTATTAAAGGCCCTACTGTGATCCTTGCCCTGCAGGTACTACAGCCTTCCTGCGCACTGGTGTGTGCTATAACTGTAGCACATCATTATAATAATCATTATAATTATCCTCTATATGTAGTCCAAAATAATCTGATTATTATAAGAGAGTTAGGATGGGAGAGAGTTAAGTAAGACAGAGGTAAACATGGATGGCATCTAGCGAGAGGAGTTCATGTGTGACACTGGTGGCATGGGAGCCATAGAAAGAATTCTGGTTTCTGGCCTGAATGACAAAGGGGGGGAAAAAAAAGTAAATGTTTTTCCTTTTCTGGTTTATTATTTGCCCTTTGATAGCCCCTGTCTTGTTGACAAAGAGGAAGAGAGCTTCTACCCTCACTGGTTCCTTATTATTGCTAAATGGCTATTGAAGCACACTGGAAATTAATTTACAATCTCTTTCACGTTTTCTGTCACATAGGGGATCAATATTTGAGCAAGACTGTCACCTCCAGAAGTAACCCCCAGTACCAGCTTCCTTCAAATACTTTTTACATTAAGCGTTGCCCCCTGGCACGTACCCTTTCCCCAGCCCCACTCCACCCCGGCTCCACTGGTCTGTGGTCAAAGTGTTAGGCAACAGTTTTTATTAACTGTAATAACAGTATTGCAGAGATGGCCAATTTAAACTGAAGTCCTAGCATAGCCCTGCATTTCACAGCTGATTCATATTGACGAGCACTGCTTACCCTGTGAACTGTAAGCTGCTGGAATGAGCACAGCGGCTGCGGTTTTCTTTCAAGTTACAGGATCCAAAGGCAGCAGTAATTGTTTTTGAAATGTTTCTTTTTATTATTATTAAATAAGTTCATTGTATACATTGAAACCTGGATCATTACTCTGCTCTGATTTTCTTCCCTTTTCATTGCCAGGCCTAAAGTGCAGGAACAGTGTGTGTGTTTTAGATTGCTGCTAAGCCATAATAAAAATATCCTTTCTGCAGGGAGAGGGTGCCATCTCTGCCATTTCCTCAGAAATGTGTAGTCCATAATTAGTCAGGATTTCCAACTCAGAGTGCTAAATGGAAGAGACAGGACGAACAAGAAACCCAACAAAATAACTGGATTTTATTTAAGCTAACATAAAAGTGCAGAAATACGTTAGTCGTATATCATGACAGATTCTGGCCCAGCCTAATTCAGTTCTTCATGTGTGTATTGGCATGGGGAATCAAAGACTGTTTGAAAAGATGTGCTTACAAAGTAAGGCACTTTACCAACTGTCAGGAACTGCTTTGAAATGCATCCTTACCCCTAGATACTATTTACCTTGAGGATGTACACTGTATATGCTCTCTTCAGCTTAAAGGCCCCAGGCTTGAGTAGCAGCAGTTACTGTATCTTCCAAAAACCCCTTGTAAATTATCACATATGTGCCTTGCAGCACCAGGCTGTTTGCTCAGCAGGCAAATACAATGCAGCAGCATTATTAAATTTCCATGAAGTTTACCAGATTTGCAGGATCAGTAGGGTGGACCCAACAGGGAAGCTCTCCTACTGCCTACAGCACCTTTAAAGCAGCTGATGGTGCCGCTGATACTTTGCATTCTGCTGTTACTCTACTGCTGTAGCCATCTACTTAATCTCCACAGCAAAGATTAGTTTATTCGATTAAGTCTGTTCCCTATAGACCATCCCCGTAGCTCCTTGGAAGGCATCAAGACTGTGTGTCTCCAACCTTTTACCAGCTAAAAAGATTCAATAAAGTAATCTTTTTCCCCTCCTTTTATATGATTGGAAAATAAATTGAAAATGAATTTCAGTTATTGCTTGTGTTTTAAATATGAGATAAAGGTCAGCCCCCTCTAGCTATCTCCATAGATGGAGATTAACATGAGCATGTTCCATTATAAAATCATATAGCAGTTTTGTAAATCTGTCAAGTCATCTACAAATATATAATTAGTCTGTTAGATTTTGAAATCAATAAACAATGACTTTTCAGTCCTGTGCCTAGAAAGCTTTGCTAGAGAGCACTTTAGGCATAGGAGTCCAAACAGCAAAATGTTTGCACTGTATACATTAAGTTGTTCTCTGGATCTGTTTAGATGTCGAAGGTTAATTGAAAATTAGGTCTATGTGTGCTTTTTTTATTACCTCTTTTTGTTTTTTAACTCTGCTTAAGAAAAGAAGCCAAGTTTAAACTTGGATTTTTTTGTTAAAACGGTGTGTCAAACAGTGGATGTTCGAATTGTAAACTTCCCATTTTTCTTTTCATAGTTGGCTGCAGCGAGATGGTGACTGTGAATGTTTGTAAGGCAACATTCATAGACATATTTATACAAGGCATGTGTTCACCGTTTGTCATCACTGTCACAGAACATGATTTCCCGGGTCAGAAAATTGACTTCAAAGCTTGACCCTGAAGATTTGACTTGCCTGTTTGCTTATTCTGGTTCAAGATGTGATGTCAAAAGCTGTCCTATTAGTGGCACCTTTTCACATTTAGTTTGCTCAGGTTGATAATAATGATACTGGAAGGACCGCATTTTGATGTTGAAAGAGATAGGGGAAGGAGCACTGCTGAAATTGATGGTGTTGACAGTAGGAGGTGAGATTGGGAAAAGATATATTAAAATGTGGATATTACTTTAAGTGACAACATTCCTTTGTTAAAATGCTATACATCATCATGAAATTAATTTTATTGGTGTATCCTGTTCCTAAATTAAGTAAGATTATTTTTTTAATACAGTATAGGCACTGTTTATATACCAGTTGCAAGTATATACATATGTATGGTTTGAATACAATTTTTGAAGTGGATTAATTAGAATACACTGATTAGAGTGGATTACACCGTGTTTCTTTTAATTATTCATTCTAGTACTGAATTTTGATAGGCAGAAATTCATTGTTTCTAAAGTCTATTTGCTTTAGAAATAGGCTAGCATAATTTTATCTCCAACTCTCAAAATTAGAACTGCTATCATTCATCTCCTGGTTATGTTAGTGTGGCATTGTTATAAGTTGCTGGATATACATAAGGGTCTGTCAGAATCCAGGGATCT
The DNA here is from genome assembly GCF_000699105.1 of Pygoscelis adeliae. Taxonomy (NCBI): domain Eukaryota; kingdom Metazoa; phylum Chordata; class Aves; order Sphenisciformes; family Spheniscidae; genus Pygoscelis; species Pygoscelis adeliae. The sequence continues at coordinate 5,217,961 of NW_008824414.1, read as the reverse complement.
CGAAGAATAAAAAAATTTAAAATTAGATTATTGAAACACTTAACAAAAAGACACTTGTGGCAGGATAAATGTCAAATCAATAACTTAATGCTCACGATTGAGTATCCTGGATTTTAACTAATGATTACCTGTTTATTGATCTACCTTGTGATACTGAAGTACAGAAATATTGTGATATTCTTTATTTAAAAAAAAAAAAGGAAAGGAAATGTCATGCAGCGTAACATCTACATCGGCGATAGTTTTCATAGCATGCTGATAGCATGACATGGTTGAATCCACTAGTGTCGTTTGTTGCTGGTAGAGTTAAAATAGATAGGCTTCCCATTTTAATACGCCCTCATAACAATTACTTTATATAAGGTCATATTCTCAAAGTTTCCAAGGTACTTAGCCTGGCATAGACCACAGTGGAATGTAAAGTAGCCAGCGTGTAAGGTCACTCACAAAGGAGAATCATGACCATGAGCACACTTCATCAGCCCTTGAACTCCCATATTGTATATGAACAATAGGTTTCGCTTGTCAGTTTAAAACACTATTAATAATAATTTCATTCCCTATGTTTGCTTGTTTTTATAATTTTATAGTGACTAGGACTCACATTTACTTTTTTTTTTTTTCTTTCATCTCACCATTTTAGCTGGTGCAAAATTCCCATTCCATTAAGAGCCAGGATTGTTGTCCATTTCTTCCCAAAGTGTTTGTGGGTACTGATCCCTTCGCACTGTCACGCAGCAACTGAAGTTGCCTGTCTGCGTACAGTGCTTTCTTGGTACTTCCTTAGGTGTGGTGCAGTCTGGCTAGAGACAATGCTGCTGTTGGGGGGTCTGCAAGCTTCTAAGTGTCATAATTGTAACTTCAGTCTTATGAATTAAGTTATATTGATGTTTAGGCTTTTTTGTCTTTTTGTTTCTTGGTGTTCATGGTGTAGTGTGTTGGGGTTTTGGGTTTTTTTTGTTGTTGTTTGTTTTAAATAATTTCTTCCTGTGCAGTTTATATAAAAAAAGCTTTATCTCTGTAAGTACCAGGGGAACGTGCTCCCAGGGCTTCTCCTGTCTGTTCAATTGATCTAGCAGTAAAACAGGTGGGGTTCCTGGGGAGGGGAACGGGTGAGAGAGACTGGCTGACAAGTCACACCGTCATCGGGGTCAGGGGCAAAGCTGGAGTGGTGCTCACTTGGCAATGGTCACTTTAATCCTGTGGCAAATATTCTGATTTTCAAATGGTTATTGGTTACACTTTTCATGCTCTATAGAATTTTAGTCCTAGAATGCAACTAAAGGGCTCAATTTTAGTATATTTTTTGATATAGAATAGCTATTTCAGAATACTGCCACATGCCCAGCAGTAGGAAAAGCAGACCAACTTTTGGCAAAATAGCCAACTTGGGAACATGTATGTAACTCTGGGCAACGTTTATGTATCTGTATTCGTTTATGTCTCTGATCTGCAGAACCTGCACTTTCTGATAGTGTGCAATTTACATTGTGCAAAGAAAATATAAAGCAGACCTATACTAGTCCTGTAGAAATAGTCGAATTCTGCCAGCTTTGCTAGGAAGGAGGTTGCAATCCCACAAAAAAAATACTTGAGTGCACGAATATGGATTACACAACTGGACCTAGTAGACAAACATCATCAAACTGTTAGTGGGGTTTGATGGAATTAAATTTGACCAATGGTCTCTTTTTGTTGAGGTAGCTGCTTAGCCCATGTAAAAATGATATCTTCTAAGTCAAGATAATTAGTCAGGAGTATGTTACCTAGGGATGTTGTATCTTACTGGCTTAGCTTGTGTGTGTGTGTACGAATTTATATATACAAAATTCATTGAGAGGCCCAGAGTGCTTAAACGCTGAATTTGTTGCATAAAAGCCTAAGTGAGACTAAATCACAGTCAATTTTCTTGAATACATTCCTTAAAAAATGACTGTTTGAGTAGGAATGTTATTCAAACTGTGAACACTAAATACCCAACCTTCATATTGTTTGTTCCACCCACCCCTTTTCAAATGAACAAAAGATTCTGACACCTTTCCAATGAAGACATGTTTAGAGCGGGTTTGGGGGGAGATGTAGAACTAAATCAGTAAAAAACCCTATTAGGTGTGACACACACACTTCAGTTGTAATTAGAGAATTTTGTCTTCAAGGAAAGTCACCTTGACTTTAAAAGCTAAACAAGTCCTGAATGATATGCTAATTATGATGCATCTCTTTGACTAAATGGTTGAAGAAGTTTTTAAGCACTCTTCTTGCTTAAATAGTTCACGGGAAGTTCTTCCTTCCTTACTTTTTTTTTTTTCTTACTCCCTCTAAACAGAGTTGGTTGGTCAAGTTGATCTCTTGTTTGAAATTCAATCAAGGGCATTAAAGTGTAAACCAGTTGGAAAAACAAAGAGCTTAGGGAAATCATTTGCTTAAACAACAACAAACAAGCACTGGTAATCTTCTTACAGAAATTAATGAAGGGAAAACCCCCTCAGCTTGGGTGGATAATGATCCTTAGCTATCATGTAACAAGCCTAGAAGGTTTAGGGAGAAGGTGAAAATTAAGAAAGCTGGATTAAGCTGAACTTCCAGAGGAACAAAAAGAAATTTGGGATAAAGATCAGTTCTCCCTATTTGAGATTGAAAGGTAGTTCTGAACTGCAAGGAGCTTAATCCTTCATGCAAATCTGGTTTAAAGTTAAGTTTTCATCTCAGAATGTTTTTTACTTCTACTGTACGGTTAATAAATTAAATACTTAAAAATAATTCAGACAACTATCTTTTTAATAGCTGCTTTATGCAATGAAAGCTTTTTCATCAGGTAGAGCTATAAAACTGGTAAATGTAAAAAATTGTTACCTTTATCTTCTCGTGATTGTCTTTAATGCTTATTCTTTACTAATTAATCTCTTCAAATTATATAACCACAAAATTGAGATCTCTTCACATTAGAGCCTACCCCAGAGGATATTCAGAAGGGGCTTCCTGATAACTCAACAAAATTTAATTAGTTTTCTCAGTACCCACATGTTTATCTTTTAATAATGATAGGAGCTACCTTCACTTCCACTAAGAAACTGAACTTCCATTTCAGTCAGTCCTCACTGAAACAAATAAGCTAGTGTTATGTCATATATACTTACAAAATATTAATAGCTATTCTAGTAAAAGTTTTTAATTATCCTCTCTCTGTTTAATGTGGAAAAAGATCATTGAACACTGCAGTTAATTCTCCCTTCCTCTCTCTTCCTCCACAAAAAAAAAAAAAAAGCGTTCAAGTTTTCTTCTGCTTTTCCCCTTATCTTAAGGCTCATCGTTGCTCAAGGTTTGTTTTAAGTCAGTGGAAGTGCTGAAAAGCAAAGTGATGGAAATACATGTTTTGTAACTCTGCTAGGACAGGTGGAACAATTCTCTGTCAAAATATCACATGAAAGCTTTACTAATTAAATGAAAAAGTGGTATTTGGGGATCTGGGCTCTGTCTCTAGGTAGATCCTGGGCGAAGCCAGTTGGCAGGCTTCACCTACCCTAAACTCAATCCTAATACAGTGGAAGTTGTAGGTGGACATTCATTTAGGCTCCAAGCCCACAAACGCTTACAGGCATACTCAGATTTATGGGACTAATTGCAGTGCGTTAGGTTAACCACGTATCTAGGCATGCCTTTGCAGGATTGGAGCATTGCTTTTTCTAGTCATACATAGCTCACCTGTTTTCAGAGGAACGGTGACATCAGGAGGTATGAGAATTTCAGGACGTCAGCTGGACAGGTCTGAAATGTACTACACATGGTATGAAGCCTGCTGAAAAATATTATTTCATCTTGAGGGATGGGGGGAGGAGTGCAGGGGAAAGTTGCCTTTAAAATCAGAGCAGTAATAATTACTTTAAAGGTTTGTACTGTGCTATCACCTTGCCATTAAGCCTGATGTCCTCCTTTCACAGAATTTCTCCTGGCTTATTCTCAAATACATTTAAAGTGTTAAGTAATATGAAGTCAATGAAGCTGGTGATACTTTAAAGTTCTTAGAGACTGATTGTTTTACATTTCAGTCTAGATTAGATCAGACTGAGCAGAAGTCACTTCATATGACATATCCTCGAGTGTGTAATCTATTGATTTAATTTTGTAGCCTCAATCTACAATTTAAGTGAGAAGACTGAAATAAGAAGTCCTTCACATTTACTTCATTGAATCTCTCTTCATGGCTTGTCAATAATTCCCTATATAAACAGGCAGGAAATTGTACACATTTTGAAAGCTTGAGTAGCTGTCTAAAATATTCCAGTTAAAAACTGTTTATTCCTGTTCTTTCTAAAAGAACTTCCAAGAATATTAGGAGGAATTTTTAAAATCATGCTTAAAATAATGATTGTATCGGTGTTTACAGAGTTTTTGAAATAGAAGCCCAGACTTGCACAAGATTTGCTTTCAGATCTCTCTTAAGTAAGAAAAAAATATGTCTTTAACATAGCATTTTTAAGAAGCTGTTTCCCTTTCAACCATATTAATATAGAAACAGAATTATACTAAACCATGTTTCTTTAAACTGGCATATTTACGGTCTTTATCTGGTCCCTGTATCTGTAACTTTGAGCGCTTCCAAGTCTATAAGGCATTTACTCTCAGAATATCCCTGCCCAGTAGGGCAATGCAGTCGTCCTTGTTTGACAGTCAGGGAACTGGGGCACAGAGAGTCTCAAGTCCTGATCCTCAAAGATATTTAGATGCTTAATACATTCCTTACAAAAATTTAGAAGCCTTACTTATTTTCATTGAGAGTTAGGAGCATAACAGGAGTATAGTTTCTAAATACATTTGAGTAGCTCATCCTAAATGATCAAGCGAATCTCATAGAATAGGGATTTGAACTGGGTTTCCCAAATCTTAGGCTTGATGCTTTAACTACTGGGCCGCTCTCTTCTGTAACCGTGCTCCTGCAGATTAATGCCCGAATCTTACTGTGGAGTAGGTGAAACGGAGACATGTTCATGGTTAGCCATGCAAGTGTCCCTTGTACCCGTAACATGGCATACCTTGTATTTTCTAATTTGTTTCAGTGTCTAGCAAAACTTAGACATGAACCAAGAGGCCTTCAGCCATCTTAATAAATATGAATACATCCATCCAAATAATGGCTAGCCAAGTCCAGGTTTACTGTCTGCTTTCCCTTGAAGCCCTAATAATTTTGAACGCAATGTGTGATTGATGCAGTGTAGTCTAAGTCAAATGGCTCTTAAAATAAGAAAGCTAGTAGTCCAAAGATTTTTGGACTCGGAAGATGAGGTAAATATAGTAGCATCTGTTAATCTTACAAGTTTTCTAGCACATCTGCCTATGATTTTTAGGTGCTGAGTAAAGTTAACATGTAGGTTACTGGGATCCCCTTCAGCACTTGTGCCAGTAGTTATATCCCAAGAGAAACTGTGTGCAGAAAAGCAAAAATCTGGGGATCCTTTTAGGGAAGAGACCTGGTCTAAGATGCTTGTAAGTTAAAGATAAGGAAGGACTACAAATGACCAAGCAGGTGAGCAGCCCACATCACCGAAGTGCTGCTAGCTATGTCTTTAAGCTTGTTCTTTGCCAGCTTAAAGTTCTGCATTAAAAATGTGTGTGTATATATAGGATCTAGGAACTGTTGCAATGAAACATCATTATTAGTACACTAAAAACCTAATACGCTCTACCTTTTCTTTATGTACTATCCATTCTGGTCTTCAGCTTCACTCTTCAGAGGATCCTTATCTCAACGGATAAACAGCCCTTTTTAGCTTTCAGACAAGTTTTGGACTCAAGTAGGCTTATTGATGTGACTCATTTCTGATTACTGTTTACTCAGCTTTTATGCCAGTAGCTAAACGTACTTGTTCGGCCCCTTTCTAATTTCCGTTTGCCAGCGAGATGGGAATCGTAATTGTAGCTCTCACCTGCCTGCTCTCATCAAAGACTCAGATTTTAGCTGGTCCTCAGAAGCTATATTTTTACAGAGGATGTAATTAAGAAAGTAAAAAATGCTCATTTCAAATGTTAATTTACTAAAAGCAAATGCATGTAATGGAACCTTAGATATCCACATGAAGCAACTGTTGTTGAACTCTACTTTCTGGGCTTGACTGTTGTCACATATGATGCTCAGGTTACTGTCTGCAAATAACCCAAGCCAAAAAGAGGTTGACAAATCGATTCTGAAAGAGTTCAAATGCTTGCAGTTCTTGGACATCTTATGTGGAGCATAATGGCCAAATCTCAGATAGGTGAAATTCAGATAGCTGTTTCCATGGGAAGAAGGTGTCTTGGACTTTTTTCTAAATCATTTCTTTTCTGATCTTTGACACGTTATTGCTAAATAGTCTCATCTTACGCTATCAGAATTGGACATCTTTTATGTCACCGTAACTAGACAACAAGATTTATCAAAGTTGATCAAAGAACTTCTTGTAAATAGGCTTATTTGGGACTGTATTTGTTGACGAAGGTTCAGAGTTGCCTACCTGTTAGAGGAGAGAGCTGTAGTATATCCATGGAGCTTGGGCTGTTCTGCAGCAGCCAAGGCTTACCGATAAGTGGGGAATGTTGGCTATTATGATAGAATGAATGTTTTCATACTCATTTTATTGAATCTACAAAGCACAAGGAGGGCTTGGCTTTGAGGAACAATCCCAGTACTCCGGAGGTAGACCCCAGCATCCAAAAGTAGGAGTGATAGCAAGTAATAATCTAACCTATATAAATGTTTTCAGTGCTAGTGGCTCAAGCTTGGGAGGAACTATAATCATCAAGGACAATTTAGTAGGTTCTGCTTCGGACTGTGAGACTCGTACCAAAAGGCCTTAGGCTTTCTATAAGAAACCTCTGTCTAGTTTAGCAGGAACTCTTGGATGATTCCCAAAGGCGCCTATAATGTTTTAACTGCCAATGTTTTTGCTGGTTCCCATTTAGTGTTGTGTTTTGCTCGCTACTCCACGTGGTATTAAGTGGAGTTCATTACTATGCCAGAACTGGCTGTTCTGGCTGAAAAAAAGATCAAGCTCGAAGGAATACTACAAATCTGATGTTGCTTTGTGGTCAGATAGAGCTGTATTATGGACCACAGAGGAACAAAATTTAAGTAAAAGGTCTTTCACTTCCGTTTTTCTCACCGCTATCTGAGTAGCTTATTGCAGGACTAAGAAAGCATCATCGTAATAATATCTTGCTATAGGCAAAACTCTTCTCTGGGACTTTAAATTGTTCCTGGGCATTTGTGGAATCTAGATCTCTTTCTGTAAATCAGGACCAGTGGCGTGATCTTTGAATAAAAAGCAAATAAACAGTAAAAGAAGACTAATACGTATATGCTTTTGGTATAATTGTAACATCTAATATGCTTATAATGGGTAATTATTCCAATTTTACGGATGGGGGAAATGAGGCACAGAAAATGACACGTGTTGTGTAAGATAACACAAGGGTTTAGCAACAAAATTGCTCTTTTCTGCTCCTGTAAGCTATAAGAAAGCTGCCCTACCCTTCTGTTTTGTTCATAATAATACAGATATGATCACTCAAATATTTCCCTAGCATGAATCTCATGTTGTTTTGAGCTTCTTTCATACCTTCGTTATCCACTTAAAGGTAGTTAATAATCACCTGAATTCTGTGTATACTGCAAATCCATACTTTGGAAGGAAGTTTTGAAATATCTCACGTCTGATTTTTATTTAAAATATAGTTGTCAGTTAATTCACTTTCACATTTAATAACCTATACAATGCATAACTATGATTGCAGACTGTAATTTTTCACATTTATGGGCTTTCTTGTATATTAATCTAATGAAAAGTAAAGATTGGGCAGTTGCATGTAAAACTTCATAAATAATAGTGCTTGAGGCTGCTGCCTGAGTTGTGAAAGAAACACTGTTTTTCTCCTATGACATGAAGCTTTAAGGACTTTATGTCCTGATCAAGAAGGAATGCTTTAATAAGCATCCATGTTAGAGGGTTTGTGCTGTGTAAGCTTGGTACAGACCATATGGGCAAAAAGGCACATTGTGTGGCAACAACTGCCCTGCTTGTCATCCCCAATCATACTTGCTCTAATCCTTGTTTTAATTTACTCTGCTTGTACAGCACCAATCCTGCCAGTGCGGTCCTTAGGGTCCCTTCATTCCTGCCATTTATGACAAGGAATATGCAAAGGCACAATTATTCATCCACTAAGGTGACAGAGAAGGGCTCTGCTTGGGAATATGTTCCCAGACTTGCAGCATCATAATGTCAGTTTTTAAAGCACTTTGCAGTTGCAAACAATTCTTGAGAGACTTTTTTTTTTTAATAGAAATATTTTTGAACACAGAAGTGCTCAGACTAAATGAATCCTTATTGATTAAGTGCAGTGCTGCAAAGTTTTTATACATAACGTTCTCCATACTTTGCCTTTTATTCAAATGGGATGTTTTTTGTCTTTCCCCCTCCACTTAATTATTGTGCTCTTATCATTTGTTTAACTTCAGACAAAGGATAGTATGTTGAGCCACCCTTATTAAGTCTTACAGATTGTATATTGTTTATATTCTGCTGTACACCACATTCCTAAACGGACAAAAAAAAAAAGCCAACAAAAAACCCTCAAGTGTAGCATTCAGCCTCTCAAGTCCATGATGTATTTCATTTGCTACGGTCAGAGCAATTTTAACAATGCCTTTCATTTTCTTATAGCCTAAAATGATTTTCTTTCTGTGAGGCCATTCTCCAAAACTTCTCTTCCCCTTTCAGGGTATCATTTGCAATTTAAAGCTAACCTGGTGAGTGTACTCACAATAGGCTTGCCCATAAAATGGTTCAAGGCCTGCCTGCATGCCTAATGAGGTTGATGTTGAGCTATTTAGCTCTTTGTCCTTCCATAATATCTACTTAATGCAGTTCAATGGGAGTGGATTGTTAGAAGCATTAAAGATTCTATTAAGTCTTTACTAAAGCCACTCTATTCTAGTCCAGCTGTATAGTGGCAAGAGCATTAAATTTGAGAATGTAGTGGGAACAAGGGGCCTGAAAAAGCACCTATAAAAAAAGGACAAATTTCCTAACGAAGTAAGACCACACTCAATTTAAGACCTGTTACTTTTGTATCTAGATCTAAAGAGTTTCTCAATGTGCATCTCACAGCGTTCTGAATTAACTCTAGTTTCCCGTAATGGATGAACAAGGTACAGTTTTAAATCTTCATTTATTTCCAAAGCACGCGAGTACATTTTTTGCTTCGACACACTGTTGAAAACGAGTAACGTTTGTTTCAGAGAAACTACCAAATTCTTGCAAAGGCCTCCTTTCAGATAATATTTAAATGCAATGTATTTTCCCATTTGCTTAAATATGAGATTGGCCTGCATCATGAATTCGGAAATCTCTGCACTTTGGGGGAAGATAAACAACACTTCTGACAAAAAATATTCATTCAACACATTGTTTTGCTGAAGGGATTGTTTTTTATCAGGCCGGTATGGTGCTAGCCACCAGCATTGAGAAAGAGGGAAGGGGGAAAAAAAAAAAAAAAAAAGAAGGGGTAGAATGGCCAGGATTTCACACAGTTGGCATTGACTTGGCTTGAAGAGGCAAGCACTAAGCTGTCTTTTCAACCATAGTAAAAACCCTCCATCTGGCCACCCTAAAACTCTGTTAGCTTGTTCAACTCGCTGTCGGCTGATTGGGCTTTGTGAAGCAGAAGTAACAACATCAATAGTATAAACCCTTGCCACTTGAGAGTATTACATTTCATTTCATGCTTGACTTAATCAAAACTGGGGAAATGAAATTTACACCTTTTTGATGTTCTTTTCCCTGCTGTTTAAGGAGAAGAATCTTAACCCATTTGATCTTCACATGCACCCAATAAATGACCAAATATGCCAAGCTGCCAAAAGCAGACGGCTGCCAGTTGCCAGTTTATGTCAGGTCACTGTGAGAGAGCTTAATGCAGAAGGTCTTGAGTTTCATACCAAATACCTCAATTTGCAGTACAGTATTTTGGTTGCAGTGTCAACAATTTAGCTCCCCTCCCTATTAATATTAAACTATTACAAAGAAAGCAAAAATGTCATTTTTACTGGAGGGAAATATGTTAGCAGGCGGCTGTTGCGTGACAGTCAGGAGAGAGTGACAGAGATGAAATGAAGCTGGGTTTGAATTGCTTCTTGAAACCCTTGACATTTGTTCCTTTCTTTTCTGTCTCTGATCTACACGATATACATAGTTGTTGTTGTTGTTTTTCCTGCTAATAACAAGACAGTGCAGTGCTGGATTAGGGATTGAGTGAGTGAAAAATGGGACCGGTGATAACATTTTCCCTGTGTCTGGGGGGAGGCTCATTAAGCAGGAGATCAGATCGCTACCAAAATACATACATAAATAAAATCAACAGCTAACAAAGTTCTCTCTTGTAACTTGCCGATGGAGAAAGCTTTTGATTCAGCAAACGTGGGCCTGGAAAGAGGCTTTGCTGCTTGCCTTGCTGCCGAGTTTCAGCGTCTTGCTTGGACTTCAGAAGCAACCCACAGCTGTGGGGCGAGTTGGTGAGCTCTTGTCACCACCTGCGCTGGGGTGGACCCGCATGGAAAAACAAACAAACAAACACAACACAACAGGTTTCTGCCTTCCCGGTTGCCATCCTGCTCTCTTAAAAGACCTTTCGCCTTTTGTCAAGGGCCCTCGTTTATGACTTGATGAAAACATTTGTAATAGATCATCAAATGCTGATACATTCTGAGGGACAATATCCCATTTGTTAAATATAAATTAACATTAACACAGATCCCCCGTCGCAAAAAGGCGAAGGGTTTTGACACCTTTTCAGCAGCACAGGCCGGGCCCCAGCAAAGAAAGCCAAAGGCCTGTAAAGGAACTTGTCCCGAATGGTGATCCTCGCGGCTCTTGTGTGACAAGGTACATAGTTTCTATTCAGGAACAGGCAGATTATCGGTTACTATAGTTTCCCTAATGCTCAAATGGAGCTAAGGCCTAAGCTGAACAGAATAGGTTAAAAGGTGCCGATGTTTGGGCCTGCGAAACCACATGTTGAGAGTCAGAGACCAAACAAAACAAAGAGCACATCTCTCTGGTCTTTGATGTCTTCTCTGAGGGATGCGGAGTGAGAAAAATGCAGCCGTGCCCCGCGCCCAGCGGCCCGGCCGGCCCGGGACAATGTGCCAGTGTGGGAGCACAACGCGCCACGGGGTAGTCGACGCACCCGGGTCCTCCGCCGTGGAGGTGGGGCGTTCCTAGAGGAAAGCGATGAGAGACTGTCACGGCCTGTCTCGCAAAATCCTTGTAACCGCACACGTTTATTCTCCCATTTTTTCCCCTACGAGACACGTGCTGTGGTCTCAAACACAAACAAATTCAGGACCCTTGAAGTACTAAGTTTAACTAGGCTTAATTTGCTGTTTTCTGCGTGTGTTTCCTTTTAGTCTGTCCTTCAGTATTCCGTTTGTGTTGTGTGCTTTAAAAACTTTACAGCGCTTCAGCTAACAGCTTTTTATTTCACTGCTTGCCCCGGTGTCTGCTTTGAATCTGCTGTGGAGCTGGTGCAGTGGCTGCTCTGCGCTTCTTGTATGAATTACTGATTCTGCTCTTTTTTTCCATTTTTTAGTAGACAGTGTTTTCAAACAATTCGTATTCGCCATAAAAATCTTCCATGTAGGGTATCCCCTGATAACACAAGCAATGCTTTTGCATTTTTCGTAAGTGGGATTAAAATACCCGCTACTTGCGCTCACGATGTAGGTTTTCTCTATTCTGTTGAAACTCGGTTTAGTATTTTAATTTTTTATTAAAACTCTTGTAAGCAAGATAAACATGCATCGGCACTAAAGGGAGACCGCCAGCTTTGATAGGTTATATTGCCACAATTTGCTGCTGCTCTTTAAGTATTCCAGCAGTCGAGATCCAAGTATTATGCAAAGCAAAATTAATCAGCACCTGCATCTTTTAAAGTAATAGAATTAATGGATTCTAAAGTTTTATCAGCGTTATTGTAATTCTGATTGTCGTCGGTTCTTTATACCGTTATAGAAAAATATCTAATTGTAACAACTGTATTCCTATAGTGAACATATTACTTGAATTCAAACCCTAACAATGGCAATAGGATAACTGTCCTTGAATTTGGGCCTTTTGTGATACATCAATAGGCTTACAATGTGCTGAATTAGCAGGCATATTAATGGGCAGATGCAGCACCAGTCCATTCTTTTTACCCAAATCTTCTTATGCAAATACCCCATGAATCCAGTTCAAAGAGCTAGCTTTAAAATGAGCTTCTACACACATTCAGATGGGTCCTTTCACAACTGGCAATGGGACTTAGATAGAAAGTGACATGAGAAAAGTTTAGACACTTGTTTTTATAACTGAACATGATCTTGTTATCATAATCTGATACTGGTAACTGGCATGGTCTGGTTGTAGAATTTTAAGCCTTTAACAGAGGGAGATAATCTAGGCCTTTGTGCTACAATGTACTGAATCCTGCACTTGGTGAAAGCTATCAATGGGAATCGCAGTTCATGCTTTTTCAAACAAAACTTTTTCATGGTAAAAGCTTTTATCCTATGATAATTACTTAACTGATTGTAGCGGTGCCTTTAACGTTAGTGAGCTCATAACAAGGGCACATAAAAAAAGGTTGCATTATTTTAGAATAAATAAATTATCAAATAAACAGGTTTTGTTTGCTTGTTGAACTAAATGGTAATGAGGTCATTATTAAAAATGCTAATGCACGGCAGCATGGCTAGTAAAAGTTAATGTATTTTGTGATCTTTCTTTTGTTTGCTGTGTTTCTTGTGATTATTTCTCATCGACAGCATCTGGGTGAGAGTGTTTTTCATTATTTAATTGCAAATTTAGGAAAACCTGCCAAAGGAAAAGAAGGGGAATAGTTTTAATAAACCGTTAATGTTGAAGCCCCTTCCTTTAAAGTTATTTTAAATTTGCCTGCCACTTTAATGAAAACTTATGGTTTTCTAGGTGGTGGTTTGGATTTTTTTTAACTGTTTATTTTAAGAAGTCCAAAAGATGGTGAGAAGGAATTTCATGTTGACGTTTCCCATACATGCTGACCAAGCTTTATTAAAGCAATGCTTCCTACAGAATATTCTATAGGAAGTATAAAGACAACTGCGAATTGATTCTCAGCTGGAGCAAATTGGCATAACTAATTGACTTCTGTGGATCTGGTCAACACTGTTTCAGCCTTGGCCAGTGTGTGGTGTTGATAGATGTAGATAATTTAAACTACGCGAGATTATTGTGAAAAATGAGGGGGGAAATAATCTGCTCTTTTATCATTGCATTTAGAGAATCACAATGTATATTAGACTAGTCCTGTACAGCTTTATTGATTGGTTTATTCTTTATAATTTTTTCTGAAATGAATATTTATAGCGTGTTCTGAAGCATTAACGAGGTGATCCTTATACCGAGATCCTTAGTGCAGTAGATGAGTATAAAAGCAAGCGTATCTCTTAAATAGTTATTTTCAGAGCAATACAACAATTTCATATAGGTGCATACTGGCAAATATATTATGGGTTGTGCTTGATAGCCTTCACAGAGGAATGCTTTATTAAGATTTAATGGTAGCAAACATGAGACTTCCACTGAGTCTTCTTCTGGACACTTTGTGTTTCAGCATTAATTAGCAGCATTATTTAGGGACATGAATACATGGTGAACGCTTTGATTTTTAGTATTGTTTTCTATTTACTGTAAACCTGCAATAACAAACTTACGTGCTGAAAGAATATGTCAAATTAATGCACGGGTACATAGAGGGCCTAATTCTGCATTCAGACGTATGTAAGTAGACCCTTCCTGTCCCATTGATCTTGTTGAGCCATTACTGCCTTATTCATCTGCAATAAATTTCCTCTCTCAAATGCATGCATTGCTTATCAGAAAATGTAGTTAAATGTAAAGGAGCGCATTAGGACAGTGACTGACAGATGGGAATCTGCTCCAAAGACCGTGGTTCTGTAAGGAGCTCCTTCTGGGAAACATCAGCCACCTCAGACAGCCCCACTCTGCAGGAGAGGCTTTTCAGGGACTTCGTTAAATATGTGTTCCTAGAGCACAAAATAACTGTACACGTCATGCTTTTGTGAGACTGCAAAATACTTGTATATATCTAGCTGTATCACAGTTAGACTGTGGTACTTAAAGTAACTGCTTAAATCTCTCAACTTTTCATATGCTGTTGCTTTTTTTTTTTTTTTTTGCTTTGTGGATGAAGCTGAAGTGATTAAAGGGAGTTTTACTTTCTTACCCTTTTTGCTGTATCTGGGAATGTTTCACCACAGCATGGAAAAAGGCATGGAAGGAAATCAGTGTCGGAGAACCACTGAAAGCGTGAAGTGTCACAGGTAACGCAGGAGAGAAACATAAATGGGACAGAACAGTAAAATGCCTGGAGGGCAAACTGCATGGTAGAGTAGTGGAAGGAGAGAGAGATGGAGAATCATCTAGAACATCAGTATCAGACTGTCAAACTGCATGATATGTAAAAGAGGAAAGGAAAATCTGCTGTAAATTAACGGCAGGTTACATCATCCAGGGAGTAGAACAAATGAAAAGAAACTCCAGCCTCTGTTCGTTGTTCTGGAAATTATTTTAAGATTTTGTGCCTCATTTTACCAGTCTGTAAAATGGAGAGAGTAATAGCAGCTCTTTGAAAATGGATTTGGGGACTCAGAATGGAAGTTCTCAAGAATGTGTAACCTACTAATACCGGTTATTTTACTGCAGTTCACCAACAGGGAGTTCACATTTCGTAATGTCAGCAGAAACAAAAGGCAAGGAAAAGCAGATTGTACAAACTAAATTAATTTGAATGAGTTTCAGTCCCGTTAATGTGTCTGCTGTGCTTCAACAGACAGACAGAAAACCAGATCTGAGTAGGGAGAAGAGGAAAACGAAGCGTGTTGTTTTTAGAATTTGTTTTGTGATAAGTAGAGTGGCAGTGAACTTGGTGTTGTGTAGGAAAGCAGAATTTAACATGTTGGCCTGAAAATCAAGTCATCAAGTCCTTTTTCTCAAGGAACAGATAATTCTCTGAAAAGAGAGTTTCATGATGGTGGAGGCTACCTGCAATTTTAGGTCAAATTTTCAGAACACATTTTAAAAAGAGGTGCAGGGGCGAGGTGAGCCATTTCTGTAAATCAAAACCGGATAAAATATTTGCAGCCAAATAATATGTTGATATTTTGCAAATGAAGTGGAATGTTTTGACAGTTTGAAATAAAAACTTTTCATTTCCAAATGGCATTTTTCCATAGAAGTAAAATAAATACATCTCAAAGAAAAGGGTTTCAGTATCATTCCTTGCACTGGTCTCATTGACTTTTATGCATTTTAGCACTTTGAGAAACTGGTTGATTTTGTCGTTTTGATATCTGGCGCTGAAATAATAGTTTCATGCCTGCTTTTCTATTTCTTTTTGTGCACAGGAGGATTTTTATTTTTCTTTCTAAAATGCTTATTTTTCAAATCTCCTTTCAGGGAACAGTTTGGCATGCTTTGGGCCCTCTGAGCAAACCAGTGTTTTCTATCTACAGGTGTTCATCCAGCAGTAACATTGCACTGCGCTGCATTCCAACCAGAACAAAAAAATGAATTATACTCACAAAATATGCCAATGTTCCTAGTCTCGCGCCTTCATCAGGGCTGAAATGTTAGTATACTCTGCTAAATCCAAGTCAACAATAAAAGAATCATGAGAAGTGCGAATGGAATTGTTTCTCTGCCAAGTGGAGTGCAACGAGGCTTTACTGTTTGATGAACAGCTGTAAATACTCTAGATTCCCCCATTGCATTTGTGCTGTGTCGATAGTAACGCTGGTGCTTTCTCTCTAACATCGCCAGAGTTGCTATCATTACACTCAGTTTGCTGCAGTTTTATAGCTTCTCTCTGCTTTTCTTGCCTTCCAGGTATTAGCTGTGCAATACCCTATAGCAAATACAACTACAGCCTGAGCAAATCTCACCCTTTCTCTGTAATTTCAGAGCAGAATTTTACAGCAAAACCAGCATTCCTTCCGTTAAAATGCTATCCAGGGGGGATTTCCGCATGCGGGGAACGCCTCAGAATTGAGTGACCTCTTCCAAGTCATACAAGAAGTTGGTGATGAGTTTGACAACGCAACCGAAATCATCTTATTCAGCGTGTGTGGTTCAGCTTGTGTCTTTCACTTATACCTGACAGGTGGGGAAGAAAAGAATTATTTACTTAGTAATAAATAACTTCTGTTTTCTGAGATGTTTATCCTAGTCGCACTAGGGATTTACATGGATGTGTTAAGCATGGGATCAGATGAAAAGCTATCATATAACAGTTTGGTTCTTTTGCATGGATATTGGCATAACCTTTGAGTCTGTGTGTAAGCCCCGTACTACGTGTGCCTGTGGGATAAAGTAGTAGCAGAGCAGTAGCTCCTTGGATACACTAGCCATTTTCTCTTGGAAATACTTGGCATGCTAGGAGAGGAGCTCGATCACTGATTTAAACACAAGGCAGGTGTGGTTTCATGACACCACCATGGCCACAGGGCTTTCTTTGTCAAACCTTAGTGCTCTGGTTTGGTTTAAAATAAAGGTATAGGTATTCGTAAGTGATCAGACCCCTTGGAGATAGAAACACTGGGACAGTAGGCTTGTGTTAGACCAACATAATGGTCAGATGTCAGGTCTGGAGCATGAATGTCCTCACTGAGTGAGAATATGAAGGAGGCAACGCAGTTAGCTCAGAAGATTTAGAGAAAGGATTGCTTCACTGTTTATGATAGCCCTACAAATACACAGCTTATATAGTAGACTGACAGGAGAAGGGAGATCGGCTCCTTAATCCAGGATCTCTGAAAGAGGATGGAAAAAACAATCTGAACATGTTACAATAATTCAAATCCCTGTAAATACTCTGTTGAATACTGAAAACCATGTAAAATTATTATTGCTCCCAAGGCAGCCTATAAATATTGTTATTGTATTGGTTGAATCCAAACATAAAATATTTTCTCCCTGGTTTGTAAAACAGTTGACAGATATAATAGACACCACTAGCCAACTCCTAACCTTGGTTTTAAGATTTAGATTTGTTCTAGATGTTAGAATTAACCCTGGTTAGAATACATGATAGATTTCTATTCTACAAGAGAAATATCCCCTCTTCAGAAGAAATTCCCTTCTTAAATCATCTAGTCTGTGACATCCCCTTAATCCCTTTATTTTTATTGAATTTAGCATAAATACTTCCCTTTTTTACACCTCCATCTGTTTGTTCTACTTTTCTGCCTTGGTTCCCGTCTATGATGCATTGAGCTCTGTTTCCAGTCATAAGGGCATTAGCTAAGGCAGTAGTTTCCCAGAGTTGGTGCCAGAGAAGTAGACTGAATGTCTTGAGAATGGTGAAAGACATAAATATACAGAGACCCATATTGATCTGTATGTGTGCAGGAGTGGAGACGGATGGATGGGTAGATGGACATGCACGCAAATAAATAATACAGCCAGTGGATGTATATGCGCATCTACCAGAAAAGTCGTAGAATTCTAAAACGCTCTCACTAATAGTCTGGTTAATGAATACAAATGCAGTGCAAACTCAAGCAAGCTTAATACTTAACAATGGTTTGTTCCCAGGCATCTACGGAGTGGTAAGGAGGAGAATTAACATAGGATTATCATATTTTACACATAGACGTACTTGCCGATCCTTTTAAGAATACTTTAAGGACAGATCTAGAGTCTAAGTATTTGGAAGTAAGAACCGCTAAATATAGATTGCGCAAACCACTTATCTATAATTCTTTTGAATTACTTGCCGAATGACACAACTGCATGTTCAGTTGACTTCTATATAATTAAATAAGCCAGTTTAATTTTTAAATGTGGGAAGATAGCAGTCTATAAGCTATCCTAAATATTTAGCAAACTTTCATTGGGTTAACTAAGCCGTGTTTGGCACTGAGAGAAATGATCCACAACTCTGATACTATCAAAGAATCTGTTCTGAAAGTGAATGGTAAAAGATACGCACATTTTCCTGAGTTTCAGGATTCAGCACATTTGTAAGGCACATTCCACAGATGTTGGAGGTTTTATGCAGGTACAATCAAGTATCTATAAGATTGCCTGGCTGCGTTATGCAGTTGTCTGACAACGTGGGCTGTGGTTTCATGATCGTTAATATCCGATCTATGTGTTATCAAAGCACGCAGGGTGTAAATTTGATCTGGATAAAGGGAAGGCACATGACTAAGTTTCTGTGTACTTAGGTTAGCTTACAATATGCAGTTCGTGCTGGCTGCGGTAGGACAAACAATGTCTAATCTGGCATAAAGGCTGCTGATACATTTTTTTGGAATGAGCTACAAAAATAAGATGGCAGAGTGAGGTTTTTCCACAATGTCTCTGTGTATCTTGTGACCACAGTGCTTTTTATTTGGTATAAGTGATCTATAATCATGTTTTTAGCATATTGTAAAATGGATCCTCAGATGCCTCTCCTGTTAAAAATATATAACAAAACCCCTGTCTAAATGTTCTTAGTGTTGCTTTTGTTGAGCTGGGGAGAACATTTGCTTTCTTTTCTTCATTCATTAATATTACCTAAATGACTTATTTGCATAATTTATGGGAATGCTTTTCAGATGTGTTTCAGAGTAGCTTTTGGTAATAGGAAGAAGTAAGTTTAGAACACACAGGTGAGTAGGAAAGTCTTTTTTCTTCAAAGTTTTTAAGCTGTATCATGGATGAAGAGTTGTTTAGGGATGCTGTGTCTTGAAGGATTTTGCTGTGTGTTATTCCTCACCTTTCTACCTCTTCTATGTGGAGGAGAGCAAGAAGGGTAGTTAGGAGAGGGCAGAACCAAACTGCTCAGTGGCAGACAATCTAGCAAGGGCCAACAACCACAAGAGGTGACTTGGCAAGATTCAAAGTGCATGTTAGGAGAAACGTTTCCCCCAGCAAGGTATGGCAATACTGGAAGAGGTCGGCCAGAGACCCTTGGAGGTTTTCAAGAGCTGGCTAGACAAAGTTACGGCTCATCTACTGTTCATGACAGTTCTGGGGGAGATTGGAGCAGAAACCTTAGAGCTTCCTTCCACTAATATTTCTATAATTGTGTTAGTCTGTACCTACATTGCAGAGCTACCAACAAGTAATTTATTTACGTGGGATTTTCACTGCAGGTGAGTTTTCTTTGTGGGTGAATTTTTTCAATGGGATTTCAGTGATTTTGTACTGGGGCCATAATTCAGCTGTGAAATAAACTCCATGCTTCTAATACAAAGGCCGTATATTGTATAACAATCACACTTCCCACAACACAGTGATCATACTAAATGTTAAAAATTTTGTTTTCTTGTTGAAATCCACCATTAAAACCCATTGTGTATATATGCTTGAAAGTCCACTTTTATATGGGCATCCTATCAACTTTATTAAAAAACAAAACAAAACAATCCTTCAAACTACAGCAGAGCAGTTTCTATTCTTTCTGCAGCAGGATCAGCCTGAAATTCTGTATTCCTTCCTGTGTTTGTATTCTTTCCTGTGTTCATCTTCAGAGTTTAGCTTTAAAAGTCATTATTGATAATTTTAAAACATTTAAAAAGGTAATGAATACCATACAGGGTCAGACCAGATGTCCTTCTGTTGTGTCCTGCTATCTGACTCAAGCTAGCAGTGAATGCTTATCAGTGTAAGAGCAGCGCGTCATCCTTTCCCTGATATATCTTTCCAATAATCAGTGGTTCACTCTTCACGGAACTAGGTGGGATCTGAGAATGCATCTCACAGCAGCATTCAGCACTTTGCGTGTTTAAACCCATTGAAATGTAGTATTAATTATGGTAGTGCATCTAATGATGCTGTCATTATACTCTGATGGATTTTTCCAGATAACCCAGCGACCAGATGTTCATTTGGTCAGTTTCCAAAAGAAATATGCTTCTCTATACATCTTTCATTTGGCATCTAGTGACATTTTCACAGCAATGCACTTGCAATTAAGAATCTTTTGGTTGTTTTTTTTTTTTTTGGGGGGGGGGTGTTAGCACAACAATGAGCTCAACTGTGTTTACAATTGAACTGTTTGAAATTGCATCAGGCAATGACTCAGTCTCAGTCACTCTTCAGCTGCTCTGAGTTCTCACCCAAATGTTTGTTAAATCAGTTTTGGTCGCTTTTGATTTATGGAGGCGTGATTAAATAAGGAGACTGGAGCGGCAGAAAGCATCTGCTGCTGTTCGGGAAGCACAAGCCCTGGAAGCTGGCGGATGTTGGCTCTGCAGCAGATCAACCTAGTTGGAGCAAAGGTCATCCTCTAATGGAAAGAAAAACAAAAATAAAACACTCCCATTCTACCATGAGGAGATACTGAGCTACCAGGGGGAGGGAGAGCTCCTGTAATATACCGCTGTGCCACCTGTGCTGTACAGATCTTTATGGTCCTTTACTCCCCTTTCCTCCCACAGACAAATTACAAAGTCTGAAGGGCCTGTGACAGACCTGAGCAATAATGAAACGGGCTACTGCTCAGCTTCGGCCCGCGGTGTGATCCAGAACCCTCTCCGCTCAGCGGTCGTTCCCTCCAGTCTTAGTCTCCTCCTGCGATATCAGCTCGTGCCCTGACCCAAAATGGGCAGACTTTATCAACGAGAGGTCTGTAAATGATCCTCTGTGATTCAGTCTGGAGAGCTCAAGAGGAGCGTTGGTATGCACAGAGACACGGGAGTGGGGAGGCCTGCCCGCCTCCGGCCATGCTCTTCCTGTTTGATGGAATCAGTATGTCACGGCCAACGTCAAACTCGGCATTTTCTTGGTCGCTGTTGTCCGGCTGTGGCACTGGGTCTGGCTCTGCTGTTCCTCTGCTGTTCCTCCATGGCGGGCAGACAGCCAAGCGCCGCGTATGCTTCCTTGGCACGAGAAGCTTCCTGGAGAGCTGTCTGTGGCTGGTTCTAGCACTGGTCCAAATTCTAAAACCTGGTTACTTGAATCGTTAAGCCTTGAAGTAGTCCTTCACTGCTTACTGATATACAATGTGACATCAATGACATGAAATTCCTGTCTTTTCAAGGTATGTGTATTTTCATTATCTTATGCCTTCATGATGCTCTGGAAAAGTGACTGATTCTGTACTAGAGAAGCTGTACAAATCGACTTTCTCCTGTGTCCTCTGGGACTGGGAAATGAGGGCAAACAAATGTCTGGTGCTTTGAAACTAGGAGGTACTACCAAGGCACTCCATCTCACCTCTTGCACAGCTCAGGAGAGGGCTATGCGGTGTTGTCAAGGGTAGTTGCCACCGGATGAAGGAATCTTTTCTGGAAAGCCCCAGTTGAAGTGACAGGAACAATTGTTTTGCAGTACTGAGGATCTGAACATCACACTTTTATTTTCAAGGGGGCGTATCTTTCAGGATCTATTTGTTATTTTTTTTTCCTTTGTGGTTCACTTAGCTTTCATTTTTATAACGACTGTATTTAAATACAAGACTTAAAATTCCCAGTTTTGTGTGGCTATGGGGCTGTGGGGGTTTTTTTGGTCAATTTTTTGTACAGAAATCTTTTCTATTTACTGAGTGAAGACTTAGTCTTGGCCAGGTGAACCTTTGCTGCATGGGTCCAGGATTTCAACTGAACTTTTTCATTTCCATTTTGTGGTAATTCTGTGGTCACGCAAATTTCCTCTGTCATTTACAGAGGAAATCTGATCTGTGTTTTTCTGTTGTATGGCCTGTGTGTGTGTGGAACACTTTTGTTGCTCTTGTTTAAGACCATAGTGCCTGTGTTCAAGTTATGGAAACAGAAAGAAACACCTGGGCATGCTTAGGTGTGCACACAGTGAAACTTCTATGTGTAGTGAAATGAGAAACACCACGTTTTTAGTTTACATCTGCATTGCAGGGTATAGGAAAAAGGGATTCCCACTTATTGATAACTGTGAGTCCTGAGATAACTGTTGTTGTTTGGTTAAAATGGACAGAATAGAAAATCACGCTCCTTCTTGTTCTCATTAAAAGGGTGCTGTTTTGCAACCTCAGCCGCAGTTGTTGCAAATCACATGCATTTCCATCATAGTTCTTGTCTTTGCTTTCTGTAACTCTGCTTCTTCCAAAATCCCAGTGATTAGTATGCAAAATTTCTCTGTCTTTGAAGCTAAAAACATACTCCTGGGTATTGTCATCAGTTATAGCTTTGGTGTTCTGTTTAGCATCTTAAGAATAAAATCCCTAGCTAAATTCTTACCCTGTTATTAAGGACCTAAAGTAAAGGAGCCAACTAAAGGAAGCATGCAAATTGTGAAGCGCTTCTTTTCTTTTTTTTTTTTTCTTTTTTTTTTTTTTTTAGCTTTTGCCAGTACCACTCACTTCAACAAAGCTAGCGGCAGCTTTTAAGCAAGAACAAGTTGTACAATACATGGGTGTGTGTCTGTCCACATAAATTTCACTTCTTTAAATTAAAAACCCAATAAATGAAAACTGTCTGGATGCACTAGTTATAAATGAAAGGCTGACTCAATGTCTGCTATGGCCATTAATGAGCCTTTCCTACACTCCCTAATCATCTTGATTGCCTTATTGAATGAAACGTGTGACACAAACCTTGTGCAGAATCTCAGTGGTGCTCAAGCACTCGTTTTAGTTCTTTGTAGAGTAAGTGGTGATTTACTTCTGGCACGTTTTCAAATGGCAGCTCTTTAAATTTGTGGTCTTCAGTTGAATCTTCTACCTGTACACTTAGTTTCTCAGAGCACCAGTTATCTTCAAGTTGTTAATATCCCAGCAGGTGTTAATATCAGAAAAGCCATGCCAAGCCCTTGGTCAGCATATCATTTTGCCTGTCCAACACGAAGTCAACATACTTCCCTCAAGAGGGAATTGGCTGAGGTGGAAAACAGCTGCACAGGTTCCTACTTCTACAGCCTTTTGAAAAAAGGATCTGCACGTTTCTAACCAAAATGTTCATTATCTCTACTTAATAAAGGTTTTATTAGTAAACACCCCAGTTTTTAATCATCCCAAAGTTATTTGGGTAGCCCATTTAAACTAAGACTGTGGCCCTATCGTGTATCTAGTGAAGAAGTATTATCCTGCAGCACTTCGTACTGCATGAGTACTATGAGCTTCCTGTTGATGTTTGCAGTCTCAAGAAAAAGCTGAAGTTTACAATGGAAGTGGAAAGGGAAATGACTGAATAAGCTTTGAAAACTAAACTACTCTTCCTCCCTCAAACAGATCCTTCTGGGCATGGCTAGAAAGACGTGGAGTACAATGGCAAGGAAGTCTACTAAACTTAAACTTCTGGTGTTCTCATACTTGTTATTGGCTCTGTACGTGTTTAGTGGAACTCATTCATGCTTGTTAAAGAATGAGAATGTTAACTAGTAGTTAACAGCATTGCTAACAAGTTGTAGTTTCTAGTATTCTGGCTTGGGTTGGTTAGCTTTGGTTTTAGGAACAACATTGTGCAAATTTAATCCATATTGATGAAGCAGATTTTTCTGAATGTTGTTCCTTTAATAGGCTAGACAGTTAATGTTTTTATATTATAAACTTTGAATATATGCTTTCAGTATTTTCAAATGTCTGCTTGTCCTTATTCTTTCATTTTAGATCTTACTGAAGAAGAAGGTAACTGCTCTTGCAGATGCAAAAGAGTAACTTTTTGGCTTGGCTTTCCATCATAGTTCTTCTGCTTGTGTATTACCATTTCCACATGGTGCACATCTGATCAGCCCATGGGGTGCTAACATGGAGAGCTCTCATAGCTTATCTGATATTCTGGAGAGGACAATCTATGAGAACGGTTTTTCTTATCAACAGTGTTCCCATTTCAAAAGATCAACACATTTTGTAATGCAATGAACTATAATATGTGGGTGAGAGGGTGTGTTGCGCACGGACGCCCCAATCAGGAACTGGGCTTTGTGCATACCTGTCATCCTTCAAGAGGCTGCAGTGTAAGCAAAACATGGGGAGAGGAAAATAAGGGGCCTTGGGGGACAACAGTGAGCCATGCAGAGGGAGTAGAGAAATGGTGCAAGAGGTTAAGGGGAAAAAACAACACCAAACCCAAAAACAACAGAAGGAGGAGAAAAAGAGAACTAGGGAAGGGGGAGGACAGGGAAAAGGAAAGTAAGACGGAAAATGAAAACAATGGGAGGAGCAACCTGTGCACCACAAACAGAGGAAAATAACATTGGAGAGAAAACTGTATTGGCTGGAGTTGTCCATGTACACCTAGAGCATACCTAAAGCATTTGTATTCTTCTAAGTGTTCCATGTAGATTTCTAATCTGCTTTTTTAAATACTTTAAAATGTTAAATGCATTTCATGCAGTTGCATGAAAATGGGATTTTATTTTGATACATATTTATTTTTCTTTTTCTAATGTTGCAATATACACAGAAAAAGAATAGGATGTGTATTAGTTCAACAGGAACTCAGGACGACTTGTTTTATGTGAACAAGAGTGTTAGGTATTGTGAACTATAAAAACGTTTCATTGTTAGACAAGAAGAGTTAAATGTATCACTTTTAGCAATCTTCCAAATTAAACAGCCAAGTTTTGCTCTTCCCTCCGTCAGTATGACATCATTTTGTTTATACTGAAAAAACTACTTTAGAGGTACATCTTGAGTTGGAACAGGTTATTCAGTGTGGCAAGAATTCATAAGACGTTCTTAGAAGTTTTCATTTTTGTCTCAGTAAGAGGAAGTCAAAACAAACATTTTCAGGCACATAAACCATATTAAACATTGCTCCCAGTGTTGCATTTTTGTTTTTTGGTTTGTTTTGGATTTTTTTGCCTAAAGCACAAAAATGTTAATCAAATACAGTAGTACACAGGGGAAGAATGTATGAGGAAGAAGCTGTACAGCTGTACAGGAGGGTTGTCTACATTATGTGTTTATTCCAGTGATGAAGTTCATCATTCTGTCACTCAGTACTTCAATATTTTCTATTTAAGCTTAGTTTTGCAGTTCCTTTAAAAAACACAGTTAACAATCACAGTCACTCGAGGACTGGGTTACATGGATTGCGTTCTCATTTTGTTTCCTCCCGATAGGACATTTCTGGTCATTTTGTCCTGTTCTGCCGAAAGCCGAGTGCCCCTGAATGCTGCCCGCTGGCGTTGGGATGGGGAGAGCTGTCCATCCAGACCCAGCTGCCACAGCACCACTTTTCCAAGGTAAGCTGCTATAATGAGGTTAAAACATAAAGCACCCACATGGCAAAGTGCTCCTGTAGCTGGAGCTTTAGGAATAATATCTTAATATCTTTAGGAAGCAGGCAGACCTGGCTCCACACATGGGAGTTATAAAGGGCTCTGTCTGTGAGGATGATGCCGTGATGTCTGGTAATGGTAACCAGCAAGGCAGTGAAGTCACTTCTAAAAGTATCGCGTCGCAGCGCAGAGCTTCCTGGCGTGATGTCAGGCGGCTCTCATGAACCCCGACCGCTCCGCAGCAGCTATGGTTATTCTTAGAGACGCTTCCCATTCCTTAGGAAAAGCTACTGTGAGAGGCTTAGTTGGCTTTTATCTTTAGAAGCGAGCATTTAAATGTTGGACTAATTTGTAGCTCATTTGCAGCTCAGCTGCAGCCCTGCCAGCTGCACTGGGATCGGTGACACGCCTTCCTTCCGCCTCCAAAGCACGCTTGCAGACAGATCCAGGGCCTAGGAGCACATTGTCCCAGAGGCAACTCAGCTTTTTCACAAGCATGTAGCTGCCTGGGGGAGTTTTCCGGAACAAGGAGCATATTAGGCGTACTCTAGCAAAGAGAGACCTTACCCGCACATAGAAACCTTGCTGGCTTCACGAGCGTTGGATTGGCGTTGCTGATGACTACTCTGTTGTGTTTGGAGATGGAGAGGGGCTGGTGACCATGAAGTTAAGTATTGCCTCAGGGGGGCCATGTGGCTTAGGGGCAGAGGTGTGAGCTTCCCAACCAGGCGGCAGAAGGGGACAAGAGGAAAGAAGCTCTATCCCCTCAAGGGATGTTGATTCAGAATGGTAGGAGCAATATATATTTAACCAAAGCATCCTTTCTC
>NW_008824414.1:5180530-5191822 GCF_000699105.1 Pygoscelis adeliae | reverse complement strand
CTGCAGGACTTAGCAGAACAGCTGAATTAGACACAGCCTCTCTTGTGTGTTGGTGGAAAAAAAGTTCCTTTTTGGGTGGAGATCAGAAAATTAGTTAATGAGACTGAGGTAGGAATTAGTAATAACTACACTGGGAGGCATCTGGCTGTGCAGCTTAGCAGTCATTTGGCAGTACGGAGCGTTGTTCCCACATTTACAGAGAAGCCTGTGGTATTCTTCATTCTTGTCCCACCATCTCTTCTGGTTTTGGGGAATAAGGTTGGGAATGTGTTTGCCCTCCCAGATTTGGAAAGTTGGTCTGTCCGTTCTTGCAGTCTAATGAATAATAAATACACTTACTCAGAAGCCCAGCAGCCTCCCCTTTTCAAGCCCTCACTGCCAGCCGAGGTTAGGCTGGTTGCAGACTTCACCTGTATTTTGGAGAAGTGTGTGGTGGCAGCTGGGCCAGCCCTTCGGCAGCAATTCCAGGCACAGGCCTCCCCCGGCTGTGACGCCTTGGCTGGCAGAGGGTAGGAAAAGGCAATGGGTCCATCCCTGACCTGGCGGTGGGATGAGCCACCACCCTGTCAGTTTTACTTCTTTGCAAAAATAAATAAATCATACTTTCATAGTCACATGTTTATATGGGGCTCCCCATCTGAGGGAACAGAAATGAACTAGCACCTCTGTCTCTTGGCACAATCCATTTAGCCTGGACAGTAAACAAAGATATATTTAAAAGAAGAATATTTCTCTTAAATTTGCCAAGCTTTTTTTTTTTAGTTCAGGAGATTTCTACTTGTTTACACCACTGTTAACTTTAGTCCATCTTATAGGCACAAAAGATGCTTCTTTTCAACCCTATTCTTCTTTTAAGACCCAAGAAAGTCTGAAGGAGTAAAAACAACCAATCACTTACTGTTAACGTGAGCTGCTGAAGTGATTATATTAGTTCACGGTAACTGTCCAGATGCTCTAAGCACTGGGGTCTCACCGCCGGCTGGGAGATTCCCATAGCAAGCGTCAGTAATAGATAGTGTGAGAAAAAGAAACATGATCAGGGCTCTTCTAAAAGAGAGTAAAATATACACCCAGCAGGGATGAGAATATCCTAGAAACAAACAGCAGGGAGCCGAAACAAGGAAGAAACAGTGCAGGAAATGGAGCTACAATTCTGATTTCATCAGATTAGTGGAAGCCAAACAGGGGAGAAACCAGAGGATTTCTGTGAAAGCGGGAGAGCGCCGTGTTAGATTCACCCTTGAGCAGTAAACCCAGTTTTCACACTGGGTCTGTGTGAAAGAGCAGAAGAGACATAGAAGGTACGAGTGAGATGTCAGCTCATCATGAAATAGTTAGTTTCATTCTTGCTTAATTTTTCTTTTCTAAACTTTCATCTTCTTTTCAACTTCAGGTCAGTTTTTTAAACTAAGAAACTGCTCTTTAGAACTGAACCTGCAAAAAAAAGTTGTTTGCTAAACTGACCCAGTTTCATTGATAGCTTTGGTCTTTCCTAAGCAATGTTTTTGACCAGTTTTTTTACTGAAACATAGTTCTGGCAGCTCTGTATTTTCTCGTAGTGACACTTTTTGGCTTTTATTAATTATTGCAATTCAAGTGTAACAAATACAGGACTAACTAAATGAGCCTTTAAAAGCATATTACTCTTAATTAAATGGAAACTTTGAAGACACTGGTTGAACTGGGTGAGATTCACCAAGGGCAATAAATACATTATATCTACTTAGTGTTTTAAGCAAATTTTGGTTCTGTCTCTAACAAAATTAATTTGATTTTCAAAATGAGGAAAGGGGGTGGAAGTAATGGGAGTGTAAGGTCAATGAGTGATCCTATAAGAGCCTTGAACTGGCAGGTGGAGCGGAGCAAATCGTGAGATGGAAAGGAAGGGGAGATTTCTCATTACAGTGTCATGTTAAACTGAAGTGAGTAAAGTGTGAGGCCTTGTAGGAGCTGATTTTTCATTTCTCCAGAAATCAGGGCTTGTAAGCAAAACTAGGAGAAGGAATCAAAACAACAGAGGACTCTCAGCCCTGCTGTGTCGTGGGTCTTGGGATCTTGGCAAAGTCAAGCTTCCTGAATAAAAGGTGGAAATTGGTCCTTAGTATGTTGAATTAAAGAGGAGATTGAGAGTTATTTAAATATAATTTAAAGTGATTTAATGAAAACCAATATTTGAATATAAGGTTTAATTTCCCTGAAAATAAACCACGGCTAAGGATGAGAAACTTTACATGTAAATCCAGTGATTTGGAGACCCCTGCATGGAAGGGGAGCTCAGATGCACTGCATCTGTCGCAGCCCTTGGAGGACTGGCCCTGATGGTTGGTGTGCTGGATGTGCATGCTGGATGCATACACTGCTGCGTCTGCTGAGCCGGACAAGAGTCGAACAGTATTACAGGCTGTGTAATAGCAAGCAAGACTTCCGTTTTCCCTGGAAGAACGAGGAATCTGTGACATACAGTTTATTGCTGAATAGGGAATATGATCAACGCTACTGAGTTGAGGAAGCATTTGGTTTAAGAACGTTTACTTAAAATCGGTTACTTTTCTCCCCATTTTTATTTTGTTCTTTTAGTTCTTCGTTTTAGAGTACTTTTTTTTCCTGGCCTCCAACTTTCATAAGAGATGACTAGAAGAAATATATAAAATATATAAAAAAATTTTAGAATGCATTTTAATTGAATTTTGGATAAACTTAATGGAAATTTTCACAAGAAATGTTTTGAAACATTTTTGCCACAAGATACATTTAAGAAAAATATTAAATACTAAAATATGACAAATCCTATATTCTATTTTTTTTATAGACCTAACGGACACAATTTTCACACAGGAGGCTTTTTGTGGGTTGAAGACGGGTTCTGCTGGCTGGGCTGGGCTCAGGAGTCAGGACTTGGCAAATTCCCTTTGGCTGTCTTCAGTCTGCTGCTATTACAAAACTTTGAGAACTCTTGCTCTTAGCACTTCTGTGAATGTTTTAGGAAATGTGTTTGTTGTTTCAGAGTAAAGATGAGGAAGGCAATTCTTTTTCCAACAGCTTCACTGAACAGTAGGGAATCACAGTCACTTACAGATAGGGAACTCGGATAAGTAAAGGGAAGACTGTGTCCACGTGCCACTGCAGGGCAGAAGACACCTACGCTACCTTTTCTTCTTTCAGAAAAAGCAGGATAAATTAGCCAAGCAGGGAGTTAGCCAGGAGAGTTGTGCTATCAGCACTCTCCAGCTTCTGGTGCCTGAGCAAGCCGTCTTGGATACCTCTGTGCAGCACTGTACTGTGTTGTGTGCATGCATCTCTGCAGTCATAATCTGAGTTAAGCTACAGTTCCTGCGACCGCACTAGCCTCCTAACTTCCCAGCTGTCTTATTTGTCTCCTATCTTGTTTTACCCATTGGTATTAAATGTTCCTTCAGGGAACAAGTGCAATAGAAAGCCATGTCACCTGTGGTATAAGTATTGAGTTTCTGACCTAGAACAGCACATAATGCAGGAAAGACTTTAAAGTCTGCTGTATTTGAGGGAGGAGGTACCTGTTGTTTTTTAGCCATCAAATAGCTCCTTTTATCCTGAAAATAGCCACATTTAAATACAATGAGGGAGGACTAGCCTAAACACAAGAAAACATTTTGTGTGGTAATACGACGTATTTCAAAAGAAACCTGCAGTGTGTAATTCTTCGCCAAGCAGAAGCTGGGGTAGAACTTTCTGCTTCTCATAAACGTGAAATTAGTTCGCGTCTTTTCTTTCTTTTCTGGTGTTGGCAATTATTCAGTGCACCATAAGCCCCGTGTCCTAAATTTCTTGATTCATGTCTAAACATTGCTTGTATTAGCTGTACCCTGATTAATCCTTTTGTGCCACAAGTTGAATTTGCCCAGCATGCTTTTCATTGCCAGGAATGGATGCACCAAATCTGCTGATGCCAAAGAGGTAACGTGTATTTAACACACCTCAGCACTCGCTCTCCCTTTTATAATTGCTGATCCTCCTGCGCTTAATAATACACTACTAAGTTAAGGTTATACACAGATCAAGCAGTGGTAACTATCAGGGTGTGTGGTTATTCTATAATAACCACATTTTAGGGTGTGTTTCAATTTTACAGGGCAGTCATTTACTTCCAATTACTCTGTCATTTCTTAAAGTCATTGTGTAATTCCTTTATTAAAGGAAAAGAAAAAATATAATTTGATTTTTAAAGATGCATTAAATAACACTAATTATAATGCTTAGCTCTTAGCACGTTTTTCATCCTCAGTGCTTTATAGCCATTTTGCTAGTTAATTTTTACAGCATCCTTGTGGTGAGCAACTAGCTGTACCTCTGCCTGAAAGTTAGGAATGCTGAGGCGGGGAAATCGAGTGGTTTGCCCAAGATTACTGTGATTTGCCCAGGACTTGGTTTTAGAGCCAATACTAGTATTTGGTTGTTTCTGACTGCCGGGTCATGCGCTCACAAATCTTTCTTTCCCCCAAAACATATAAATAGTCTCCAGAATTATTTCATCTTTAAAACAGATAAGAACAGAGCCTTGAAATGGCACAAGTCAGCTCTGTGATTAACAGAATCCTGGCTGTGTGAAGGAAGATTTGCTTCTAAACAGCTCCACTTGAAAAATAAAATTCCCGTACACCACTGGTCTTTGGAGGCAGCAATAATTCACGTAATTGTCCACCAGTTCTTTTCCTGAAGTTTCATCAACTAATTAGTGGTTGTGAGGCAGTCATCCATGTTTCCGTTGCCTCCTTTAAGGCCTTTTCAAGCTTCAGTCTAACTACTAGCTCTCGGCCTGTGATTAAATTTCTGAGCTGCCTTTAGTCCCAAGAGCATTCAGTGCAGTAAAAAGAAATGTCTTCAGCTGTGGGCTTCTAACAGGTTAGGTACAAAGGAAGAGAAGACGTTTCCTCTGCCATTTGTAGATGCACCATCCTTAACAGAGGAGAGAAAGGAGAGGTAGTAAACAGAAAGTGGAATGACTGAAATGGGAGCAGCTAGGTGCTGAGGACTTCTGAAATAGCAAGCCATCATATTTAGGCAAACATACAGAGTAGAAAGCCAAACAGATAAGAACAGAGCCTTGAAATGGCACAAGTCAGCTCTGTGATTAACAGAATCCTGGCTGTGTGAAGGAAGATTTGCTTCTAAACAGCTCCACTTGAAAAATAAAATTCCCGTACACCACTGGTCTTTGGAGGCAGCAATAATTCACGTAATTGTCCACCAGTTCTTTTCCTGAAGTTTCATCAACTAATTAGTGGTTGTGAGGCAGTCATCCATGTTTCCGTTGCCTCCTTTAAGGCCTTTTCAAGCTTCAGTCTAACTACTAGCTCTCGGCCTGTGATTAAATTTCTGAGCTGCCTTTAGTCCCAAGAGCATTCAGTGCAGTAAAAAGAAATATCTTCAGCTGCGGGCTTCTAACAGGTTAGGTACAAAGGAAGAGAAGACGTTTCCTCTGCCATTTGTAGATGCACCATCCTTAACAGGAGAGAAAGGAGAGGTAGTAAACAGAAAGTGGAATGACTGAAATGGGAGCAGCTAGGTGCTGAGGACTTCTGAAATAGCAAGCCATCATATTTAGGCAAACATACAGAGTAGAAAGCCTTTTTAAAATCAGTTTATCCAGACAACAACTTGAAGAAAAGCTTACTGGAACAGTTTTAGCAATATTGTCAATTTTTCTTGGAGTGTTGATAGTACTGGGATATATTAATACGTGTGTGTGTGTATATATATGTATGTAGTATTACATTCCAATAGTGTAATATAATATAATATATCTATGAAATCACGTGATTTTATAAGAGTCAATTTCCATTTATTAAAAAAATCCATCTGAAAATGTGTCTTAAACATGCAAGAGCTTAACAAAGCTGGAAGGCAAGTTAGAACTACTCACAACTTTAAAATGCTTGTGTTTGACAGTGTTGTGGATATATTTATTTTCTGAATGTGGACTGGATAATATTATACCCATATTTATCACAGCTGGATCATTTTCAACTGCTCGATCTTTCTTGTTTGTTGATTGTAACTTTGGTTCCAGCACGGAGGGCATTCAAACTGAACCCTCCCGTTTCCCCAAATTTTAAAGTTAATTACTCTTAAGCTTCCAGCTCAGTTACCTTTGACTTAGGTATTATGTTAACACTGCAAATACTAAATAATCATTTAAAAGGAAAAGGTGACTCTTGTAATTTTCCCAAAGGTCCTAATCCTCCCATGGGATCATGTTGCAACACTTAACTAACATGCTGTAGTTGGCTTCAGAGGAGCTTCGTGCAGGAGCGAGGTCTGGGACAAGCCTCCTTCAGGAGCACAGCCTTAAAAATACAGGGATTTGGTACTGATAGGGTTTTTGTCAGGGCTTCATCACTAATGGTAGTTTGCGACACTATAAACTTCAAGGACTTTACGGTAAGACAAGATGAAAACCATAAAATATTGCTGGCATTGACTTGCTGAAAGACTGTACTTTGTGTTTATTTGCCATAAATGAGAAGAAATATTTACTTAATACCAGCATCTCAAAGGCTAATGCTGTTTCCTTGGGAGTTCAAATAGAGCCTCACCAGAGGCTACCCCTTGTTGAAATCTGCTCAACCACCCTTTCTTTAAAAACACTGCTTACTGTAGCTCAGTTTCTGGCCTACCCTACAAAATTGCAGTCTCTGGTAAAGTTAAAAGGATGATTCATACACCTGGAGAAGGAATTGAATATTCAAGTCACTTGTCAGGCTGGCAGGTTTAAATTATATAACAGGAAGCTTTCTATTCATATGTAATGTAACTGAATCACCACTTCTTTATTGATAATTCATTATATGTTGCTACTATCACTCTGCAGCTCTGAAATGCTTTTTGCTGTAATGATTTTATACTGTACTAGTATAATGGCCTTCTGACTGTGTCAATCAGCACTACTTGCGTGTACAATAATATTATTCTGCAATCTGTCTTGGGAGAATGCTTAAAAGCTTTCTCTCATTTTCTCCATTTAACTCATGTATTATCTGAGTTTTTACATTAAATGGCCATACTTAATATCCCATGACATGTCAGTTGTTTTCTGGGGAGGATACTGATACAGTACTTACCAATTCCAGAATCTATACTAATCAAATTACACCTGCCCACTTCAGCCAAGAGCAGTTAGTTCAGTGCATCAGCATTTAATCTGTAGGAAGAACTTATGAGAAGGAACAGAAACAATGTGAACTGTAGTTGGCTAAATGTGGGCATTGTAGATGCGATTTGTTTTGTGAAGAGGGATTAGAAGCTATTGAAGTCAAGCTGAGGTACAGGGGTCAATTTATATACAGATTTATTGCCAGGACTCAGCCTATACCGGTAGCGTGTTTATAAAGACAAGGCCTAATCCAGCAGATATTTATGTTATTTCTGATATGCGCTTTGTGGTAGGTACTTCTGCTGAATAAGACTTCTTGGCTATAAAATTAAACGTGTGTGCAAAAGTAACAAACTTGGTCAGACTTTACAGAGAATTCAGTCCCAGTGCAGATAACAATCATAGCTTTGCGTTGAAAGACTGCCTGGAAGTTCCAACTAGTTACTCTAAACCCCTTCCACAGTCAGGTTAATGTACTGGAAATTTTAAGACTAGAAATGCCAGCCGCTGAACACAAAATCCTACATTGGCACCAGTGCCAAGGCATTTAATCTGTTTGACATAAATGTTTTCCCTAAAAATACTGGATACACTTAAATCTTATTTGTTGTTTGATTCAGTCAATGCCATGGTGTAACTAACGTCTATGTTAAAGAATAAAAGACTATTTACCAAACAGTTCTGAAAATGTAATGTTTCAAGGGCAGCAGGTGTCCATTTACATTAACGTTTGCTTATAATATAATCCCATCTACTCTGCATATGGGAACTTCAGGCAAAGTTAATGCAGCAAGCATGCAGTCTCCGAGTACAGGCAGAATTGATTTGCTCAGCCACACAAGAAGAATGGCAAGTTAGAAAAGCAGTGGTTTAATTAGGCCACAGCCTTATTAAACTCATAGGACAATAAATTGTACAGTACACATTGTCATTCTTTCCTCAGTCTATTTTTAAGGCGTCTCTCCTTGGGAATTGGATATTCCTGCCTGGGCACTTGCAGCTGTAAAAGGAGGAGACTTTCAGTTGTAGAGCTCATACGAAGGTGCAGGAGAAGATCCTAAACAGTCAGGCAAGGATATAAGGAATTTTTTGGCTTGTGAATGGCAATATGCATAATAATGTATAGTTAAATGGCTTTTCTTGCTTTTGCTGACAAAACAGCACCCTCTTGGGCCTCTCCTAACTCCTGCCTGCACCAGCACATTGGCAAAAATCATGAGGAATTTCCTGTACTACTTCACATTCGGCGGGAAAAAATCCATAGGCAAACTGTACAGTTCCACGTTTAAAAGTTGAGAAAATGTCATAGAAACCTCTCGTGGTTTGTTTTCTTTTGCCATTGTTTCCTCCGCTGTGTTAACTGTCCAGCCTGGCTTTTGCAGCCCCTCACAGGCTTTCAGAAGCTCTCAGCACACAGGGCTGCCTGGGTGGCAGCGGCATCGTCACGTCACGGGTCCGTACCCTGTCCTAGTCTGCGATTCTGGTTTTACCTGAGCACAAAATTCAACCTAAATGATTTTGCTTTCCTCCAGCAATAGCAGTGACAAGACTGAACAGAAACAGCACCCTCTACATTGCAGTCTCACGGTGTTTTGCAGAGGCAAGCAAGCAGCGTTGGCCTGTAACCCTGGAACCGGAGTAAATGATTTATACAGCCTCAGAAGGCTGTAGCAGCAGTGAGACCAAAGTATAAAGTTTAGTGGACGTGGGCAGCTTGTCTCGATGGGTGCCCCAACTCCATCTGCAGTGTTCAGATCTCCTGTGGGCCACCGCTGGTCTTTTACCCCATGCCTGAGGGCGATAGGACCCGCCACCACCCTCCTCCCAGCGCTTCGCTCTAATCCTTGCAGTACGTTGTCTCCCAGAAATACAGCAAATGTCTTTTGCTTCTAAAGTACGCTGTAATTACTCATTTTACAGTTTTGTTGTAACACACGGTATGTGTTTGATTGCCTTGGTATTGGTGTAGCTAATAATCCGAAGAGGAAATAATGCTTACTTATGGACAAGTTAAATGTAAAAATGTAAAATAAAAAGGGATAAGGGACTCCGGGCAGAAAGTTCTTAGGAAAAAAAATATTGGTTTTCTTTGAATGTGTTTATTTTTGTAATTCAATAGAAATAAACAGTTACTATGGCAACTGTCATATCACAGGCGACACACGGAGCAAGGAAGATACAGTATACTTACCAATTAGTGGAATGAGTTTTAGTATTTTTAAAGAGATATTTTGCCTGCTAATGTGATGATACATCTTAACTCGGCCTTCAAGGAAAGTTAGGGTTTGCTCCTGTACATCCTCTTGGCAGTTGCATTAGCTGTTGCTTCCTGATGTTGCACCCCTCTTTCTGGTGTCCTCCTCTTTGACGGTTCTCGCTCGCCTTGGGCAGCCGGCAGCTCACAGGTTCCGTCATGGGGAAGCCACCCCGCTGCAGGGACGGCGTCCCAGGCCTGGCAGTCGCAGCTCACCAGAAGGGGGGGAGGAATAATAATTTATGCTCTTTTGACACCCAAGATGCTCAAAGCGCATTACTAGTGTTAATTAATCCTTGCAACAGTCCGATGAGGTAGGTAAGCATTATTACCCTAGGATTTATTTTTTTTTTAACTATTTTTAATACATGAGGCAGCTGAAGTTTGTTTAGGTGTTTTCAAGGTCAGGGAGAAGTGGAATTAGTGAGTCCCTGGTTTCCAGCCCTGCGTCCTGGCCGCTATTCAGCTCTCCCCGTTTTTGTTTGCTGAACTCCTCTCATATCCCTTTTTATTATTATTATAAGGATATTGTTAGTATGGTCTTGAAAAAGCAGAATGCTGTAGTGCACCAGGGGTTGTTTCCTTTTTATTTTACTTTTTGTTTTCAAAGGACTTGGAAACACAGCAGCACAGCAGCTCCGTACATGTACAAATTATAATCATATGTATGCCACATTTTCAAGGTTTGGGGTTTTCTTCCCTCTTTTTTTATTTTCTTTCAGGAAGAGGGGGGGCATTTTGGTTGCTCTGCAGGCAGTCTGTATATGTGTAAAATTACCCTCATGCTGCAGGGTAGTTGAGAGTGTCATGTTTAATCTGTGTATTCATGTGTTGTATAATTTTCATATACACGTGCACACACACATGTGCACATCTACTTTAAATTTTTTGCATATAAATTTATTTGTATATATTTTATACAAATGCACATATACACGTATATTATTTCCATCACTGGCTATAGCACATAGGACTATTGACTGCGCTCTTTTTCTTCCCTTGAAAGAGCATTAGCACCAGTGAATTTTATTTGTTTATTTATGTCGTCTCTGCAAGAGACAACCTTTACCAATATAATTTTTACTCTAGCACCACATTCACAGAAGGTTGTGTTTCAAAGCTGACATATTCCCCCTCCCTCAAGAAGAAACGTAGTGCTGCAATTTGTCTTTTTTAACTAAGCTATGTGGGTCTGGGTAGCATTGAAAAAGAAAAAAAAAGTGTTGTCCTTGTCACCTGCCATTTTTCTAGCCGACTTGACACCCCCAGGCTTCCCAACAGCTCTTTCCAGCAGGAGCTGTCTCAGAGCTCTTAGCATCACCAAATAATTGAGGTTGTCACATCTCTTGTTCATTGTTTTTTCCAGGCCTGGAAAAAATGCAAATATTTCATTGTAGTCATTAATTTTCCCATCCTTTTCTTCAAGCATCTCATTGGTTTGATCTGATGAAAAGGGCTGAAGGCATTATTGCAAACACAGTGGCATCCAGGTTCTGCCTATAGTGGGGAAGAATCTCATCAGATAAAGTCTCAGGGAGGTCATCAATCACAGTTGCTGACAACCATTTTGCCTTCGTTTGTTACAGATGTGAACATGCTTAATTATTTGTAGTGTAATTAGTTCATGAAATGTCAGGAAATGTCAAACTGTGTTCACAGCACAGATTTTTGCAGCGAAGAGCAATGAGAGCAAGTGTCAGTGGGAGATGTGGAGGACTGATGGGGGTACTGTGTCTGCAGGCAAATGAAGGAAATGGCTTGGGGGACAAATGAGGGTCAAAATATTAAGATTAAAGTTTTGAGACGGAGACCTTCAAGGGAGCCGAGTGAAGTGGGACATGAATGATGTCACCGTGCAGCAGCATTTCAAGCACATGTCTGGAGTAGGAGGAGGGAAGGTAAATCAATA
>NW_008824414.1:5160530-5175530 GCF_000699105.1 Pygoscelis adeliae | reverse complement strand
TTGGGCACACTTGCTTTCCGATGATAATTTAATATAGG
This sequence comes from Pygoscelis adeliae, assembly GCF_000699105.1. Taxonomy (NCBI): domain Eukaryota; kingdom Metazoa; phylum Chordata; class Aves; order Sphenisciformes; family Spheniscidae; genus Pygoscelis; species Pygoscelis adeliae. The sequence continues at coordinate 5,175,492 of NW_008824414.1, read as the reverse complement.
AGCTAAGCTCCCAATTAAAAGCAAATTATTAGGATTTGCAGTTAATCCAGAAGTGAAGCAGAACACTAGCAGAATTTGCCTGTGAGTTAGGCCCTATATTTATAGTGAAGAACCAACTCCTCTCTCCTTGTTAATATGCATATTGGAAGTAGCCTGTTATTTCCATTTATCATTAGGTGGTTCACGTTTGTACTTATAATTGTTCCTACTTATGTAAAACACAGGCGTGCTGTGTGTCTTGTGTATGGGAAACAGTGAGTTTGTGTGTGGAAGAACAGCTGAAGTACGTCAGGGCCTGCGTATCTTTAATTCTGCATTTCACAAATGTGGTATATATTTGACCTAATTTATTAGCCACCATCAAATTTAGCCACAATTTCTCTGTTGTCTTTTCAAAAGCAGAGATGCATTCAGTAGTTTAATTTTCTGCTGTTTAATTTCTCTTCTGTTTTCTGAAGAGGGAAAGAAGAAATACATAAACATAAAAATTATGAGCTCTGAAAAACAAAATAGACGCTATTTAGGTAAAGTCTAGTCTCCCAGAGCTACTGTTTTGCTTAGGTGTAAGTCCAACGCTGAATTTATACTTGTTCAAATACCTGGCCTTTCTAGTTTTGCAAATTGCATTTTAAAACCTACGTTAAGCTACGATCGTGGTAGAAAGCATCAACTGAAAATTCCAGAAGCTAATAAATATTCAGATGCCCTGATTTTATGATCAACCAGGTTTTTTTCCAATTACATATTTCTCCAAGAATTTGTATTGGCTTTGTGAAACTAGAAACTTTTTAGATATGTAAATCAATCTTAGTGTTACTATGCAGTATTCTTTAAATTAAATTACAGTACAGATATCAGATTCTAGCAGTTCTTTTGCTGCAATGAGATAATTTCTGGAGGCAAGACACCTGGCCAGGCTAGAGTGGTGATTAATTTTATGTGTTTAGGGTGCAATCATCACTCAGAAAAAGGCTTAGGGTTTGGATGATGGATGACGGGTAAAGTGCGGGCTGATAGGACATGGCCCATGAATCTGTTCTACATCATCAGTTCCTTTGATCACTGGCAGAAGTTCAGAGATACTTCTTTGCATCTGTCCAAAATAAACAAGGCTACCATATACCTTTTGCAATATCACTTTTAAATACAGGCTTATTTGCGGGGGAGAAAACACCTTTATTTTTGCAACAATGGCTGAGGAAAATAAAAGCAAACACTTTGGCTTGCATTTACATGCACGTTTACAGACAAAATACATGAGTGTGTTCGTACACATATATATTTTAATGAAAGATGGTAGAATAAAAGCAATTTTTTTCCCCGGCAAACTGATACCTATGTTGACACCATAGAGGGGATTCAACGTAGCTGCTGAAAAACAGTGTTACGCAGCCTGTCATGAGAAGAAAGTCCTAGATTATAGCAATACTATGCAGCGTTTCTTCTTCCTTAGTAATGCTGGTGACTACAAATTGTTGGGAATCTTTCTCACTACTGATAGCAGAATGAATCATGTATCCAAAATAATGTTGATTAATAATTCAGGAGAGTTTAAGGGTGGACAGAGAGGGATTTGTGTCAACCTAAAAAAAAAAAAAACAAACCAACTTTTTTGTACCTCAATTAACAAAGTACAATTTGATAATTGAAAGCAAATGCTTCTTTATCATATGATTTCTACTTTTCTTTACCCAATGCTGTCCCCTGCAGGGTGTAAGAAATCAGATCACAGAAGTACTCAGAGGCTAAAAAAATAATTTATTTTTTTTTAAATCCAAGAGTAAAAGAGAAAGGAATAGCTGAATTAACATCATGTCCTCTATCGGAATTCGTTATCAAGCCAGCATGGTTTATAATGAATAATCCTTTCAGAAGCTTGACTGGGTGCTGTAAGGGGCATTCCTTGAAAATATTCTCTCATATTTCATTGCATATATGCAACACTCCTTTCCATAGGTGTTACGAATTCCTAGTGCTCATGTTGATATTCGGTCTGTGGGCAATAAGACATTAGCCGTTTCTTTTATATGTCTCATCAGCTGCACTTGAACATGGAAATCAAACAGAACACATAAATGATAAAATCATTGTACATCTCAGTGGACTTTCTTACCATTTTATAGAATGGGAAGTAAAGAGCATGAAAGACTATGCTCTGTATATGTAGAAAATCGAAAACTACCACTCTGCTTAAAAGACAGGTGACCCTCATAAAAGAAATACAGCTCCTCTCAAAAAGGACATGAAAAAAAAGTAAAGAAGGGGGAAGCATAAAGGTGGGAGAGCTGATTAGATTTTGCTAATAAGATCATCTTTGTACCAAACAAAAACAAAACATGGGGCTTAAAAAAACTCTGGGAGCATTTGTTATCACATAGAAATCATACTCACATGATTGCTGTCGCCTTGCTCCACTGGAAAACAGTGCTTCATCTGACTAAGTGCAAATACCGAGATGTTCATTAGCTCTCTTGAAACACCTTGGCTTGTCTTTATTGAGTTGCATTTCATCCATAGCCTTTGCACTTGGGGGCACACAATAAATTTTTCTGCACAAAGGGTTTCTCAAGAGTGGTACGAGTGTTCCTTTTCTCCCCAGAGTCTGAACGCATTGCATCATCTTCTATCATACTTACAAGCCTGGGGCCCAGGATGAAGAATTGTTTAGTATCTCCAAACCAAAGCTTGTCACGTAGCAGATCAAATTGTTGTTGCTCTGCCACTGAGCTGACTCAGTACTTGCTCGTTTGATTTAAGGCACAGTTCCACTGTGAAAAGTTATTGTGAAAATGGTATTTTCTTCTGCAGCAGAGCTAGTTCCTACGTGTATGAAGAATTATATGTGCTGACTCAAGTGACAAAACATAAGTATTTACTGCTTCTGCTCTTGCCAGCTCTGCAAAGCAAAGACAGAGGAGAGAAAGCAGGTTGGAGTCCATTTAATCTGTATACGTTAATACTCCTTTCCAGGCTTCTGTGTGTTTACCCTTGTGCAAATTCAGGGAGAACGATAGCATCCCGGAGCTGTTTACAGGAATATAATTTGGCCTCTACTGCTAGCAAGTAGCCATGGAAAGGAAACATCTTAGTCTCTCAGATCCTGTAGTGCATGTGGAAACACCACAGACAAAAACCCCATAATGAAATAGTCATTTGAAACAGAGTAAATCAATACTTTATACTTTTCCATGCTTACATTTTACCTGTAGTGACTTACAGAGTTTGTGGCTGCAGTAGATTATTCTGTGGCGTTCTGGCTTTGTAAACTTGTCTCTTGGATTAACATCATCTCTGACTATTCAAAGGTAGTGGGAAAATACTATGGCTTTTATCGTTGGTTACCACTTCTTTTAGGATAAAGCAGAGTGCCAATTTCTTTGTACTGTCTGGCTAGCTATCATACTTTTGGAGCTATCTTCTGCCTCGATGTCGTGGACTGTTAGCGCGTGGCACTGCCCTTCAGTGACTCTGGTCTGTTCCCACTGAGCTGTTGTAAGGGTTAGTGAAGGCTTCCTCCTTTGGCTGTCTTACACAGTCCGAATGTGAAACTATGAAAGGAGTTCACAAGGAATTGTGGGCTGACTGTTGGTTTCAGCATGTTCACAGTGTCCAGCTTTAGTGCTTTAGCTTGTCTAACCCAGAGAGAGAAGTTGTCTCTCTTTCTCAATTTCAAGGTGACACTGAAGCTTGCGTGAGAATGACTTGGGCTTATGTTCCATTGAAAAAATGCAGTGGTTAGAGCAAGCAAAGGGGCGAGAAGATTTGCTTGAATATTTCAGCTACTTAAAAGAGAAGTTTTGGCCATCCTCTTAAACTCCTAATTGCTACTAGATGATCAGAGAGCCAGCAGTGTCTGCTGGTTACTTTCATTGTCTTTTTTCACTGAAATTGTCCCCTTTTCAGAGCTGTTTGTGGGGCTATATTTTAAATCCAGTAGAATTGAAGTTGGTGGGAATATGGCAGCCTGCTTAATTAGTCCAATACCTTACTGTTTGTCTTTGAAGCAGTAAAAGTTTAAATAGAATTTATGGTTACTGAATTCCCAAAGACTCTCCTACCCAAAAGACAGTGGCTATCAACAAACCACGCTGTGGTATTTAAAATAAACACCAGCCCCTCTGCTGAAACGTCCTTAGCACTGGGAAGAGAAGGAGCAGCTTCTCTTGGCATCTTTGGAATTTTCTGCCCACGCTAGTCCAAAAAGTTAACTTGTATTGGCCTCAGGACATGCCTATTCTTCACCTGGGAACTAGAACTAGGTTTTTCTTTAAGGGAGTACAGTCTTAACTAATGGTGAAGCTGATAGCACTTACAACCTTTGGTATATACAGCTCAATTCTAAAGTAAATATCTATAAATAAAAGCAAAACCTCATAATTGTACTTTACACAGTCTGTTTTGAACATACTGTTTCTTCTGAGGAAAACATCAGTTTCTCCAATCAGTTGTTAGAAATGGGGTAATTTCCTCATACTGGAAGGGTAAGAGCTCTCTGTCCAACCTACACAGGGTGAAAAAGATGTATAGGAGGCAACTATGTGGAGCTTATATCCAGGTAAAGGATAACTTACCTCCTAAGTCCTAGCACTTAGAAGATGACTAACTCTATGCAGTATGAGATTTACGAAAAATCCTTGGAAGAAAAAAAAAGGGGGGGGGCTTGACTTGTCTTAAAATAGAAACTTGAAGTTTTTAAGCTTCCTTCTAACATGAGGCTAAACTACAAAGTATCAGACAATTCTTTGAACTTGTCTTTTAAATAACCCTTTAGCTATTGTAGTCTGAGCAACAAATATTTTATTGATTTGTGTGTGTGGATGGATTGTGCTTAAATATATCCAGTTAATATTGCTTAGTAATTTTTCTGAAAATTACTGAGATATCCTTTTATGATATCTCAGTAAACTCTGAGTCTGGTTTAGCTTGTTCGGTAGTTTATCAAAATATTGTTATGCATTTCCATTAGAAGGAAGAATACCGCCAGCAAGAGCCAGGTGATTCCCAACGCTCACCATTTTGTTCTCACGTGTAGCAATCGAAGAGTCATATCTGTAGGCTGTATTTGCTCCTAAAATGTATGAACACGTAAGCAAAGATGGAGACTTGAGTGCAAATTCACTTTCTGTTGCTTAATAGCAGTTAATGTCCAAGGACCCCGAGGAGAATCCCTAATTCCACTAGAGTTTTACTTTCTTCTTGAAACCCTTTTGTTGGGAGCAGGCCTGGCTCAAGGGCACAATAGGAACTTGAAATACAAGTAAATTTGAAAAATGCACGTATACACTACAGACACATAAGCTTGACAATCTTTAGAAGCTGTCTGATAACTTTCTACAAAGCAGCTTGACCCCCCACTGTTATTTTTTTATATTTGTATTTACTTTAGCACACAGAAAACCAATCATGTTATTCTGTCATACTAGTTATTTTATGAAAGTAGACAGAGGCATGTAGCAGAAGAGCTTACAGTCGCCTGCAAACACATAACACTTTCTTCCCTTGAGGTCTGAAGTTATTGGGACAACTGAAATGCTTAGACTTTGTTCTTTTACAGAATCTGGCTCTAAAAATGATAATAGAATACTCTTGGAAAGATCTAGTACCTAAATATGTCCTTCTTGAAAAATATCATCATAAGTTTATAATATCACCTATATTAAAAGTTCAACAGCATGTTACACAGAAGAGACTTGACTTGAGAGCATATATCAATTTAAATTATTGCAAATTTACTCTGTTAAACCAATATAAAATTATCTTCCATGTTGCTGTTGGGGATCATACTGCTGCATTCATTTGGATGTCAAAGTGACAGGCCATTAGCCTCAGGGTAAGCTAATTATTTAAGGAACTTTTCTTATTTTGTACAATGAAGAAGTATTCTTGAAAATACAACACAAACATAGTTATCTGTGTCAGATGGTGACGGTCCATTTCTTTTAAATATGAAAATGTAATTTTAGCATTCAAACAGTCAAGACAGTGGTAATGTAAAATAAAACAAGAACAACAGTCGTTAAATGGCTGTGTTTCTGGACTTGGATTGATTCTTAACACATTGATCTTCTTCAGTAGAAGCTTTCCATATTCCATCTGTTAGAATCTTTGACCTTTTCTTAACACCATTAAAAGATAAAATGTTAATCTACTGAAAAAGGATGCATGACCTTTTAAAAGTGAACTGTACTACTTTACAGTCTGCCATCATTAAAGAACTTTATGCTCAGGAGCCATGCATTATGTGTATCATAGCAGTATAATTGTTTAGAATAATGTAATTGTTCAACCAAGAAGATATATACCATGCATAACATAAATTAGAACTAGAACTATGTGAACTTTGAAAACCCAATCAAAATAACACGTCAGATCAAGGCTTACCTTCACTTTTAATCAGCCTCAACCTCAAATTTATTTTTTATTAATATGCCAAGATGCATGCCTAGAAGATACCATTTTAACAAAGAAAAAGGATGGTACTTTGGGACAAATGAAACCACATCACTGGCAAAGGAAGATGCTTATCTTCCTTTGTTTTAATCATCTATACTTATTTTTCCAGTATAACGAAATAAACGTGGCACTAGCATTTTAAATAGCAGTAAGGAATTTCAGTAGCAAGAATATTCTTAAAATTAACTTGTTTGTGCTAAATCTGAATTGTCTTAAACTAGACTTCTTAATAGCAATGACCACAATTCAGAACAGCATTGAAGCATGGTTTAAATTCAATTCAGTAAAGCGCTTCAGAGAGCATTTAGTTTTGAGTATGGGCTAATTTGATTCCACTTTAAATTAAGCCTCTGTTCTGAATCCTGACTACAGAGAATAAACTGAATACATGATATAGGTTCAGATAACCTAATCGTATCTTCTGGTGGGTTCCAAGTTTTAAATGAAGCCCCTCAAATTGATACATAGTAAAGTGTCTACTTAATAACTACATAACAGAGGATAATAGAAAGTCCAAGTATCTTCTGCATTTGAAGATGATGTTCTGCTAGGACTCTCTATTATAGAGGACAAAAAGTTTTTCTACAGAGGAGGGCTCATATTCTTCTAATTTCAGCCTAAATTCTGCTGAAGTCCCTAACTTTATCCATTTTGCCCAGCAAAATCAGTGAGCTTAGGCTGGATGATTCTGGGTTGGAGTATCCTCTCTCTGAACATCTGTATGTCTTTCAGTGGAATTTACTCCATAAGGTAAGTGGCTGCATGCAAAATAGAAATACAAGGGTTCTAAGGTGATGTAAATTTAGGTCCTGTTATTAATATTATTTGATCATAATAACATAAGTAGCATTAGCAATGTCACTCTGGTGGGGGCTCTCAGACAACCCTGATGCAATGGGTGCATTTAAATTAGCAATTTAGGGCACAGGAGGTGTTCTTTCCTTCATGAATTTGCCTTGCACCTATACTTGAAGGCTGGTGGTGTGCACTCAAAGCTGTTTCCCAGCTCATGAAACTGAGGCTGAAGTCATATGCTGGTTTACCATCTTGAGTGACCCGCTTGCAATGGGGACGTATGGTCCTGCAGAAGTTAGCTCTCTACACGTGTACTGCATGCCTAGGACTGGAAACTGGCTTGAACTTCATTATTACAAATGACATCATGTGCATAATGATGCAGAAAACATAGGAGAAAGCACAGGGTTTGCTAAGAGTTTTGACAAGCAGAAAGACATTCACTTCTGTAAATATCAGCTTTTTAACTCCAGTTAAAACTTCGTATTCTGCTTTCTGATCACGTTGCTGCACTAGCCCTGTCTATTTATGTTTTGTTCCTGTTAAATAAGCAGCACCCCATTTTGTATAGGCCAAGCATTTCATCTTTGAAGTTAGTAGTCACTTTTTTTGTCGAGCTCTTTCATTGTTTAGACCTGCTTCCCAGTCCCAGCCCCAGTTTATCACCGCAAATTTCCTCTCTTGCATATTCTTCCCTCTAGGTCATTGATAGTGAAAGCAAGCAATATGTTTCCTGGTGTTCAACCATGTGGCACTTCACTAGTCACATAATACACTAGATAAGCAGATGACAGTCTGTGCTGCTCTGAATAGCATATGTGCATGCCATCTGAAAGCCAGGAGCCGGAGCACATAGATACAGCCAACAGAGGGAGTCAATGGCAGCAAAGCACTGGCCATTCAACCCCTGCTTTGGAGAAAAAAGAGGTGGACGGCTTTGCATTTATGGTCAAAGAGTAGAAGATTTCAGCCTGTTTTCCCATTAGTCCCTAGGCGTCTCTTAGCGGCCATGTGCTCTTCTGCTTTCAAGCTGCAGCTTGCCTACCTAACAGAAGTTTAGTTCCAGCTCGGCAGGAGGAGGTGGTGCCCCACCAGAATGTGTCAGCTGTTTTGAGGAAAGTTTGGCCCTTCTTACATTCTTTTATGTGGACATGGAAGATCTGATCTGTAGTATTTGCCTTTTTGTCTAATAAGCATAACTATCAAGTAACATACAGAAGCTGTAATTGCTATCTAATTAGCATTACAAAATAAAACCTACATTGTGCGAACACCTGCTTGCTCTGCCTTTTACAGTATAGTAGTAGTGTTTAAAATCTCTTGTGCCTACTCGCAAGATAACTTGGTACCCAAGTAGTTAAAATTATATAGACCTCATCAACCAAACTGGCATTCCCTTCAGACTAAGAAAGTCCTGGATCTCAGCAGTGGTGAATATAATAAAGAGAAAGACGGTCTTTTCTCTTTGACAGAAGCAAGCTGTCACAGTAATAGTGAAATGAGATACAGAAGAAAAAAAAATTTCAAAATGTTCTTAGACACATTCAGGCAACGTGTAAATAGAATAATAAATCTGGCAAGAAATATCTGTTTATTTTTTGCACAAAAGGGCTAAGAAGGTTGGGGTGTTTTTTTTCATTTTAAAGCATGAATTTCTTTTTCTTCCACCTGAAGTCTGCACAGCATTCCACAGGGCAGCTGTCCACAGCAAGAAACTCATCGTTCACTCTCTGATCAGCGCATACAGTAAGTGACATGAAACTCTGCTTAATTCTCTTGTGTCTTCATGAAATAATTTCTTCACCGAGCAAAGAAATCTGCTGTTTACCATAATCTCAATTTAACACCTACTCTCAGTGTTCAAAAGTAACTGTCTGCATTTGAATGGGGTTTGCAAAGCAGAAGTAACTGCCACGGAAAACTAAACAAGTCTTGTCTCTTCCTTGAAAGTTGGAAAAGGCTTTAGTTTTTTTATCACAGTGACAGGTTACATGGCAAATAAAGTTTGGGATCTTTGCTTTGGCCATTTAAGACAAGAATTGGTTAGAAGCGAACAAAGCTGAAGGGTGCAAAACTTGAATTAAGCCCAAGTTACACATTAAGACAGTTGTTCGAAAGCAAGCGGCACATGCATGCAGAGTAAAACTGGGGGAGGGTCTCTACGGTGTGACGGACAGGGAATGTTACTCCCAACTTACTGAGGAAGCCCCTTGAAACTAGTGAGTTTTCAGTTAATGAGCAGTATGGGAAAGAGGCCTCGGAAAACATTCCGCTTCTTAGAAGCTAATTTATTTGTTTTGCATTACGCAGAAAACAGCTGGGAGGACCTCAGCCCCAGCAAAGCTGGGAATGGTCCCACCTTGCCTCAGATTACCATGCGTAACAGAGGATCATTTTAAAAAGATTTCCTCATTTGCATTGGAATCAGATATAATATCTTTTAATCAACAATCATAACAAAGGCCCTGTTAGTATTGTTAGATTAGCTAGATTTCTGCAGATTTGTTCTGAAGTTAACAAAATTGCATCCAAATGAGAAGTGAGCGATATGAAATGTTCTGCAGGAGTTCAAAGCCTGCAACTGCAGCCTAACTCCACCGCAGCCTGCAAAACCCCTGTCAGCACTTACGTGGGAACCAGGGGCTGCTCTTGAGGGAAATCTCTCCTGCAGTTCTCTTCCCTGAACTCATAAGGTTATGATTTGGGGAAATTCGCATTTGAAAATTTAGAAATATGAGGCACAATGTTTTCATGTAATAGCTGGATTGAAGTAAGAATAAGTTTACAGGCAGGTGTATTTTGTGATTAAGCGTTGTGTGTTGGAGGGTTGGAACTTCTTTTTGTCAGGATTTCTGTTTATATCACTGTGTTTGATTTACTGCGGGTAAAAAAAACGGTGATGTAAAATCCTTGTGTAATTTTTCTGAAACAGGATGAGTTTTCACATCATGTGAATAGCATTGTAATGCTAACTGCAAAATGCTTAGAGGAAACTAAAAGGAGTTGAAGGAATTATACTCCATCAAAGAGTCAGTACTTGCCTCAATAAGATATTTTTAGCATTTTTGGATTTTGATATATGTGTCTTTTTTTCCCAAGAGAACAGGAAAAAATACTTCTTCTCTCCTCTCTCTGCTTCTTTCATATTAGGTTGTTTATTGCAGACTATTGCATTAGGTCATGTTGCATTTGATCTGCCTGAACATGAGCCGGCAGTGTGCCCAGGCGGCCAAGAAGGCCAATGGCATCCTGGCCTGTATCAGAAATAGTGTGGCCAGCAGGAGCAGGGAAGTGATCGTGCCCCTGTACTCAGCACTGGTGAGGCCGCACCTCGAATACTGTGTTCAGTTTTGGGCCCCTCACTACAAGAAGGACGTCGAGGTGCTGGAGCGTGTCCAGAGAAGGGCAACGAGGCTGGTGAGGGGTCTGGAGAACAAGTCTGATGAGGAGCGGCTGAGGGAACTGGGGTTGTTCAGCCTGGAGAAAAGGAGGCTGAGGGGAGACCTCATCGCTCTCTACAACTACCTGAAAGGAGGTTGTAGCGAGGTGGGGGTTGGTCTCTTCTCCCAAGTAACTGGCGATAGGATGAGAGGAAATGGCCTCAAGTTGCACCAGGGGAGGTTTAGATTGGACGTGAGGAAAAATGTCTTTACTGAAAGAGTGGTTAAACCTTGGAACAGGCTGCCCAGGGAAGTGGTTGAGTCCCCATCCCTGGAGGTATTTAAAAGACGTGTAGATGAGGCGCTTAGGGACATGGTGGTGCTGGGTTGACAGTTGGACTCAATGATCTTGGCGGTCTTTTCCAACCTTAATGGTTCTATGATCTGCTGGAAAATGAGCAGTGTTTTGAATTATCTATATGTTTCATTTGCTGCCTCTCTTTGGTCAGATGAAAAGATAAAGCATTTCAGTATGTAACTTTGCTACCAGTAGCCAGGTATGTACCAGGGTTACAAGTTTTTGGATAAGCTCTATGTACCTAATCAGAATGATCTTGCCCAGGCGCAGCTTTTGCTGCTAGAAATAATGCTTTTTAAAGCATATTGACATATGCATTAAATGAAAAACACACATGGTATCGAAGTGCTCCACTCCCCTAGAAGAGGAAGAGAATAAGTCTTAATTTTCCTTTGGGGCAAAGCTTTAATAGAATCACTGCTAGTTCATACTCTTCCAGTTATTGTTTAAACCCCATAAGATACTTAAGGCTTTGAGTGTTTGTACCAAGAAAAGAAAAATACGAATTCATTCTCAAGCTCAGATTTGGCAGCTAATAAAGTTATTCTGGCTTCTATTACATTTCTTGCATTACCATGTTGCTGCTATTTAGCTGAAAAGTTTTAGTGTCTTGAGCCCCTTGTACCTTATGGAAGTTGAGAAAGAAAATTGAAGGTCACAAGGAACATGGAAAGAGGTAATCTAAGTAATTGCAACAGAGAAAATGTAGAAAAAAGAAATGGAACAGGACATACGAACAGAAGCTAACAAAATGGTGCTCTGCCAATATTGTTAGTGCTGTCATTTAGGTGTGTTTATGTGGTTGAGTGATTGTGCTTGGTAATCTGCTTTTATTTTGTTGGGTTTACAGTTCTCGGTGAGATGGGGAAGAGTTGTCTTTGGTTGATGGTTTCTGAATTTTTCTCAGATTCTCCCCGTTCCCTCCAAGATGGACACAATTTATCATGTTTCCATTATCCATCCCCAGTGATTTGAGGACTTCTGCATTTTCTTAGTGAACTAGCCAACTTATCACACGATATTATATGTACTTGGAATTAGATCTCATTTCCCCTCTCTCATGGCTACCAGACGTTGTATTGCAAAGTGGGACCCTCCGCAGCTGAATTTTCTGTTCCACAGTGCCCAATACAAATAAGTTGCAATATCCCAGGGCCTGACTGGAATCCCGCTCTCAGGATGACATTACCATGTCATGCAATGTGCAAGCATATGCCAAGCTGGGCAGAAGGCAGGAAAAGCCTGCAGCCATTTTAGCAGCTTCTCTCTCCTCCCTGACTGAATTGGAGATGAAAGTGAATTTTGTGGTAAAATGATGTGTGTCACTTGTAATTTGTAATGTGATCAAAGATGGGTATATAGTATAGGTAAATAAATAGAAGATTGCTTACATCTTTAATTCTGTGAATCTTGGGCTGCTATCAAGTTTGGCAGGTGTGTATTTTTATCTGCAGTTTTCATCTGCTGCAAAAATCTGGATTTTAGAGGGTCAGACTTTCAGACAACGTAGGTGTACAACAGATACTGAAGACTGCTTGTAGTTACCCAGTTTGAAAACAAAAGGTGAGTACTGCGTGAGGAGGCAGATAGAAGTGACTCCTTCCATGTAGAAATACGTTCTTTCTACATATCAGCCTTCCTAAACGGTTTGCAAATCTGTCCTTAAATTGACTACAAAATGTTTTGTTCAGTGGCCAAAACAAGGAGGACAAAGGCATCAATGTTTTGGTCCATCTGTTTTTGCTGTTTTCAAGAATTCAGTGAAAGATACTATTCTTTGCATTGTCTTTGTTTACTCTATTATATGACTAAACTTGATATAAATTGTGAAAATGCTTGGGCTCTCTATTTGATTTCTAGATTTTGAAGATGAGGTTATTCAAATATATAGCTTATAAGAAGAGCCCGGCTGACAGCAGAGGGATTTGTCTCCTTTGTGGAGCATGTACAGCACGTTGCCTTTTTACCTTGTCAATGCGCTTCAGTCTCAACATACTCTTAACAGTGAGTGTCCCAGTTTGTCTCCCACATCCTCCTGTCCTTAGCATCTGGGCTGGGCTGGGCAGCCTGGGCTCCAGTTAGTTCTAGCTGATGATTGAGGGTGGAAACCTGCAAAACAAGCGAAGTAACTCATTGCGTACAGACAAATAAAATTCTGTCTTGGGCACTTGCAAGGCCCCCTGAATCTCCTCCTGCAAATAAAGCTCCCTCGTTTTCAGCTTCATTGAAAAATGCAGTGAAATCAGGCTTTAATCAGGGGAAATGACACATTCTTGTGCATATTTCAGGGTCTTAAATGAAAAGCTATTTTTTAAAGAAGAAAATTAAATGCTATTTCAGATTTCTTGTTACTGCTGACCCTTTAGGACTGTACTGAGCTCCTGCCACCTACCAGCATGCTCGCCAGGCAGTCTGTACAAATATTATTATTACTTAAATAGAGTCTGAATCATTACCTTGTGTTTTCACTTTGTAGTGAAGTGATTTAAATATAGTTTTCTTATGTTGGGATCCTTTGACAAACGCATAAATAGTTAGCGCATTGTTAGCAACAGTGAAGAGGAAATGGATGCTTGGCAGGAGGAAGGGCAAATAATTTTCTCATGCTTGCTGTGCTCTTTCTGTAGTGTAAATCAACTCTTCTCCTCTGAAAGTAAAAACTTATTCCAAGATGTCAACAAAAGTAAAGTAATTAGGAAAGGAAATGTAATGCCTCCCTGCCGCTCCTCCCTCGCACACATTAGTAAATGAAAGCTATTTAAAGATACAACCTGAGGTAGACTAATTGGAGGAGATGAGTCATTTGGGACCTGATCTTGGAAATGCTTACTCAAATGAGTAGCCCTTTGATTGTTTGCCTGGGTCAATTTTGAGTGCATGTGCATGCTTCAGGATCAGGGAGGAGAAGGTTCAGTCCTGCAGGGTCCTGAGTAGACCACTCCAAAACTGAAAGGCATGCACTCAAGCTCCTGAGTCGTCCAGTTGGTCTCAGTGGGAAGATGCGTGTGCTTGGAGTTAACTGTTCTATTGGATCACAGCCAGTTTGGTCAGTGTCTCCCAGGACTGAACCCTGAATACTCAACTTTAAATAGAATAGGAATATTACAAGGCTACTTTGATTAATTAATCTCATTTGGAAAAAAAGAAACAACTGGAAAACCAAAACACACCACAAAACTTTCCCACATTTGCTTGTGCCTCTGGTTCATGTCTGTCATAAAATTAACTACTGTAATACGCTTTTTCCACAATTTAGTTCTCAAATCCTTCGCTGCAAAGGAAGCTGTAAAGCTCAAAGGCGTATTTTTTTCTTAGTGTAAGCAATTAATATGCCACTAGTCTTTGCATAAGTAAGTTGTCTATTTTAAAGCAACTCAAATGGGCTATTTCATTTTATATGACTGTTAATTAAGATGTTGATTAGCCCTGCTATTGAAGCATTGAAACCCTTTCTAAAAGAAATGGCCACTGTTTCAATTTTATTTTAATTAGTTGGACTTTGAGGTTATTTACTACAGTGCCAGCTATCAAAGTAAAGCTATTTAATTTGATGTTCAGTCCAAGGCAGGTAGTGCACAGAATTCCACATTTGCCTGTAACCACTGCCATTAACAGCGGTATGATTTAAGGTCATTTAAGAGTCATCAACCTCACAGATGGTAAAATGCAAAGTATCTAAAAGGGAAAATAACAATTGTTGTCTTGTCAAATAAAATCCGAACATTGTATTTTTTGTGAACACCCACTAGCTTCCAGCAATTTTAAACAGAATGTGTTTCCCTTTGGGCGGAGAGTGTTAGGTCTTCCCTTTTATGCATCCTTCCATTGAGACACGCTAACCCCCTTGGGAGGTGAAACCCACCCAGATATTTGTGATTTTAAAACTTCATTTGCGTCACTTGCAACAGAGATGGATCATTATTCTGGGATAAAATCACATCCTGCACAGTGAAAATAACAGGCAACATTTGACCTG
>NW_008824414.1:5154443-5160507 GCF_000699105.1 Pygoscelis adeliae | reverse complement strand
GGGAAAGAGGAGAAAAAAAAAAAAACCAACAACTTTAAAGTGTTAAAAGAAACAGACAGTGTTAAAGCTGCTTCAGGAAACAAATTCTCCCTGTAATGCAGTGTAATTACGATCTTTTCTAAGCTAAGTATAGTACCCTAGAGATTACTATAAGTAACTTATAATAGAATTTTTATTAGTGGTAGTAATTTTTTATGATAATTAGTGTAATCTGCAGCCAATAAAATCAGAAGATATATAGTTATCTCTTTTACACCAGAAAACTATTCTTCAGACAGCTGAAACGTTAAGAAAGAAAAATGTATTACTTTATGATCGTTATACACTTTTATGTTCTGATTATTTGGTATTTTTTTTATTAGCTCTTTCCTTTTCATGGTGAAAAATGTGAGGCGTACTCAAGAGCCAGTATAAAGTGGCCGGTTTGGGGTAAGCAGCCAGCATTTTGTTTCCTTGGCGATCTTTATTCCATCCCGTCTGAAACCTCATCCTTTGTGGAAGTTAGCGAGTTTTAAATATTTCTCCTAGATGATTGGTTACTCTTGCATCAGGCTTGTACTCGCAGTGAGATTGCCTTTCCTTATTGACTAGAGGGACAGCTATAACTGTTGAAAAAAGATGTTTTAACAGTAATGCTGTCCTTGGCTGTGGCATGAAGTCTGTGTATCTTTGAGACTCTCTTGCGTTGCCCCACAAGGAGCTGTTGCAGCACAACCCTTCTCAAAAGCTCTTAAACCTACAACAGGAACACATATGCAAAAATATTCCTTAATATGGCTTTGCGATCCCGCACAGTAGGACTGTGTGCTAATGGCTGGAAAATGGCTGGGCTTTGACCTCCTCGGATTTGGAGAGGCATTTTGACTGAATGGATCAGCTACTACTGCTAAGCCGGTTGGTTTGCTGGAAATAGGAAGGAAGAGAACCGTTCCCAACAAACCTATGGAAGGACTAACTGCAATTCTGCCGTTAGCATTCAGGATCATACTTCAAGTTTTTAGTTTGCTTCTCTACATATCTTGCTGACACTAGTAAGCAAAAGCTTTGCCTGAGTGAAAAAAGAGAAGGCAAGACATGAGTCTTGGGTTTATCATAATGTCAAAAATAGCAATTGAATTGAAAGCTGGACTGTTTAGCATAGTCATTTTGTTTTAGAGTGAAGACAGGGTATATAACGATTCCCAACTTAGTTGGAGAGGTTGGATTTCACTTTTTGAAGGAGAAAAGGGGAGAGGATACTGTAGGAGAATACCAAATCCATAGAGACTTCAGATGGAAGACGACTATTGTTTCATATGTTATCTATGGCCCGATACACTGCTATTTTCTTTTCTGTTAGTGGCACAGTAACCCCTAAATGACCCTTTTAATCTGTATTATCATAATTCATTGGCAGCAGTTATAGGATAAAAATTAAAAATTCAAGATACGTGACCTAAGAGGAACCAAAGGTGGTTTTAATCATCTTTCCCCAGCCTTATGGCCTCGTGCTCAAAATTTATGCCAGGAACTAAAGAGGCTGGTAAAACCAAGTTTGCATTTTCTACGTGGTGAGCAATATTAAATCTGCTTTGGAGAAAGAATCACTCAGATTTGGTATGGGACACAATGTCATAATCCTCCAGGCTGCATGAATGAGATGGACCTCTCACATAGGCTGTGCAGATGTTGAATCTGGGATCATGCATGCCTCAAATTCCTTGGGCTTGGACTTCACTCGGCGCTGTCTGAATGCAAGTAAGGGCGATGAAGAGTGCCTGCTGGCTTCCACACAGGGAATGACATAGGTTCTCCTGGACCTTTTGAAAATTGTTCCTTCAGAAGGAGGTCAGAGGTCTGTTGCATTCTTCTAGGCTTTTTAGACTTGATTTGTCCTAAATTAGGACAGGAAAGGGGAAAAGAAAGGGGGAAAAAAATGGTGGTATCACTCCTTAGAGGTGCTAAAATGAGATCAGTACTCCCAGCAACTGTACAGATATTCATAATCCAGTCCTCCTCTCTTCTGTGCCCTGATGAGCAGTGAGTTAACAATGTTGACAGTTGACATATTATCTCTAGCATGTGACGTAGCGTCTGTTGAGATGCGTGAGGTAGATCAAGCTCCACAGAAGCGTGTCCCACATTCTGCAAATATGGGCAGACATCGCTGCATGCAGTTACCTGTGATTCATATTTTGAGAGTTGTCTGAGTGATTGCAACTAATGCAGACATAAGGTCTATTGAGCTGGCTTATGTTTAAGTGTCTAATTCATAGACCTGTTTAGACAGTCTGTGAACACAGGCATGTTTATCTAAAGACTTAAGGAAGGCGTTGGTTAGCTGCGTAATAAAGATGTTCTAATGGTGTTTCCTTACCTACGTTGTCAGTGCCTTCTGCGTGGAAACATGGTAACTGGCCAGCTGTTAAATAAGCAGTTGTTTCCTTCATGTCCAAGAAACCCTCACTTTGTGATGAAAATGGCAAGAGTCTTGCCTTGCTTCTTGTTTCCCTCATTGCTTTTTGGCAAAGGTAGCACTGTGCAGACCTTCAGCCTTCAGGTAGACTGAAGTCCTGTTCAGCCTGGAAGCACACAGGCTGTGAAAACGGCACCCTGACAGTGGAGCTTGTGCAGGTGGATAAAGCATCAAGTATCCATGCTGATTCTGCTGGATTCCTGTGTGCCAGCACTTAGAGACTGTTGACCGTGAGGTTTCTCTGACACTCTTGTGAACCCTCACAGGGACAGATGGATTTGCTCTTGAATGGCTCCATTCTTTTCTCTTTATGAATAGAGCAGGCAATTGTTAATTTGCCCTGACTGCTGTCATGCACCACAGGCTTCTGCTTTGTCATTCCTCCTGCTGACCATGGCCTCAAGGCCAGGAGGTCTCATATTCTGGAAATGTGCGTACTTACTGTATGTGTCCAGAATGTCTTTTGGGAGGAGGGGTATCGCAGCTGAGCACAGACGGTGTGCTTCCCCTTCTTGTGCTTCAGCCTGCGACTTAAATAGGAGGTTTCCAGCAAGCTGTCTTGGTAGAAGCAACTGATGGAAGTCAGAGAAATTAAATTCCTGTTCCCCCTACACTGAGGAATCTTACCAAAAGCCCTGTTAGCAAAAGTGATCACCTTTGGATTTTGCAGTGCTTTGAATTCATATATGAGCCATTATTAAAATTATTCACGGGTTTGTTAACTTATGAGTTGGATTACTGAAATGCATCGTACCTAAGACAATGTCTGAAGAATATCTGGAAACTTTCTATAAGAGCACAAAGCAGTTTCTTGCTCTCTTGGTCTCTTCAGGGTACACTTCGCTTGCAGGCTGCTCTCAAAGTTCTCAAACTGTGCACCAGCTGCCTATGCATTTCCAGGTACAAATAAAAATGGAGTTTTCAGCCATCAGCCTCAATAATACATCCTTCCGCCTTCATTCTTCATTACATCTCTGCAGATCGGATCAGCCCGTATTCTTCATTTGTTGTTATTTAGTTAAAGGTCTCTCTTCTTTTACTGCCCTCAAACCCACTGTATGTTCTTCCTCCAGCTTGCTGAACTTTGAGTTATGTAGCAGAGCTGTTTTCCAGGACCAGTTTCTAAGGGTTGATAGGTCTGAAGGATTTTAGGCAAAAAGGGTTATATTTTCAGTTTTAGAGTCTGTGAATACCTTATCAGCAGACACTGGATTATGTGATAATTTGTTTAGGGGTTAGAACAGGTGCATAGCATACTCCCGGATAAATAAAGCTTAAATTGTAATTTCCACCACAGACAGATCAATCTGTGTAATTTAGGTGACTGAACTTTTATAGTTGCTGTGCAAGGAAAATACCTCTTTTAGAACAGCGACTGTAAATTGATAGCGTAATTTGTCTTGTGAAAATTGGTCACTGTATTCAATTGTATATAAAAAAGCACAGTCTTTTGAACTGCACCCAGAAGATGCACCCTAAAAAAAAAAATCCAAACATTCAGATCTATGTGAAGATGCTCCTTCCTATGGCTGGTATTAGGCTTCAGGGGCTGTTTTCCTTGCTTTTCCAGGAATTTGGTATATGCCATACCACCACATCTGGTAAAGGTTTAACTGAAAAATTACTTATTTCTAAATTCAAATAGTTTTTTTCCAGTTAAAAATGTATATCCTATGCCTCATGGTCTTCATCCATTCTGGCACCAGGTAGGTAACAAATCATATTGCTTGCCTCTTGAGATGAATATCAGAGTAATCCACTGTGCTGTGTACAGCACTACCTAGAAGCCACAACACAAGTGATAAATAGTAGTACGTTGGCAGGGGAGGGAGGTTCTTCAAAGAAAAATTATACTAAAAAGATGTAAGATTAGTGACATCATTGTCGAAAACGTGAACTCTGTATCCCCGCTGGAAATTCATTGGTAAGTAGACCCTGAGGAGAAGACAAAATCAGCAGCCGAAAGCAAAGAGTCTGTGGCCCCAGCTGAGAACTCCAGGTCACATCTGGCACCCATTGAAATCCACGCTCATGAATCCAGTGGTCATTAGGTTGGATTCTTAATCACCAGAAAAATTGTTTAATTCAACGTATCATCTCAAGGGAAGGGGCAGAAGACGTCTGAGGTGGAAACAGAGACAAATGACTCTCTTCACTTTAGGTAATGTCAAATACAGGAAGAAGCTCCCCCTGCACTGTGCTGGAGTCCAACAGGTAATACCAGTTGCTTTAGCCTCACTAGTAAACACCTGAAAGGTAATACGGTTTTGATGGCTATCATTTCAGTGCTGAATGGAACCAATGTAAAATGCTATAAATGAATTGATCTCAGCATTAAATTTGATCTAACAATTTTATTTGAATTTTAAAGAATTAAGTGTCAATCAGAACCTACTAGATGTTTTCTGAAAAGGAAAATCGCATGAGTAAAGTGTTTTCTTTTTCCCATGATTGTCAATAATGTTTTTATTTTCTAGTGACAGAAGTGCTCAAAAATTTTCATTTCTGCAAAATGAAATATTTTCAGTTTGGGGTTTTTCCCCTTCTCTTGCCCCTGTTCCGATTCTCTACTCTTGGAACAGGCAGAAGACAAAACACAATTTTTCTTGTTAATATTTCTTTCAGCATTTTTTCCAGCTCCCCTACAACACCACTCAAAACATTAATGGAATATTTTTGCCGTGAGGCTGTATCCAGAAAAAATGTCAAGGAATCCTAAAAGTAAGGATTCTATTACTATTTGTGATGTTAGAGACTAGGCTATTTTAGCAAATAGGATGCAGTATAAGCTTATGGTTTCAACACAATGGAGACGTTATCAATAGAATAACGGATAGCAAACACAGTCTTGCACGTGTGCTTTTCTCTGGGCGGTTTCCAGATTTCACAGACTGAGTGTAACGCTGTGTTCCTGTCTTGTGGGAGGAAAGACTAGCTCAAGGCCAGCAGCCAGACTCCTTATGAAAAGAAAAAGGAAGGCTGCTCCCATAATAGGGTGTGAAAAACTGACCTCCTAGAACAGCAGTTTTAAGTAGCTTTTGGGTTTTGTTGAGCTGCGGTAAGGAAAGTGTAATTGTGCTGCCCGGTTCTGTTTGAACGAGCGAGTTGTGCACTTCACTGGAGGAATGTATGGAGTGTGTTGAAAGGACAGATAGGGAAGTGTGGCCAGGAATGTGATAGAGTGGATATAAAATGAGTGAAGACAAGTGTCCTCATGCTGGCTGCAGTGGTGACGTGCGTTATCTCAGCATGTTATCAGGAGATAGATGTTTGCATTCCCATGGGTCAGTGCAAGTTGTCACAGTTTCAACTTCCAGCTTTTTCTTATGGAAATAACATCACGAGGCAAAGAATGCACGAAAAGTCCTCTGCTTGCTTGCACCTTCACATGTGATGGTACAGTCTTGGAAGTTCTCTAGAGGACTTACGTTGCAGTGTGAAAATATGTCAATTGGTTTTTCAATGGTCCTTTACTTCTATTTATAGCAACGGATTGATTAAAATGTTTTCTTCCACTCCTTTTCCCACTCATTAAATCTCTTTGCTAGTGAGACTGCTTAGAATATTTTCAAGGGGGAGCCAGATTTTTTTTATCTTTTTTTTTTTTTT
>NW_008824414.1:5131943-5149443 GCF_000699105.1 Pygoscelis adeliae | reverse complement strand
TGTCTTGCAGGGGAAGAGCGCTTTCTTTGGCCAGCTTAACTGGCAGGGAAAGCTGCCTGCTTGAGTACTTGCTGCCATTCAGAGAGACCTCTCATGAAAATGCATGCTTGTCCTCGCAACTCCTTCAGTAACTGTAATATTTCTCCCTTACTGTTTATGTCAGAGAGTCATTACTGGAAGCTGCTGACATTTTTGACATTCAGTAGCATCAGAGCACATTAGGTGGTCCTTAGATAATTTTCAGACAAAATTTACTTGTATCGCATGCTCAGGCCATTACAAGCAACAGAAGTGATATGTTTCTGTGCAAAGATATATCAGTCGGTACACTCATTTTTGTGGACCTTCCTATATTGTTCTATAGCCGAACGATTTTAACCATGGGGTGCACAATGCTTAATACACTGGCTACCCAGGCTGTGCATGCTTTGTTTTTGGCTTTTGTGGAAGATCAATCTCTATTAGGAAATCTATTATCATCACTTATGTTTTACTACAATGAAATAAATAGGCAGCTGCAGTTGTTTGGCCTAATAGCTCTTAGTTTGATTGCTAGAAGTAGGAAATCAATGCAGGGTGAAGGGAAGAAACATTTTTAATAACTTACACTTCAGATATGAGATCCCCAAGTTATTACAAATTATAAGGTTAAGACCTCTTGAAAGAACCCTAGCTAGTTAAATATTTAAAACTCCTGGGTGAGAACACATGCACTAATGAGTTTCAGGCTACTAAATACCAGAATCTAGGGGGAGACATCTTGTTTTATATTAGAAAGTATTAGTGAGTATAAACTGGCCATAAGAAGTGTTTAATTAAGAATTATATTGATATGGGGAAAGCAGAGAAAGATACAGACTGCCAAATCTACTGTTCATCGCTGTGAAAAGCTGGATTTGTGTAGGAGGAGGAACAAATGAAAGCAGCCCTGGATCAAACCAAGGGGTACGTGGTGTGGTACCCTGACCCTCCCAGTGGCCCTCTCCGCAGCCTTGGGGAGATGCCGGACGCCTCAGACTGAACATGGTTGGAGCTTCCTTCGGAGGTTTCCTTTTAACACACATCAGGCAGCAAGTTGCCTTAGAATTTTGACAAATTCTGCTAATTTAATAATAGTTGTTCTTGGGTGAAAACTACAATGCAAATGTCAGGCTGGCATGCATCTCAATTCTCCCCACCTCAGATGAGAAAAGGAAGAACTTCATAAGTTTTTGAATCTCTTCCCTTGCAATTTTTTAATTGGGAAATTTAAGAACGTAAGAAACTTAACTGTACTTGGCCATGGTACACTCGCTATCTTAACAAGAATTGAAATGTAATTCAAATGGTAAGAAGTGAAGAAGGGAGTTGAGATTGACAGTAAAAACTGGCTTGACATGATTAAGCACCAAGTAATGGAAAGTTTTGTCACACAAATATTGTAGGAGAGGGTTTGCTGCATTGTGTGCGCACATACGTATTTTATGTAAAATAGCCTCAGTGTGTCCTCTCTGAAACCAGGGAGTGTGAGTGGGTAAACAGCTCACAGCAACAGATGAAAGGCTGATGAAGTTCAGACTCCCAGTTCAAAGGTTTCAGCAGTATGTGAAATGACAGTCTCAGGTTATTTGTGTTTCCGAGCTCCTGTGTATTTGAACTGTTTGCTCACCTACAGAGGCTCTCCATTATCTTATTCCTGGTTGTGTTCATCAGCTGAGCGAGCTGGCTGGCTGCAGACATATTTCATAAGGCAACTTTAGTAAAATTTATTTCACCTGCCTCAATGCCCTGCCTCTGCCCCCAAGAATATCAGAAATATTTTGTTTTAATTGATGAGGCTAAATTACAGCAACACAAAGCTAGCATCCTGCTTGCTCCATGCACGTCTCCTGCTGCTTGGTCAGCACAGGTCCACAATTCCATTTTTAAATCAAATTATGCTTGTGATAATATTGTCTTGAGCTTACAGTTGCTGACATGGATATTGACAAAGGCTTAGCCAGTATTTTAATAAGAAAACAAAATACAGGAAATACTCTAGAGTTTCCAGGTGGATCATTAACAAGACGCCTTGGAGGGCTGAGACTGCCAGCCAGCACAGGGAATGCATCACAGTTCGTCATACAACTTAAACTTCTTTTGACATCTAGTTATGTCGAAATGTGACTGATCACCTAGGGGTCCAGGCTCCTGTGGGGGAAAAGTTCACTGACAGACAGCGAACGAAGCTGATCTTAAATGAGAATCAAGAGAAAGCAGCATTCCAGCATCTGACAGTCTGCAGCTGCTACCTGGGTCTGCCTAACGAAGACAAGCCTGCTCTGCTGAACAGTTATATTAGCATCTGTATGCTTCTGTCTCATTATCACACATCTGCCCACCTTTATTCGAATGAAGCTTCTTCTGATCTGACAGCTCAGGCATTGTCAGTGAATAGATATTATGGGAGCTGGGTACAGCAGCTTAGGGTGTTAGCTTTTATTTTCTAAAGACTGTTGTACAGTTTGACAGTATAATGCCACAGAGGTAAAGAAGATAATTAACATATTGGGCAGTTTCTAAACAAAGCTGAGACAGTTATACTGGCAAAAGTGCTGCTGCTGGAGCAGTATTGTTTGCACTCTAGAAACATCAAAGGCTCACAAGATCTGCCTTTAAAAAAAGAGACCTTGAACAGGTACAGCGTGGTCCCCACACCACAGATGGGAAGTTTTGGGGGGTTTGGCCCACACCTGATAACTGCAAAACCTTTGGTATGCTTTAAGAGCCTGTCACACGCATTCAAAATCTCCGCTTGTTCAGGCAAAAATCTCTCGGCATTTGAGAAGACATGAAGAGGTGTGTGCGGAGAGGAGGAGGATGTGGGTCTTTTTGCTCTCTTGAATGTATTTTTACCCCACAGCACAAAGCTAAGCGCTCGTGTGAGCTTCACAGAGCTCATATTTGGATGGAGATTTAAGCCTTCTAAGATGGAGATCACATGTGGGATTTTCTGGAAATGCCAAAAAAACATATGACAGCGGTTTCATCATTTCTCTGCTCAGTAATAAACTAGAAAGGCTTGCTTAAAAAAAGCAAACAACCAAGCAGAGGGGGAAATAGTATTTTGAGCCCACAACATAAATGGACTGAGCTTTGATGACTGAGGAAGGGGACCTTCATATTCTCCTCTGCAGCTCTGAGAAAAGAAATTAGTACTGCAGTGGATTACTACACAGTTTGCCTTCAGTTTTCACCAGGCGCTACAGTCCGTATATTTTGGGCAGTGGTGGACTTGACCAGCAACTTGGCTTCATAAGTATTTTGGATGCGAAGCACTTTAGAAAAATAACCTTTAAAAGTTAGCACACTTCTTTACGTTGTTGAGAAAAACAGTGAACGGGATGCACTGCAGCAAGAGCATCCCTGAAATTGTTGTCTGTTTGAGCCTTGGTTTATGTTTTAAATGGTATAAATAATAGCCTAGAGCCCGCTGCCCACCAGCATTGTTGTAGCCAAAGACCAGATCCTCAGCTGGTTTGAATGAGTTGCTCATTTACACCAACACACTCCTGTTCCTGTGGCAATATGCAGATTTACCCTGCTGAGAATTTAGCCCTAAATTTCTAAGTTATAGACTTTCCTCATTTCATTCATGGCTTTCAGTTCACCGCTTTTTTTCTTTGTTCTTGAGAGCACAGGGTTTCCACGACTTAATGTTGAAATTACTGCTGTTTTGCAACAATGCAATCAAAGTCATTTCAACATCCACGCTGATAAAGTGAGAACAGCTCATTCAGATTGGCCTCCAAGACCTGTGCTCACCATTGCAAAGTTGGAATACAAAATAAGAGATTCTTTAAAAAAAAAAAAAGAAAAAGATAGAATCCATTGTCATTCATTCTAAAAAGGCATTACAGACTGCCGACGCTGTACAGAAAAATAGGAGACGTTGACCTTTTTATTATAGACTTTTCTGTAGTGTTGCCCTCCTTTCACAGGCACACCCCCCTGCAGCCTCGCACACCCGCACGCACCCGCACACACACGCGTGCTCTTCAGCTCTATGTTATCTCAAATAATTACCCTGCGCTTCTGGCTGTCCCTTGTGACTTCTGCTGCTAAAAAAGCTACTCATTGTCGGTGAGTGAAGAGGGATTTCAAACCTGCTTCTTGTGGCCCAGCAACAGCTCTTAATTAACCACTCAGGTATTGAGCCGCCTTCTCGCCCGGCTCCCATCCATATGGCAGGAACATGTCCGCAGTGATAATCACTGAAGGAAATATTGTATCAAAAAAGGGGCTCGCAGAACAGAAAGCTCGTGCAAATTATTTTTAATGATTCTCCTCTTGTGAGCCGGATTATTTGTTATTTCAGGCAGGGCCGGGGAAGGGGGCTGGGGCGGGACGTGCCCGTCCTTGACCCGCTCTCCCCTGCTCGCCCCTTTGCCTGGCAAGAGCCTGATACTCAGCCCCGCCACAAAGCGAGCGCCCGGGGTACCGGAGGAGGCCCTTCAGGCAGTCTAAAAAGCTTTAGTTCCCTATGATTTTGATAATCCTTTGTTTCTAGTGCGACTTGCTTTTCTACACACTAGATGTGCACGTTTCCTGTGAGCGAGGTACTTGAAGAAACTTGCAGCCTTGATACAGACCCACACTTTTTCCTTCGCCCTTGGTTTATAGAAAAGAAATCAGTGATTTGAGTTTATAAATCTAATTAAAAATGAAGTTGCATTTACATTTTAAAACCTTGCATATACCACCATACTGTGTCAAAAGATATTATGTATGATTTTACTTTGTGACAGAAACCATTACATTTAAAAATTCATTACAGCAAGGTTAGTTAGACACATGATGGATGCGGCTTTAATCCTGCCATATATTATTACAGTTAAAATGTAAATGATGAAAAATATTTTGTGCTTATCAGCATTTATGTGGAAATGTGTTTTACAGTGATATATGGTGTTATATTTCTATTATTATGATGAGAAAGAATGAAATACAAAAAGACTAAGTGTTTATTAAAACATGGTTACTTGTGATAAAATATTCTTGTTGTACATGACTTTAAACATATTTACCGAGGGCATTTGTCCAAAACAACTGTGAAATGTGTATGCTATGCAAATCATTCTTTGTCATTTTTTCCCCCCTCTGTTATACTGACTGTAGCTGTTTAATAGCCTAATGTTGAAGCTATGTAAATATATTTTTATTATTTTTCATTTCAGACTGGGGGGGACACACGGGACAACAGCGACTGGCTCTGTTTATACACATGCATGTATTTGAATAGATGGAAGCATACATAAAAAGATAGACAAAAAATTGATCCTAGCAAAAATCCTTTTTCCTTCCTATCTCCTCTCGTTTCAGCCTCTCAAAGCCCAACCTTGATCACAGGGAGCTAAGCCCTGCACCAGCACAGCCTTTCAGCACATGCTGATCTGCGGGCATACGCGTCATCCCGTTGATGCTGGAGCAATTTAACACCTTGCACAACTGAACCTTTCACTCAGGCCTGTTTTACACCCTCCTCCCTCACATACAGGTAGCGCATCATTGCATGGGGGATTCGCCCCCTGGCCAGGGAACTGAATTTTTCTTCTTCCCCCAAGGAAGCTGAGTTTTCAATTGTGCTCGCGCTTTAGAAGAGCCCTGCCAAGGAAATCTGTACAGCCTCCTCCTAATTTGAGGGGTAATGAGTTTTGAGGTCAGCATTGCATGTTCAAATCCCTAGGCTAAGTAAGTTTTTTTAAGAATTTCTTCTTCAACAGTGACCCTTCAAGAAGGGTTTCTGGCACTGAGGGCCTGGTCTCCACAGGCAAAATCCAGTATAATCTTGAGCAGAACAATACAAAGGCGTAAAAGCCATTAAGTGACTTGCCCAGCATCCCACAGGAAGTCTGTGGCAGAAAAGAAAATAAAAACTTGAAGGTCCTGAAGCTTAGGAATTTAACCATTCTATATACGTATTCCCACATGTGCTCTGTCCACTGGGTTTTCAGCGTGTTTCTGGTTTGCTCTCCTGGCCCTTGCACCGGCCCTGGCTGAGCACTGCATTATTCCAGTATTAAGTAATCTGATGACCCAAAAGGTATTGCCTTACACCCCGTGTTGCCCTGACTTGCTGTTGCTTCCACTGCATTCCCACCATTTATTTTCTGGATGTATCTACTACAAGTTTATACTGTTTGTTTTGTTACTTTTTATGCAGCTTATATTTAAGAAAACAATAGAGTCAATAAACAAATAAATTCTACGTTTTCCCTATTATTCCTGTAGTTCCTCCAGTTTATATTGCTCTCTTCAAAAAAAATAAATTGATTTGAGTTTGGCATGATGCAGTAATTGGGCTGAGATTGGTTCTAGTTATATGAAGCTGAGCCAATCTTTAGCAAGTCAAATGCATTTACTAAAAAAACAACTAAGTAACTCAAAATACTTGTTTGTGATCAAGAGCATATATGCCCTTCAGTCCTTAATGCCTCTCTTTTGATATGAGCAGGAGACCTGGTGCTTGTAGTTCACTAAAGTGGCTATTTCCTTATAACCTTCCTCTTGTAACAATGTTTATTCAGTTATCAGGGAAGAAATATCATTTGTCCGTGCAGCTACAATTACCCAATTTGTTGTATAAATTATTACTTTTTTCTCATCTCATGTTGATGACAGAATCATTTAATAGACTTTCAGTTGCTCAAGCTTGAAAATTGGTTCCACATTCTCCCTTTTTTAGTTTTCCTCCCTAGGGTGAGTGCAACGTGGTCTAAATACAATTTCCATCCCCCCGCCCTTTTTTTTTTAAACATCTGCATGTATGAGGATGTTGTTGTGTACATTAGCGCTGTACAGTTTAGCACCCTTTAGGACTACCTTTGGCTCTCGGCTTCCTTGTTCCTGGGGCCAATCATAATATATCAGGAACTGTAGATATTTCCTATCTCAGCACTCTCCATAACTCTTTTGCTCAGCTGTCTGAAGCTGTTTTCTTTAGGAAGTCCAAAGTTGGGGGGGGCTGGTTGACCTGGCATCAGTCCTATTTATAAGAATAAAAACTCTTCCCCGTACACCTTTGGAGCTTTGTCATGTAGGGGTCACATCCGTTTAAATTAATAGCTATAGCGCCCGTGACGGAACATGGCCACCTAACCTTTATTGTCCCGTCTACCCTTTTGTTTGAAGTTATCCAACCTACTCAGCTGATTTTCTTCAAAGCTAAGGTTACAGGATTTGCAACTGTGTCTTTGCAACATAATTAATTACGAAGGAAAAAACAGCTGTTGTCACATGTAGCAGATTTTTAGCGACATGTTTGTTTATTTGTTTATTTAAAATCAGCATTTGCTTTTAAATTTTTCCTCTTCTGCTGTCGCTGCTGAAATAAATGCCAGTCAGTCAGGCTTGTTTGCTTAGTATAGGAGTTGCTGTGTGGTTGTAGGAAGAAATGATGTATGGAGCAGCCATCTCATTTCCAGCCTGCAATCTAAGGGCTTTTCTTAGAAGTAATGCCATTTCTGCTTCCGTGCCACTGGAGATGTCACAAAGTTATGATCTTCCCACTCATGAGTCAACTTGGTTGCCTATGAAATCTATTTATTTTGGTTTTAAGGCTAAGAATATTTGCTGAAAGCAGGATTATCACTTTGTAGACCACCAACAGCTGTTGAAAAGCAGGGCATAAAAGTTTGTTTATGTCTTTAATAACCCACTTAATGACTGAGCAAGCACACTATTCATAATAAAATAGCCTGGCATAATCTTACTCCAGTGTGTGGTGTCAGGGAATTAAGAAACATCTGCTATGCCATAAAATAACATTGTATATACTATGTACATTAAAAACATGTGTATACACATATGTATATTATATACATTATTTAAAATGTCTCCGTGGGATTCTACTCTCTTTAATTACATTTAGAAAACAGTGAAATTGTTAAATGATGGTATTTTTACTTCTGAATCTGAGTTTTATATAACGCTGGTGCCTATGGCTAGTTATAATGGCAAGGGACAGAATACGATATCAGAGTACATTTAAAGACATAAAGGCAAAGTTTCAAGGCTTGAAATGGGGGTTCAAAAATCTATTTTTAACGTCCAAATAAGTGACCTAATTTTCTGAAGCACAAAGCATTCGTGGGTTCTTGATTTGATGAGAGTGTTGGTTGCTCAGCAACTCTGAAAAATCAGGCCAGTATTTTGGTGCCTAAATGCAGATTTTTATTTACAACTAAGGCATCTGAATTTGTAGCTTTTATCCATAAGTATTATTTGCACTACTCCTGCACTCAGAATGGAGACCCCACTGTGCTGCTGCTGTACATGCAAGGAGAGCCACTGCCTCTGCTTTGGAGAACTTAGAGTCAAAAAGTCCAAATATTCCTTAGCCTCACTCTGCAATTGGGATACTGGAGTCAGCGGGGGTAACGCGCTTCACCCTGGAAGTGGCTGAGCATTGTGGCTCCCAACCAGCAAAGCATGTAAACATGTCTTTAAATTTAAGCGTGTGAGAAGTAAGTGGAACTACTTGCATCTTAAAATTAAATACATGTTTCACTAGATCAGGCCAGATGGTTTTACATGCTCAAAAGTGACATTTATAAGGTCACATAGGAAGTGTTTGACAGAGCCAGGAACTGAAACCAGATCTCCCGAGTGCCAACCCAGTGCCTTAATTTTGATCCCATCTTTTTTTTTATGTCATGTTTCTTGTCAACGCAAACAAAAAGGGAAAAAAATTAATCCAGTAAGGAGTCAATTAAGTTGGTTTTTTTGTTTTGTTTCTTTTTAGAAGGGCTGGGAACCCAGTGCCAGAACCCAAGTGCCACTGTTTAAGAGATTAGCACTTTCATCTTTTCAGAAAGGCACATATTTTTATAGACTATTTTAAAATTTTGTTTCTTCTATCTTACAAGAATGTAAGCAATCTGTTTTCATTTTGTAGGTGGCCCACCAAATAAAAAAGTTATAAGTTAATAAAATTCCTATGCAGATTTATGTGAACTGGATGAACTCTCCCAGTATCTGAATGTTAATCTGTTGGAAAATAGCTGCCATGGTACTGGAATAACTCAACGTCATACAGCAGGGCTCACTAACAGTAGTTCTCTCATTGACGTTTTCCCCGCAAGTGCCAAAATAAACATGGGAAACTACTATGGGGAAAAACACCAATGAACTACTGGAAAGCAACTGTGATATATTTAAGGCGGTTTCTTCAGATTCACCTAATTCTCAGCTTTCACTAATGTATATATTTTTCTTGGTAGCCCTATCCTTGTGAATTATCTTGGATGCATTTGGTTTAGTCCGTCTTACTTTGCTAGCTCTGTTCTTGGCGTACACCTATGTTCTTCACAATCTCCCATTCTGCCTCAGGTTTTAATGTCTCCTTAGCCTTTCTGTCCTTCTCTAACTCAAATCCAGACCTCAGTACCATGAGAAAGTATTCTAGATGAAATACTTTTTTCTTATTAACATTCATTGGCCGAGGTCTTACCCCATGTATGAAAAGTAAGGAAGCAACAGCCCCACCTTCTCTTAGGACCCTCCTATTACACCAGCAAACTGCAAAAAAAGTAGAATATGAGCATGGGTGTGTAGGTTTTATGTAGCGACCTCTCGTTTTGGCTGGCCTCTGTATTTCATTATCTATTGTGTTTAACAGACTGCTACGCGTAGAGTTTGCATATCTGACCGGTTTACAAAAACTCTTAAAAATGAGTATAATTTAAATAAGATTCATTTAAGTGAATGCACCCACTTATCTGTGGGGTCTGAGGAGCAGGCTCCATTTATTCTTCTTGAGGTATTTAAAGCATCATCACTTCAAGCTGTCCAGCTCCACCGGACCTGCATGGGGGCCTGTGGCCAAGGCACTGCAGCTCATGAGCTGGCAGGAGAGGATGGAGCCTGCAAGGGCAGCCGGCACAGGGCTGCCCCGACAGCCAGGATGGGGGTTACAGGCAGCAGCTGCTGACAATGGGCAAACCACAAATGCTGAGGTTCAGGCTCTGCCAGCTGCCCAATTCTCAGGCATGGGTCAGCCTGTGAATGCTTTGAGGTGGGAGAGTTTTTAGTTAAAGCAGTGCAATTTGGTGTCCAGACAAATGCCTGCCTCTCCATCTCACTGTATGTCTGTACCGTGCTTGGCACAAGTAGACCCTGAAGGGCTCAGTGACCTGACACAGGTCAGACCATCACACAGCACATCTCAACTTTTGAGAAAATTGTGTTTTGCTAGAAAATAATTGTGTGCTTTAGAGCTTAAAGTTTTAATAGAGATTTAGTCTTGATGTAGAATTCTTTCTTGACTATTTTGTATTAAAATGAAAGAAATTAAAGCTTAGAATGTTCCAAAGAAAGTGTCCTCTAACTTGTTGGACTGGTTTCTCCTTCAGTAAAGATGAACTAGTCCATTATGAACATTAAGGATCCCTGCGGAAGGATCTCATGCTAAGCAGCGGTAATACCATTCACTTTCAAGGTATGCTTAACATCGGTTTCTCACTCAGGACTAACACCCATCTTCTCTTGTCAGAAGAGCAGGCACAGAATCTGTTAGTAAGGTATGTATCTGTGCTTTTCTGGTTGTATCTTTTTTTTTTATCTGAACCTGAGCCTACACTATACACGAGAACAGCTGTACAAAGATCAGAGCAAGTGTCCTGTCTAGGGAAGGTGGTGTTCCTTCTCCACCAGCAGCAGACACTTAGGAAAGAGACCAGAAAAGAGCATCTAGATGCTGCTGCTTCCACAGCACATTTTCCCAGCTTTCTCCATAGAATCATAGAATCATTAAGGTTGGAAAAGACCGCCAAGATCATCGAGTCCAACCGTCAACCCAACACCACCATGCCCACTAAACCATGTCCCTAAGCGCCTCATCTACACGTCTTTTAAATACCTCCAGGGATGGGGACTCAACCACTTCCCTGGGCAGCCTGTTCCAATGTTTAACTACTCTTTCAGTAAAGACATTTTTCCTCATGTTCAATCTAAACCTCCCCTGGCGCAACTTGAGGCCATTTCCTCTCGTCCTTTCGCCAGTTACTTGGGAGAAGAGACCGACCCCCACCTCGCTACAGCCTCCTTTCAGGTAGTTGTAGAGAGCGATGAGGTCTCCCCTCAGCCTCCTTTTCTCCAGGCTGAACAACCCCAGTTCCCTCAGCCGCTCCTTATCAGACTTGTTCTCCAGACCCCTCACCAGCCTCGTTGCCCTTCTCTGGACACGCTCCAGCCCCTCGACGTCCTTCTTGTAGTGAGGGGCCCAAAACTGAACACAGCATTCGAGGTGCGGCCTCACCAGTGCTGAGTACAGGGGCACGATCACTTCCCTGGTCCTGCTGGCCACACTATTTCTGATACAGGCCAGGATGCCATTGGCCTTCTTGGCCACCTGGGCACACTGCCGGCTCATGTTCAGCCGGCTGTCGACCAACACCCCCAGGTCCTTTTCCACCAGGCAGCTTTCCAGCCACTCTTCCCCCAGCCTGTAGCGCTGCATGGGGTTGTTGTGGCCGAAGTGCAGGACCCGGCACTTGGCCTTGTTGAATCTCATACAGTTGGCCTGGGCCCATCGATCCAGCCTGTCCAGGTCCCTCTGCAGAGCCTGCCTACCCTTCGAGCAGATCAACACTGCCGCCCAACTTGGTGTTGTCTGCAAACTTACTGAGGGTGCACTCGATCCCCTCATCCAGGTCATTGATAAAGATATTGAACAAACCGGCCCCAAAACTGAGCCCTGGGGAACACCGCTCGTGACCGGCTGCCAACTGGATTGAACTCCGTTCACCACAACTCTCTGGGCCCGGCCATCCAGCCAGTTTTTGACCCAGCGCAGAGTACACCTGTCTAAGCCGTGAGCCGCCAGCTTCTCTAGGAGAATGCTGTGGGAGACTGTGTCAAAGGCTTTACTGAAGTCCAGGTAGACCACATCCACAGCCTTTCCCTCATCCACTAGGCGGGTCACATGCTGGTCCATCCAGCAGCTTTGATTAGCTGAGCCAAAGCTGGTATCTTGATTGCTTTTTATAGCCCTCAATAGATTTTTCCCCACCTTCCCCATCCATTACTTTGCATAATCACTTCTTTAGGCCATGTACACTTTTGGTATCCAAAACATCCTGGGGCACTGAATTCCACAGTTTCACTATGTGTTGTGTGAACATGCACTGAGTTCTTAAATTCTTGTTCCCAATAATTTTTTTCATGACACTGTTGATCTTATAAGCCTTTGTTGTACCCGCTTTTCATCCTCTGCACTTTCTTCAGGCTGTGGAATCATCCTGTATTTAGATGCTCCTCGGAAGAAGTCCCATGTCTTTAAAAGGTACCAAGTCTCAACTGGTAAATTGACAAATAGTATTTTCTTTTGGGATAAAATGGGCGCACACTACTAGCTTTAATGATACACAATACAAGCTTGAGAAATACCAGTAAAAGTGGAAATATAAAGAGCAGATTAAACTCCAATTCCTTTCAAAGGGTAAGGAATACAGAGCTGAGACGAAGGCATTGGTGTCTCCCTGGCTTCCCCATATAGCTGTGGAAACCCAGAATAGGGCCATAGGACGCTTCCCTTCCTATGTGCTCCCTTGTGTCTGGTAGATTGGGTTGAAAGCTCTTTAAATATTGTGTGGGGAAATTCTTGGGCATAAAATCAAGATCTAAATCTGTCAGACAGGAGATTGAATTGCAAGCTTTAAAGATATTAATACACTTAATTTTATGTGGTTCTATCCAGCTCTTTTATTTGGGGGCTTCTTGGTTCCTGCATACTGGCACTTACTGGGGGAACTGGAAAGCTAGTACCAGCGTAAGCACCTATCGCAGCTTATTACAGAGGGTAAACAGCCAATGTTATTAGTAGATGAGCAGGAAAGGTAGATCAATATAAAGAAATACTGCTCTCATTCACTATTCCCTTTGTCACTGCCAGGCCTCAGAATTTTTCAGTTCATTGATGTCAGCAAGGATTTACTTCCCTGCCCAAAGAGCTGGGGCCAGATTATTCCCAGGCTGCAGCCGATACTGATCGGCATGTAAGCTGGCTTGGACAGCTATGTAAGAAAATAAATTTTAAGATCACAGCAACTTAAATACCGCTCAAGTTTTTAACGTCCACATTGGTATTAGGCAACTTGGCAACAAAAGTGGCCAAAACACATCTCCTTTCACTGCAATACTTGGTGCGTACATCAGGTTGGTTAGACAGAGGGGGTATAATGTTTTCATTAGCTGAATGAATACCTAGCTCAGGCCAAGTCTGTTAAGGCTTCTGGAAACATCTTATTCACGTGAGCAGCTCAGGGGTTAAACTCTGTTTAGCATATTCACTTCCCCACTAACATGCCATTATTCACTTGCGGAGCAGCTTCCTCCCTAGCAGTATATAGGGCCTATCCTTGCATACCCTAATGGTCTAATGCCTTCAGCAAGCTGTGGCTTACACCACGCATACCTTCTCATCACTGTTATCACCAATGGTTTCCTCAATGGAAATAATCATTCACATTATAACTGTTGCCAAAACCCTCTGGCACCAGAAGTGCTCTTGGAATGAAATCCTGAAGGCATGCGAGAGCCTGAACAGCTGTAGCAGCAGCACAGCCGGTCAGCAAGCTGGGTTTGAACCACGCGAGGGGGAAAAGACACAAAACGTTCCTAGAGAAAAATTACACTTTGCTTTATGTGCACACATAGAATCCCATTTTGTGTTTAATAGCAACCAGAGGTAGATGTCTAGATCTGCCTGGGCCTTGCAGACAAGCTCAGCCATGTGTCGAGGCCCTCTTTTTACATGCATTTATACATAGGGATGCTAGTGTCTGTGTGTACACTAATCTTCGCTCAGTGTTTGTACGCCTTGAGGACCTCACTCCCTGAACACAGGTTAGGGGTTACCCACAGTTAAAGTTACGAGCAGAGATGGTTAAATGATAAATATTTTCTTCTCATCAGTGATGTGACATCACCTACCCAGTCATAGAATAAGATACAGCAACTTAGTCTGAGTTTTAAACAAAATCACAGCGCAGCAACATAATACATCCATAGAGTCATTCCACGTACCTTGCATCCACGCGGTGCTTCCACCTTCTCCAGGAGACCAGGCAGAGAGACATTTCTAAAGGCCCTAGCAGCTAGCATGTGAGGACTTCTTGTTCTGGGGGTTGCAGCTTTATTTAAGTGGGCACATGTGACTGTAGTCACCAGGCGGGTGATTAACTGATGCTCACCTGTTGGTGATGCAGGCCTGCCCTTCTGCCCCCTGTCCCCAGCTGGGCAGCGCTGTCCGGGACGAGCACGACCTAAGAAACAAAGATTTTACTTAGGTCCAGGATTTCAAAATGAAACCTGAATGTTTGCCTTTCTGTGCTTATGGTTTCATGTCCGTGTACCCGCAAATAATCCATCATACAGTCCCATCACTGCATTTGCCTGTGTAGATGGAGCCTGCAAAGGTTTTGAATGCGTCCAAATACTTCCCTGCAAAAATGTCATTTTTCACACATTCTAATTTTAAAGACGGCTGTAAATGTTCTAAGCCCCTTTGTAGGTTTAAACATTTTCAGTGAGTTAAAACAAACTGCACCCATTACTTTTGTACAGTTAAATCTTGTAACTTGATTACCTGACAAAGTACCAGCAGCATGAGGTCCTTCACGGGTCACAACTGAGCTGGATTTTACACCTAAGAATTTCCCCATTTTTGACCAGAGGGAGAGAATGATTCTTCTGGGCAACACCCATCAACTCAAGTCTGGAAAAAAGAATGCGAAATGCAGCCGGACACCCCCAAAAGAGCCTATTTGTCCCTTCAGATGAAGCAGAAGCAAAATTGCATCCCTGTCTCTTTGGGCATACCGTCCCACACCAAGACCCTCAGCCCGAGTGGCCAGTTCTTGCCCTGATGTCTCAGACCAGCATCACCCCATCGCGTGGAGGCGGCTGGGGCTCTCCCGTATCCTGGCTGGACCCCCAGGCACCGTGCGATGGGTGAGCCGCCTCCAGCACAGTGCAGGTGGGCAGCCCAGCAGGTAGCGGCATGCACCAGCGTGCGCCAACACCTCCTCTCCCCGAAAGCCCCTGCAGAACTGGGGGGCTGCACACCCCCAGGCAGGCAGCGACCTGGGAACAGGGCTTGGCTCGTTAGGGTTTGGGGCAGAGTGACGCACTATAAAACTGTGCCTCAGGAAAGATAGCCCAGCTCCTTGTTAGCACTGAAAAATGCTCCGCGGCATCCAAACCCTGCCGTGCTCCCAGCCCATGCTGACGGGCAAGTTAATTGTCAGCGTGCCACTGCTTCTGCTCCCTGTGTGGTCCTGCAAAACGAGCCACCCTGATGGCTGCCAGTAATGAGGAAAACTGGTGTGTTTTTGTTTTGTTTCCTTTTAAATAAACTTGCAGTCCTTAATCTAGCAGGCTGGAGTCCAGACTCGACAGCCCAATGAGTAATGAGGTGCAAGGGAAGACAGGATGTAGAATTAGGAGGTCAGGGCTGAAGGTTGCCCCAAATTTTATCTCTAGGCTGGGCAGGTTACATCTCTTCCCCACCTCTCCTCCTCCTCATCCTCCCCCGTGCCATCGTTCTTGGACATGCGGCTTAGGTGCATGCTTACCAGGACAATGGCCCACCCAGCACGCCTGGGGAGCCGGAGAGGGCGAGACCTCAGCGGGCAATGCCCCACTGGTCCCCCCATCCCCACCTGGGCCCCTCCTGGGAGGCTGTCGGGCTGAGGCACTCGGAGCTGCCTGCAGCTCTGCCCTGGGCACCTCTTACCTCGCCTTGCGGAGAAGCATCTTTCCGTTGTTCAGCTTGTTGAGATGCGTGCATGCGAATGATAAGTGCCTATCTATAGATATCTGTACAGGCTGATAGATAATTACAAATATTAAGCCATTTTAAAACTGAAATCTCTTTTCAAAATAAAGTCAAAATACTCTTCTATATCTTTTCCTATTTTATACACACTTGCCCAGTTCCTCTTTGTCTCCTTTTCCATCCAAAGGCAGTTGATCAGGCGACTAATTTTCTTCACCTGCAAACTGCATTTTTGTTCTTTTACTTTAGTAAAACTTTACTAAAGTGTCTACTTTACACTAGAAAAATGCAACACCCCAGCCAAGAGTTTTTGTTTTTGTTAGGCTGATACACTGCAAATTTGTTTTCCGATTTGTCCCTTTGGAGTAGGTGTACAGGGAATAATGATAGTGGGTTAGTTTGCCTTCACTCTTGTGTACTATTCTGTATCTTTACTCCCAGGACTATTTGCAGTCATAGCACAGCAGAACAGGGGATTCTCATGGACCGGTGCATCAGAGGTGGACCAAAACGCAGACTGCGGGGTTTCTGGCGTTGGTTTGTCGGTTTCTATGTGCTGTTGCCAAAAACCTGAGGTCTAACCTTTTATTTGATTTGTTGAGCCCCTGAGCTCTGGGCTTTAGATGACTCCGTGCCACAGTTATGTACTATCTTAACAAAGGAAATACTGAAACGCTAAACGTAACTAAAAGAGGCCTATTTTATATAGCAGGATAACCCCTGAGAGAACACACAGAGCTTGTGAAATAACCCCTTCTGTGTGCCGGCCACCGTCCTGGACCTCGTGCCCCTGCACCCACCTGATGCACACCGCCGCCGCGCAGCCCTGCCGGCCCCTGTGGCTCGGGTGTGGGTCCCAGGGAGAGGGCAGAGCCTCCCCACCCTCGCCTCTTCCGTTGGTATGGCTGTGCTAGCAATTACAGCAGAGGCTTCTATCGGTTTCCAGATAAAGCAGTTCAAGAAGCAAAAGGGAAATCAGGTTCCCCCAGTGACTCTGGTGACGCTTCGTGTTACATTGCTGAGATCATCTTTGCCTTGGTACCTATCAGTAAACACCAATTTCCTTTCGATACCTTTTCTAACCTTTCAGCCTAGCTTAAAGCAGATTTCAACGTGAGAAAACCAGACTTACTACCACATGCTAAAGGTAGTAAATAATTTTTTCTGCTGCATGTATTATTGGCAAAGTTTGTGACTGCGGCTGAATTACAGCCGTGCATGCACTACACATGCATTTATTCATCATCTAAATTATTTTTGGCAGCAAATAAGAAAGTGCACTGATTAAAATTTAAGAGTTATCTCAACTAGTTCAAGACTCTCTAATCAGCTCACCTTCGCTCAGGTGTCCCTCTGCTTGCCAATAGTCTTTAACCTGCCTCAAGGAAAAGAATATAGTCAGCAAATCATCTCGTTTCCATGGTGACTGCAGGTGGCCGTGTGCTCGCCTCCTCTACAGATGAACAGATAAAAGGTCATCGGTATTGATGGCACTGGGAAGAAATAAGTGCAGGCTATTTTGTGGGCTTCTGTGCTAACACGGGACAGGGATGAAGTCAGGACTTCAGCCATGTTTAAATCCCTTTGGCTCGATGCCACTGCAACTCAACCGCATGTTTAAGTGCATTTTTGGACAGAAACGCTTTCGTGGTCTATAGCTCTGGCAGCAATGAGAACAACTCTGTGTTTTTAGATGGGCAGCTA
>NW_008824414.1:5119443-5126943 GCF_000699105.1 Pygoscelis adeliae | reverse complement strand
AGGTTGCTAAGGGTTAAATCCAATCCTGAATTGGCCCAATCAGGTTCATTTTTGCCATCTTATTAGGTTAAATAAATAGAAGCTTCTTGCAATATCCATCCATAACGATAAGCAATTCCCACTATAATGGATGGCTAATATATAAATTCAGCCCACATCAGTTTTGTGTCAACTAGCAAAAACAGAAACAATGGAAACTAGACAGTCATGGCTCTGCATAGGTCAACAACCAAGGTTATCTGTATTCAATTACTGGTATCTGCAAACTTGCATACTGTCAGCTGATCATAGACTAAATGAAAACTTATCATGCACAGAGGCAGCAAATACATTTATTTGAAGCAGGCATCATATTAGTTCACTGGCTTGACTGTGGTTAAGGGAAAAAAAGGGGTTATCAGCCTTTTGGGAAATTCTTTCAAATATAACCTGCAGCAAATATCTAAAATTGGGGATTATCTGTGTTATAAATCTTTGTTCAAAAAGTAGAAAAGGAACAGAAATTGCTCCGTAGCCCTCTAAGACGATAAATTATATTATTTAACAATAGATAAACTTAGGGCACCTTTCCTGTGGTACAGCCCTATTGTGAATTAAGCTTTAATCTGCTTCACCTCAACATGTGTTCAGTGGAACCAAAGATCTGGCTGTATTGGACACAGACAATAATTTGTTTGTTAACCACTTCTCCGGAACAATATATCATTTCAGAAAACAAAGCCTACTAACACAACGCATATTTATCTGTTTCCTCTATCTGTGTTCCTTTTTCCATAAGTGTAAGTTCAAGCTTTTGAAATGTTTTCCTAGCGATAATTTGTGATGCTTTTAAATTCATAACCCTGGAAAAACAGATCTTTTTTTTCAAGGTTTTTTTTCATCTTTGACCAACAGATGTTCTGTTCAAAATCTGAAAGTACTCATGATGTACGTACTAGCAAATTATAATTGTTAACGCCCCTGTGGAAGGAAAATGTCAATAAATACTTGCTATCACTAGACTGTTTGGAAACAAAGGCATTTGCTTCACAGAAGTTCATGTGCTCAACCTTCCTATGCGGCTTTTCCAACAGTCCATTCAATTATACATTTAACATTTTGTTTCTTTTCAGAACAGGAAGTGAAAAATAACTTCACAGAAACAAAAATAAAACATAAAAGCCTGCGGGCATCCTGTATTCCATTGTAAAATAACACTTCAACTCATTTCAGTGATACAAAGGTGACCACAGAAACAAGCTGTGATCCAGCTCCAGCATTTTACCACTGCACACCAAAGTGGCAATTGAGGAATAAAAAACATCTGGGATTATGAGGTAGATAAATGGCCAAACATCTGTCTTCTAATGAGAGCTATCCACCCTTACAGTCTCCTCTGGCCAGATGACTTCGCTAAAAACCATATTTACCTGTGAGTCTCCACCTCTAGTGAGAGATACGGTGGTTGGTTGGTTCATACTTCCCACTAGTATTTTTAAAGGTCAGACTCATCCCTTCATTGAGGGGGCTTTTCTTTCTTTCTTTCTTTCTTTCTTTCTTTCTTTCTTTCTTTCTGTCTTTCTGTCTTTCTGTCTTTCTGTCTGTCTGTCTGTCTGTCTGTCTGTCTTTCTGTCTTTCTGTCTTTCTTTCTTTCTCTTTCTGTCTTTCTCTCTCTCGTTCTTCCTTTCTTTCTTTTAGCTTGAAACAAGCAAATCACTATAATTTTCAACAACAGGATGGTGAGCTGGTGTAGACTATCAGAACTATCCTGCAGAAATATCATAAAGCCATACCCTGCCAGTTCAGCGAAGAGCTCTACACCATCCTTGTGTTGCATTGTATTGTGTTGTAGTCTCTTCTACTCTATTCTGTACCTTGTTGAGTTCTTTTATCTCCCTCATTCTATCACTGGGTGTGTCCAAACCCCTTATAGTGCTACACAAAAGAATAGGACTCATGTCTAACACATGCTGTGATGATTTGGGGAATCGATCTCTGTACCGCTAAAATGAATTCCATTTTATAGCATGGACTGCACTGCATCTGTTTCAGACAGCAAACCCCATATGGACTGGAGTTTCCTGGCCTGCTCTGCAGCCTTTTGTCCTCTCGTTAATGCAATGACCATAGGAGATGCAGGATACATCCTTCTACCTGGCTACAGGGCTAACAGCGGAGCATCAATAAATGGGAAAAATCAGCCATGCAAATCAGACAGACAAATGGCTGCCACCCAACGCAGAGGAAGTTTTCCAAGTCTGAACCCTGTGCAGGCAGCAACTTAGTAACTGTTTGTTTTGTGGTTTCATTTGATGAGCTGATAAAGCTGATAAGAGGGCACCTGAGGTGTTGCAAAAATCAGGAGAGACTGAGAATCCATGTTTCTGAGAAGTCAGAGGCAGGAATTTGTGTCTAGAAGAATTGTGACCTACTTAGAAGAGTCTGACTTAAGCCCCAAATAATGCTCTTGCTCAAGCATGAATTACAAGCAGCTGAAGAAAGATGAGCTTTTGCACTTGTGCTCCAGCCAAGTTTGCCCACATCTAATGAGGGAAAGTAGGACTCGGTGCCATTTTGTATTCCCGTGACGTGGTGCAGATGGAGAAGCTGCTCTGAGTGCGGGTCCAGAAGCCGTTCACCCGCTCCTCCAGGCACTCCACACGTCCTGCCTCGTGCCTCTCCTTGCAGAGCCTGCAGCTGGAAAGCGTCAGGTTCGAGAATGGAGGGAGCAACAGTGGCTGCGAGAAGCTGCCTTACAAATGGGAACCGGAGCTGGCAGCAGCACCGGTGCGTCAGGGACGGACCGGGCTGGAGCAAAAGAATTAAAAGCCCCATGCCAGAAACCTGGAGAGTTAGAGAGCAGCAGCCACCCGTGGAGGGAGGCGAAATGCTAAGCTATTCCTCCTAAACACGGGTACAATAGTCTCAGTATGGTGAACTTCCCGGGGGCAAAGAAGGTGGTGAAAATATGGGTCCCGTTTCACCCCCGTGCTGGGCAGATGCCTCGCTGTGTGTCAAGTCTGGGCAGATGCCTTGTTTGTTGTGTTGCTTGGGCCAAAGTCTCACAGAAAAAAAAGCGAGTCCAAATTGAAAGATGCTATGAGTCAGTCTTCTGATGAAAGAGAGGAACGTGATGTTGGGGCTGGCAAACTTGATAGTGCTGTGGGATTGAAAAAGAAAAGAAAAGAAAAGAAAAGAAAAGAAAAGAAAAGAAAAGAAAAGAAAAGAAAAGAAAAGAAAAGAAAAGAAAAGAAATGAAAAAAGAAAAGAAGAGAAGAAAAGAAAAGAAAAGAAAAGAAAAGAAAAGAAAAGAAAAGAAAAGAAAAGAAAAGAAAAGAAAAGAAAAGGCCCTCAGGGAAAGGGAATGCAATTGATGAGAGAAAGAGCAAAATAGGACATATTCTTCAGGGATGCTTTGGACCGATCGGTTGAGATGTTTGTCGATGCGAGGAATCAGGAAGACATCCTCTTCATCACGTGCACTGGGCTGGGCTTCACGCAGTCTGCAGAGCTTCCCAGCATCCCTGGCAGGGCCGGGACTGCCCTCCACTCGCCCCATGGCCCGCCTTCGGCAGGCAGGGGCCAAGCAGAAGGGAGGTCTCAATTGCTGCCTGGACACTGTCTCACAATTTGCAGTACCAGGAACTTAAAGTATGTATATATTATGGAAGTGCAAAGTACAAATTGTTACCTAAGTTACAGCTCCTTCTGTCTGGATAAATTTGGGACTTACTGGTTTATAAGCACCATTCAATATGAAACCATTTACAAATTAACTTGGAAAATCTTTATGTTTCTCTCCTCCCCGGTGAGGCTTCCCCTTCCCTGAAAGGCAAATGCCTGGTGCTGCAGGTTTCATTGCATGGCTGTGACTCCAGAAGCTGCCGGTGTCTTTAAGCAAGCAGTAACTCGACTCTAACCACCAGCCAGAAGGGTTGATTATAAACGTGCTGTCCAGCTGCACCTCAGACGTGCGCAACCCTGGCTCTTGGCGAGCATCGCCAGCCTCACGACTTCAAACGGTGGTTGCAGTGGGCAAAGCCGCTCCCTAACACCCTTTATTTTCTGCTCCTGCTTCTGTGCTGTAGCTTTCCTTCTTCGGGGGTGTTACCCAACCCTAGGTATGGTGCTTTGTTCACCTATTCATCAAGCCCCAAGCAGTTTCCCCTCCTTGATTCATGCCCGTTCTCACCTCGGCACGCTGCCGGCCAGTGCCTAGCCAGTTTTTCTTCGCTACATCCCTGCCTCCCCTTCTCCTGGAGTGTCGTGGCTTTAGCAGCAG
Source organism: Pygoscelis adeliae (assembly GCF_000699105.1). Classification (NCBI taxonomy): domain Eukaryota; kingdom Metazoa; phylum Chordata; class Aves; order Sphenisciformes; family Spheniscidae; genus Pygoscelis; species Pygoscelis adeliae. The sequence goes on along the minus strand of NW_008824414.1, from coordinate 5,122,682 downwards.
GTGAGCTCTTCCACTTGGGGTTCGGAAGTCAGAAAGATGTAAAGAATAATAATTGAAGCATCAAAACACCTTCACCATAAAGGTGTTTTCACCTGGTTTTAAGGCTACCTGGGATCCTGACATAACCACATCCCCCAGGGGTGGGAAAGCACTGGGTATTGCACAGCCAGCTTGGGCGTGCTGCGAGAGAGACCTTCATCGAGAGGCATGGCCTCAAATTCACACAGTAATCACTCTGACCCACGCTGGCAAAGCAGGCAGGCCTGCAAGCCAGCACTTCCTAGGACCACAGCTTTAACTGAGCCTAATGAGTTAAAGCTCAAGTTTTAATCATCCCGTATTACCTGCACGAGCAAAAACGAACGCTGGCATCGGTACCGCCTGGCAATGGCAAGGGGAAAGCAGGAATTGTACGGAGGGCACAGAACGGAGGAAGAAAACTGACTGTGAGGGATAGCTGAACTCTAGATGGTTTTGGTTAGCAAGAGAAGTGTTTTCTACATAAAAGGCCCCACGTTCAAAGACACCATTTTAACTTAGCCACAACAGTGCTGGCAATCCAGGCAGGGTGAAAGGAAAAGTAGAAGACGCGGCTGTTGTCAGAAAACAGTTTCTGGAAAAAATTAAAGTTCTCTTGAGGCATGTAGAAAATTTCCAGGATACTGTATTATTATCATTGTTATTATTATTACCCTTGATCTTTTGGAAGGTGGGGAGGGAACACATGCAGTTTTAAAGAAAGAAGACAAGACATCTGTAGCCTTTAAAAAGAAAAGCACGAAGGCTGCTAGGCTCTCCTTACAACATTTTTAATTATCTTCCTTAAGTTTCCCAATAAAAACACATCGCATTGAGCCTCACCCAATAAAACTATGTGGGTAAATACAATACCCATTGTCTAATCAATATCATATTGCTCATGGCTTTAGCTTGTTCAATAGCTGAGATCACTGACTCCTGAGTTGCACCTAAGGATGCCAATATCTGCTTAATGTTGGACAAACTACATTTGTCATTCCCTGTAACCGAGTTCTTTAATCTCATTAATAACCCACAGATACTGAAATACAGCTTCAAATAAACTGGCTGGAATACGCCAGGTTTCCAGTGTGCACTTTTAGCTCAAGGGGCGATGAGTTGTGGGTTAAATGAGCTCACTGGCCCTGCAGAGGATCCAGCCCTCCTGAACTCGGACACCCATAAACAGCAGAAATTGCAAAAAAATAAAACCCAAGAGAAGCTGTCAGATGCAGAGCATTAGAGGCCATGGAAGATAAGAGAAAGGCTGAATTGTATTTGTATTATTTGCATCACAGATCCCATACCACGTTGTCTGTTAGCTCAGTGCATGCAGTAGTGACCTTAACCCTAAGTGCCGGGGAGGCAGGGGACACCTCCTTGCTCCCCATGCCTCGTCTTCCTGAGCTCGCCTGCATATGGCAGCAAACCCGCATACTCCAACGTAAGAAGTATGCATCAATAAATTATCTTCATTGGAAACACATTGCGAACAAAATGCAAATGGCAAGAAAGTGCTTGTTCTCAAAGGCCTGCCTTGAGAGTTCATCTACCCAGATTATAAACACTTGATAAGTATCCTGGTTTTCAGGCTAACTGTCTGTATGGCAGATCCCAGGACTAGGCTCCTGGGATTTCAAAATGTATCATGAAATAAAAACAGCTGCAAGGGAAACTCATATGACTAGGATAGGTGCCATATAGCAATTAACAGCCAGAAGTTTTGATCTGGAAAATCACATTTATTTTAATTGCTTCACTGTTGTGTTCATAAAGAATTTGGCTCATTTGATTATTTTCCTTATTAGATATACTACTTAACTTTGGAACAATGTAGTCATTAGTTCCATTGTTCCAGGTTTTTCATTGCAGTGAAATGAATGACAGAGACATGTTCTGCAAGGAAGATTGTTTATAAATATTTATCATAGCCTTAACAGATATTTGTGTAATCCATCCTAATTTTTCCAGCACATAATTCACCATTTATTTAATCTGTTGCATGATGAGCGGCAGGTTTCTTAACCTGCGAGTTCAATAAGGTATTTAAAGTGTGCAATCTCCTATCAACAGAACAGAAGAGAGCAGCGCTTTTTTTTTTTCATATTCCTTCGAAAGCTCATGTTCGCTCCATTTTCCTTTAGTGGTCCCATTAAAGAAGATGCACGTGTCTGACTGATCGCTTTCACCTCTGTCATTTATTTATTTTTTGACTCAGCAAAGCGGTACGGATAAACGCTACCTTCAGCAGCCCCTGCCCGGCTCCCCTGGTACCGGCGTGTGCAGGATGGGGCCGCGTGTGTGCCGGCACGGCCGGGAGCGAGGCCGGGAGCGAGGCCGGGAGCGAGGCCGGGGCACGGGCACGTGCCCGGGCACCCGCAGCCTCCAGCCGTGACGCTGTGAGAGCACCTGAGAGAGGGGGTTAGCTGGATCCTACCTTCCGTGCTATAAAATATGCATGGGCCCTTCTGCGGCAAACGAGTCTACTTAATTCAAAGGAATCGGGAGGTGAAAAATGAAATTTGGCAGTTCAGCTTCGCTCCGCCATTTGGTGGTTGTTGTGGGACTCCAGCGAAAGGGAGCTATCACTGCGGGCATAATTTACTTGATTTTAAGGATCTGTATGAATTCTGGCGACATACCAAGTAGCCATTAGCTATGAGGAGTGTTTCCCGATGCTCATTTGTTTTCCATGTGTGAATTTTCGCTCTTCCAAACTTTCTTTAGAAAAAAAAAGTATTTTTTCTTCAACAATTCCATGTGGAAAATACAACAAAAATCCAGATAATAAATTATTCAAGAAACACAACAGATATTTTTTTTTTTAAATGGAAAAATACCAGTTCTGGAATCAAACTGTCAGCTTGCTTTGATTTTGATATTTTAAGTTAAGTGTTATAAAATGATACGCTTGTTCACATGCTCAAGGATAGTCTTTCTGGGCAAATTATCCTAAATAGGGTAACTCAATAGCAAAGTAGGCAGGCTTTTAATGCTATTACTATTAGGAAAATACCATTAATATGAGACATATGCAGGATGCTATTACATCAGTAGGCTGCATTTATTTAGTCAGTATGCAGGAACAGTCCTATAGATCAGAGCGGAGATGCTGGGCCTTTAACAGATGTAGCTTGGCTTAGTCTCGAGGTCAAAATCTGTTAATGCAATTTTCTGTATAAGAACAAGAATTTAAAATCCATGTGGTTTTAATGACACAT
>NW_008824414.1:5118739-5119420 GCF_000699105.1 Pygoscelis adeliae | reverse complement strand
GGGGGCGTCGATTTGGGGGGGATATTTGTCCTACTCACATTAAATGTGAACTTCTTTGAAATGTGTGTGTGTGTGCACACGCGCACGTCAGACACTGAAACTGATTTGTGAAATAAGACAAACTTTAAAAAAAAAAATCTCTTTCCATTTATTTGCTTGAAAAGTTTGATTTTGGTCAAGTTATGTTTCAAATTAAAAAGCTCATTATTGGTAATTTGCATTTACTTATTGAAGCATTACATAATAAACCAAAACCATGTGTCAAAATGTAACTCTCATAAAATAAGTGCACTGAGATAAAGGGGCTTCAGAGATTTAAAAAATCAACGTGACACTTAAATAAGACATCTAAAAAGGGTGCCCGCCTTTAAAAAGAGAGTGTTTCTATTTCAAATAATTAATATGTTTTGGTTTCTTCATTTTTGTGGTCTCGTAGCACAACTTATATATAAAGCGCTATGTTGAACATGCATATTTTGGACCGAGCTCTTGTTTGTGTCTATTTAACAGCTACTCACAGCTGTCTCTGCTTTAAAAGTATTGGGATAAAATTTCATCACAAGCTCCAGTCAATACAAAGCACTAACATTATTTTAAGTGGCCCTGGCCAGGCTGCGCGGCCGCGGCTGGGGGGAGGCTGGTGCAGGCAGGGTGCAGGCAGCTGCCCGCCCGCGCTCGCCG
>NW_008824414.1:5114297-5118703 GCF_000699105.1 Pygoscelis adeliae | reverse complement strand
CACGTTGGGTATGATTTTCCTTCTGAACAGGTAGCCTGCAGCTTACCTGGTTAATATCTAGATTTATACGTCAAGATTTGCTGCTAATGTAACTGTGCAAAACACACCTGCCTCCCTGAAATTTTAGCAAGTAATGGGGAAAGCAAAATTGTACTTTGCATTTTTCTTTTGGCGTACTAAGAAGAAAGAGAAGGCGAGTGGTTGCTAACTGGGTCTGGAAAGCCTTTATCGGTGTGAAAAGGAAACACAGAACGGGGGAAGGTTTCATGATTTCACTTACTCAAAAAGTTACAGAAATATATTAAAGGAAGACTTCTCCTTTCCCAAGATCACAGCATTTGACCCCTTTTGCCATTCAAAATTCAGACTATAAAAGCTTCTGATGGCACACCAGCATCACCCCCTCACGAAGACGAAGCACAAACGTGCGCACGCTGACACGTCTCCAGCCCTCGGGGCAGGACGCGGCCCTGGCTAGGGGCTCTTGGCGGAGCGACAAAGAATTGCAGCGATCAGGTGCGCTGCTCAGAAATCAAACCGTTTATTGCTGTAACAAGCAAGAAGAAAAAGCATATATTGAAAGCAAGAGGCAGCATATATTGACAAGAGGGTATAAGCCCCCTTTGCTGCAGAACTCCAAGCATTGGCCGCCACTCGACTCCACGTCAGGGGAGCGCACCAGCACCTGAGCAGGCGTTCACCAGTATCTGTAGGAGACTGTATTTTTAACGTGAAATACCTGCTAAAGAGCTCTGCTGACCATGTCTCTTTTTCACATAAGCATTTTCTCCAACTCTAATTTAATTTCAATTTTAATTTTAAGGGCTTTCCTTTGACCTCACTAGTCTACATGAATCCTGGGCAGATTTTATAACCAAACAGCCCCATCATATCTCCTTTGGAAAGCTCACTGGAGGCTGGTGGGTTTGCATGCACGGAGCACGAGCTGAGCAGCCTGTGTGACATCACGGATGATGAGACGTGTGAGGTGATCAGCTAAATTGCCAGATGCTGACAAATCGGGTGCTGGGTCACGCCATACCTCTCGGCTCTCTCAGAGGGACACTCCTCGTTTTACTCTTTATGTTCACCCATCCTACCTATGTTTCTGTTTCCTGCTGCTACGAAGGTTAGGAAAGCTGAGGTTAGGAAAGTCGCCTATGGTGTGTGAACTTTAACATTTCCCTTGACCTGCTTCAGCCATCCCCACCAGCCATGTATATGGTGGGACCCCACCAGCTCTCACCGTCCCTCGCACCGGCTGTGGTGGCTGATGCCGCCTGTGCCCTTTGAGGTCTCGCAGCCCAGGTTCAACACCCGGGAATAAAACTTCAACTTGTGACAAGCCCCTTGGAGCATTAGGAGCTGATGTGGAGCATTAGGAGCTGATGTGTTTTAAACCCGTGTGTGTGATGCCGGTGATGCTCATGTAGCCAGTTCTTTGTGTTGCATGAAGACCTGAAGCGATGGCACGGCCGCGCAGGCAGCTGCCTGGCAGCACCGACGTCCCTCCACCACATCACCTCCAAGACCGACTGGTGGGGAGCGACCTCCTCCCTTTCTGACTGTTCATAAGATAAAATGGCCAAGGATTTTTTCATGATCTCCAAGCATGTTGTTCTCATTTCTGTTTCTATTTATAAAATTGAATGAAAAAGATCTCATTTAATGGTGTTGTGGTTTAACCCGGCAGGCAGCTAAACACCACACAGCCGTTTGCTCACTGCCCCCCCTCCCTCAGTGGGATGGGGGAAAGAATCGGGGAAAAAAAAAAGTAAAATTTGTGGGTTGAGATAAAGACAGTTTAATAGGACAGAAAAGGAAGGGAAAATAATAATAATAATAATAATAATGATAAAAGAATATACAAAATACACGATGCACAATGCAATTGCTCACCACCCACCGACCAATGCCCAGCCAGTTCCCCAGCAGCAGTCACCGCCCCCCAGCCAGCTCCCCCCAGTTTATGTACTGAGCATGACGTCCCATGGTATGGAATGTCCCTTTGGCCAGTTGGGGTCAGCTGTCCTGGCTGTGCCCCCTCCCAGCTTCTCGCTGGCAGGGCATGGGGAGCTGAAAAGTCCGTGACTAGTGTAAGCACTGCTTAGCAACAACTAAACCATCGGTGTGTTATCAATGTTATTCTCATGCTAAATCCAGAACAGAGCACTGTACCAGCTACTAGGAGGAAAATTAACTCTACCTCAGCTGAACCCAGGACAAATGGTTTGCTTCTTGTGTTTAGTCTCCTTCTGCCCACAGAACATCAGCACTTAGATAACATCCCTCGAAACCTTTTGCTGTTTATATACATTTGTCAAGCATTGGTTTACATCATTTTTCACGCGTTAGATTAATTAGCAGTAGCTGAAATGCAATAGGTCACATGAAGCACAGGGTTTTGTTTGGTGTGCCCGGCGGGGTGGTTGGGGTGTGCCCCTTTCCCGCGTGCGGGGCAGCAGGGCACAGCGGTACCTGCTGGCTTGCCGCTCGGCCGTCACTGCCTGCACACAGGCCAGCGTCTCAGCGCTGGGGTTTCAGTGTCCAGCGACAGGCAATGTTGTTCCACACTGCAGGCGGAAAGCCATGGTACGCTGCAGTTAGGAGGCCAAATTATCAGGATGGTTTGATGGAAGTTTTGAAAGCTGCAGCAGTACGGGCCGGGTACTATTTTCCCAACAGGTCAGGCTAAACGAACTGAGTGGTCCCCACGACCCAACGTGGCACAGCTCGGCTGCCTCCGGTGCCACCGGTCATACTTTGCGAAACCTTACTCCCTCTCATCACCATTCCTCTCGGGACAAACCGCAGCGGTTTCGTCCTCCGTTTGTGGGTTCCTCCAGTGTGGCCACATCTCCGTCACCAGCACCCACTGGTCTCTGCTCCCTCCCTCGCTGGACCCCACTGCGCGCACGGCTCCCCTCCTACCAGTGCACAGGCCAGGCTGGCACCCAGTGAGGCAGCCAGCCCCTCGGGCTGCTTGTATTTTATAATTTAGTCTTAGTAGATGTACTACATAGCTACATACATTATATGTGTGTGTATATATATGTATACTTATATATACATACACACATAATGTCCATATAGCACGTATACATGTGGGGGGGTGTCTGTGTGTATGCATACATGCACACATGATTTACTATGCATATATATATATGTACATCATATCCCCACTTGGGCTGTTGCTTTCGTCCTGGCACTGTTGTACCACATTCTGCTTGACCCTGTGATGATGCCGCAGTCTTCCATGCGGTTAGCTGTGTGTTTTGGGGGGGGTTGGGTCTTTTTTTTTTTAAAACCCACCTGTTCCTGGAGACCATCCCTTGAGCCTTACACCTGACCAAGGCCTCTGGGCTTTACTGCGATTCAAAGGGTACATTCATAATATCTACAATTAACTTTGCTGAGCATATTTTGGATGCTTTTAACATGAACAGCTCTCATTTCATTGACTGTAGCTGCAGAATACTTTTACAAAATTTTAATTATACACCTAGTAATTATGATATTAAGTTGTTATATATTAACTTATAATCTTATTGTGCCTTAATGACAACAGCAACAAAGACAGACATGCATAAGAAATTACAGTGAATTGCTCCATAGTACAGACATAGTACTCGCTCTTTCAAGAGGCGAGCTGGTGCTGGGAGAGGCAGACTCATTCCCAGCAGGCAGAACTTTTATACAAAGAAAATAAAACTCGTTTTTTTCTTTTTTATCAACTGCTCCTTTTCACTTTCTCAGTGAACTCCATGTCTCTGTTTTATGGTGCAGCAGGCCTGGCTTTGCAAAGTTTCATTCTTCTGGTTTGCAATACCAGAACCATACTACTATCTGTGTGAATAAGGCATTTTCTCCAAGAACATGCCTAATGGTTAGAGTCAGTCTACCAGATGGGTTGTAAAACACTTTGAAACAACTCTACTCAAAGGATATTATACTCCTGAAGCTGTATGTTTGTTTTATTATAAACAGAGCTTTCTAAGTAAAAAACATGGAAATGCTGTCTACTTCTGAAGCAAAACTGACATGTGGAACCGCGCTAGATCTCTGCTGAAACAGAACTTAATTTATCACTCCCCCTAAATATCAAAGGGGCTTGAGGAGGAGCTGTATCACTTTTGGTCTTTTTAACTGAAAGACATTGTGGGTGACTGAAAAGCCCATGTAGTTTTAATTTATCATCTGATTGATAGGCATTAGACGGTCTCCCTCCAGCGGGCTGATTTCAGGCCTTCCCTGGTCTACCTCCTGCAACCTCAGCAGCAGCCCCGTGGGTGTAAGGAGCACCTTCGTAGCTGATTTTTCTCTTCTAATCTCAGCAGAGAGGGCCCTGCAAACCTCAGTGCTCAGCTGGAGGCAGTGCTCCTGGGGGCACCTCCTGACAGGGGACA
>NW_008824414.1:5111039-5114281 GCF_000699105.1 Pygoscelis adeliae | reverse complement strand
ACGGCGGCTCCCAGGGGCTCACCTGCGCCAGGGCTTACAGCTAACGCCTCCGACAGACATCACGTCCAGCCCATTTCAGACTGCGCCTTACCAGCCATATCCATTCATGACACCCTTTAATTATAAAATGGTCCTTTGTACAATTCTTGTGCAATGCAGGATGATGCAAGGCCAAGCAGTCTGCTTGACTATGCCAAACCAGTAGGTCTAACAATTCTCCCAAGAAGTAGGAGAAAAGTCAACACGTTTCCGCACCACAGAAGTACCATCAGCCCTTCGGTGGGGATGGAGCTCGTGGCACTATTGGCCTTCCCTTCTTCCAGGGTGTGATTTTCCCGCCTGAAGTCAGTAATAAAAGTTCCCCCCAACAACTCACACTTGATCTGACTTCCAAAACGTGCCATGCATATGAAAGACGGCTGGTCAGCAGAATCCATAGGCGAGACAGGAAGAGAAGCACTGACTCCAAACAGCCACCGTCTACAGTCACCGTTTTATTCCTTCAAAACCTGAGAAACTGGAATTGTCCCTGTAAAACACAATTAGTGTCCACATTATGATTTGTCAAACACCACCCATAAGAGAAAAGCTAAGCGGATTTTTTTTTTTAATCTGAATTTGTACAGGCTTTTCTGTCATTCTCTAAGCAGCTTCCATATTATTTTTTCCCATAATTTGTATAAAGTACTTAGCATTCAAAACAGATCCTTTTTAACCTTTTGCCCAACTTAGCTTTTTGTACTTTTAAAAAAAAGCGGGGGGGCGGGGAGATGGAAAGGGAGAGAAACCCTTTAAGTACCCCGGGCCTGGGTTCCTTCAGTATGCAGGCTGTAAATGTTTTACTTTGATTTGAGATACATGACAATAAATTAGGGGACATTTATCAAAGCTGCTTTGTTGCATTGCTGACAAAAGCTGCTTTTTGCATAAATTACTGCATTATACAAATACACTTAGCAGGATCCTGTTTCTTTGATGTTAGTGGAGGAGATTTATGTCCAATGGAGTTTTTATTTATCTGCCCTGTTCACCTCAACAAGGGCAGGACATATTCCTCAATTAGTTCCATACCCCTAGAAATGACATATATATCTCACAACTAGAAGCAGAGAAATTTAAACAAAACAAAACAAAAAAGTAAGTGCACTTTTTCTGGCAAGTCTAAACTACTGTACAGTGTAAAAAGTAAATATTAGGCTGGAGCTGTAGCTTTGAAATCTTTGTTCTCAGACTGCTTTGAAAACTATTTAAGTAAGCTAATTTTGACAAAACAATACTCCCTTTGCAGAAAAGCTTTTCTAGACTTCATTAAGAGACTAAGTAAATACGAGTCCATTTCAACAAATACTCGCTAGCCGAATAAGTAGGTTAAAAGAATAGATTCCCTGGGCGGTAATCCTCTCTGGAACTGTATATATGCTAAAATCTCTTTCGATGAATATCTAATAAACTAATGAAGGCCATCTTAGGCTAAATGGTGAATTAGGATGGTTAAAAAGGAACTTGTCAAATGAATAAATTGGCTAAACAGTTACATTACTTAAGTGAATACAGAATCTCTTGAAAACCATTTCTGAGCGCTATTCTTCTGTCACTCACCATCTCCATACCTCAGCCTACACATAATTTATTTTGTTCCTAGGTCAGCGGTTCAAACGCAGCCCTACGTGGCAACTCGGAGCTGTTGCTGTACAATGGCCTGAAATCATTCCGGAGAACTCTTTTCTGTCCCAGATCTAAAAAGAAAAAGAAACAAAAAGCAGAAATTTACTGTTGCCCTCCCCTTAATATATATATAGTGATGTTTGTCAGTCTGCAGTGTGTTTTTTTAATCAACGCCAGCGTATCACTGAGCAAGACCATGCAGAGGAGATGGTCTGTATTGGAGACTAATAGTTACAGCCCGAAAGTTGTCAGGACCTGTGTTAACTTTAAAGCTATGCCAATGAAACAAAAGATTTGACGATGGGAGGGCTGAATCAGCTCAAGCAGACGGTTTGGAGCATTGTCTTCCCCACCCTCGGATAGTCTTTCCCCAAAACTGGAGAGGAGTCCCTGCATCTCTGGAGCCCTCCGCTGAAGCTAAAAGGCCTATAATTGGTTCCTCTCATATTTCACACTTTCTTTACTGGCCTTTGCCAAGCACTTTTTTGATCAAAATATTTCTGTCGGAATGACTTTGAGCTTTTGTTCATTCATGTCTATGAAGTTATTGAAGGCTTTCAACTTATAATAAAAAAAATCTTTTTCTAAAATAGTTATAAAATTTCATCAGCAAACTCTTGTTCTGTTTGCGGAAAAAGATATTCTTACATGTTAATAATTTTTTTTTTTAATCATATCCCACCCTTTTTCAAAAATTCTCTCTTTTCCCCTCCATTCACCCCCAAGGAAAAAAAAAAAAACAGAGTGGGATCCTTTGAACATTTAATGAAGATAGAAAAATAATAAAATTATACAAAAATAGGTTTTCATTGTTCAGGTGGCTCTGGGGAGCAGATTCCACACAGTGCATTTCAATGATCCCAGACAATGGATTACTATCATAATTTGTTCTTAAAGTCTGTTTAATTCGCTTACTTAGCCACCTGTTCAGAATAGTTAGCATGAAAACAGTGGTTTTGCTGAATTTCTGAGTGCCAACCTTTCATCCTTCATCCTGCCTCCTTCTCCCATCCTGACCGTTATAAAGTATCGAGCAATGCTTAGCACAGACTTAAAAATAATCTCATAGCCATACAACATATATTTTAACTAATCAGGAAGGAACTGCAAAGTTATAACAATAACATGCTAATCAGGGCATTTACTCACTGTCAGCTCTCTCTGTTCCTGGGTGAGTGTCAATTTATTACATCCCACTGCACATATAATAATGGGGGGAAAATGTAAAGAATCATACGCGTGTTTAATATATGCAAATAGACAGAGAGATACTACGCACCCCTCTAGCTGAATTACATCAGCCAATTACACATTAAGAAGTTCCATAAAAAGCAGTAAAATTGCGAGAGGAAATTCAGCCAAGGACTTTGAAAATGTTGTCCGGTCCTTCAAAAAAAAAAAAAAGCAAGCGGAGTTAAAGGCATGAACTTCCATTCAGCGCCGCTTACCACATTTAAAAAAAAAACCCAACAGTTATAAAGCACTGGGGCACCCTTTGTTGCCTGCCGCGAGTCAGATTGCTTTCCCCAAGACTGATGTAAAGTGTTTTTGCAGGACAGCAGATTCTGAGAAATAGG
>NW_008824414.1:5102385-5110985 GCF_000699105.1 Pygoscelis adeliae | reverse complement strand
AGAGGCGTAATTAGCACTCTAAAACTGGAGCTACAAGGTAAACAGCTTGAGTCTTCATTGCACAAAGCAAACAAACAATCCCAGCTGAGAATTCCCTGGCAGGGCTCGAGCAAATACGGCCCTCGCTGCTGACTGCCGTTATTGCTATGGTTGCTTAATCTAAACAGACAGCAGCATGTAAAAATGTAAATATTTGATATTTGTTAATACAGTCCTAAGTTATTGCTCTAGCCGGCTGTTTTGGCTTTCATGCATAGGGACGCCTATGTGCAACCCGCTCTTCATAGATTTCAGTAGACGAGTATTTTTAAGAAGCCATTATCTAAACTGCTGATGTAATAAGGCACCGGTATATGAAATACACTTAATAACTCAACTTTAGTTATTTATTGTGAACGAGGGTGCATTCTCCTTGATTCCATTTCCCAGCGAAATATAAGTGGAGCTTTCATCATGAGTGCTTGAATTTATGGCAAGCAGACCAAGTGACATTAAGAAAGCCACACAATCCCTTCATTCAGGCTTTAATAAGGAAGCCAAGGAAAAATTATCCAAGCTGGTTTGCGGGTGACAGCACAAGAACTTTTTGGAGTCAGAAAGTTAGCACGGAGGCTCCCTGTCAGCCCATTAAAAAGCAAGGTTGGCATTCCCAGATATTGGAACCATGTGTGCAGAGGAATTTTTCTTCTGGTAAGACATTCCAAATATTGTCCCAGAGCCAAACACTTCGGTGTTAGACTAATTTAAGCAGTATGTTGGAATCAGCTCTCAGGACTTTGATCATATGGAGATCGTTTGTTACAAATTGAACTAACCCAGTCTCTATTTCTGGTGGATCAGAACTATGGATTTGTTGAATTAAATGCCTCATTTAATGCAGTTTGCACATGAAAAGAAAGCTGCACTCAGGAATCTGATAGTGAATTTTTCACCTAACCAACAGGTCTACTTTTTTATTACTTTTAAACCTAATCCATACTCAGTCCACACTGTTCTTAATAAGCCCGAGGCTGTCTGGAGTGAAGGTTTAAATCAGCTCGTATGTTATACGGGGAAAGCATCACTGAATTATCAAACCGTGTAATAAGGAACACATTTGAATCCAATTCAAGAAATAATTTTATGAAGAAAAATAAATTAGTCCTCGGTTGTTATTTACCATCCAAATAGCGCAGTGTTCTTTCATGACAGCAGTGGAGGGAAAGCTGAAAAATGATTTTGCAGACATACGATTTTCTCCTTGCCTCTCGTTGCTGTCCCCATTTTTGCAGCTGAACTATTGTGAGGGTTAAAAGTGCACAAAATAAAGCATTTCCACATATGGCTGCACTTTCTTTTCATTTCTTGAAGTTATAATGTCTTTAACTGTTGATAATGATATTATAAACTGTCATTTAGTGCATTTTGAGTATATTAAATACATGAAACAAAGATGTGTAGTTCCAGCTGGACTGATCAGAAACACTGAGATCTGATTCACTAGAACTGCAGATAGCTTCACGCAGGGCTTGCGAGGAGCGTTGTGGAACAGGTAGTAGTTGCAATAGTAATAGAATAAAATAATAGAATAAAATAAAAGAACCCGGTGTCAGTTATTACTCCAGGAGTGGGACAAAACAGGAAAACGGGTACCCAAATGATAACTAATAGAAGAGCTGTACACAGAGTCATCGGCATGCCGCTCCCCAGTGGACTGATACAGGACTCGAGTATATCATAATTCTCTGCCTTGGGGTACTCAGGATTTACACCGTTTTCAACACATTTTCATCTGGAGTCTCGCACTGAATAAAACTGGCAACGCCAGCAATTCCCAGGAATCCTTCCTCTCCACCCCGCGGGAATCTACACAGCAGAGCTTACTCTGAAGGAAAAGGGAACCCTGGTTGCTGCCCAGAAGGGGCAAAATGAGTGTCTCCAAATTCACAGCTTTGAAAGGACCCTCTAGCCGAGCTGAAAACCTCTGATATATGGATATACATTTTGAAGACATGTCTTACTATTTGATTGGTTTAGCAAAGAGATAATATGCCCTGGTATAAATAGCCTCAGCCCCTTGGTGCCGTTACAGGCACATCTGGCCACCGCAGCTGGAAAAGGAAAGAAACTGAAGGGTTAAAAGAAAAAAATAAATCATAAAATCACTGTCCAGATATAAGCCCTGAGCAAGACCCTTCCTTCCGAATAATCAAGACCTTTATTGGGTCTTAGAGACAGGAATGGAAAATAGTGACATACAAATAACATGGAAATACCTAAGCTTGACCAAGGAAAGCTCAATCCTCAGCTCATGCGGATCATGGTATTTCCACCGCATTAACACAAGTGCTAAGGAAACTGGCCTGAGCCTACGCTGTCCTTAACCAGGCCAGGAAGAGATGATCGTGAGGCTGCCACAACTGACGCAGAAGACAGAACAGGGGAAGCAATAAGAATGTCTTGCGCCCTAAACCCCAGCTGGGGGGGCGAGAGGGAAGGATCTCCAATGGATTGTTCCTTCCATCTGTCATTGCATGCACAGAGCAGAGTTCATCCTTCATAAAGGAAAGGGAAACTGTTCCTTTAATTAAAAAAAAAGCAGTTATATAGCAGATACTGATTTATACACACACACACACACACACACACACACACATTATTGGCAAATAAAGAAAGATCAGATCTTTAATGAAATCAGGATGGGTTTGGGAGGTGAACTTGAGCTGAACTCCCCAGATTTTCATGGAACTTCAATTAAAAGAGTTTCAGAGGAGTTGCTGAAAGCCAAGCACTTGCCATTGAAAGCTTAATTTAAAATGAGAAGCATTTTTACACCACATTTCCCAATGAAATTCCAGCCCTGATCCTAATTATGTATTTTTTTCTTGAATGATAGTTTTTTTTTCTTTTTCAGATACGCCACGTAGCAATGTATATAAGTTTTATCCCCAGGTGTTATGACTAGTGCACACGTAGTGGCTACACGGACAGAAGAGCCCATCATTATTCTGCAGAAAATGAATCTACCCTCTCCGCTCTGAAACTAGTGGCGAAATTGCAATCAGCTCTTGTTATCATGTGCAATATAAAAGGATTTAGAAGTCTGATAAATGCTATGACCAGCAAAAAATGTGGTTTGGGGGAAAGGAGTGAAATCTGGCTTCAGAGAACAAAACAGGACAAAATAATTAAAAATAAAGGTGGTGGTTTAATTTCTGCTTACCAGCCTATTCTCATACAATCCTAGGAACACAAGGTGAATACAAAGCCTCACTGTAGGGCCCTTTTGAATACCAGTGGAGTCATGCAACTCAATCCTTGAGCATTGCTTTGAAAATGTATCCCTTGCTTGATCAGATGCATTACAATTCAATCTGAGCATCAGCTTCTGGGTGTAGAAAGGGGACACTAACAGTGTTTGAAGACTGACCGAAGCTGGACAGTGGATCCTAGAGTATCAATGGCCCAAAAGCATTAAGGGAAATGATCTTGTTTTAACCAGGTACTGCGAAATAAATTACTTTGAAAACCATTTAAATAAATAATACTTTACTGTGTAATGAAACATGATGGAATAGAAATTATTCTGAACCTGTTTTAAGTAATGACCCGGGGAAGTGTGCCTAAAATAACAAAATCCTGCACTGTGTCAGGGACACAGTTACCAAGACAAACTTCATGTGCTGTAGGGTTGAACCTCTCCCTCTGCCCAAGTTATCTGCAATGCAATGGAATAATAACAAATCCACAAACTGTAGCTGAGCTCTTGGTGCTGTCACATAAGGAGCAAGCACTGTAGTTTAATGGTCTCACATGCAAATGCCAACAATAAATAGACTGAAAGGCCTCGTTCCAATTAAAACATTAATTTCTCGTATTTCTTCTAGTTTTCATTTTGCTCTGATCATTTCTTCTATCCTCACTGTAGACCAAAGACTTTTAACTCACTAAAGAAAAGGTAAAAACGAATTGTCCTCAAAGGCTCCCCAGCCTCCTTCCCTTCCTGGATGTTTTGTGAGGACCCCCAAGAGGAGGTCTTCCTTCTTTCACCCTTTTGGGAGATCAGCCATGTCCTAGTACCTTCTCTGATCTCATTGCATTCAACAGCTGTGGGGAGTAAACTCCAAAACTGCATTTTTGTAGTCCGGGAGATGAACAGAAAGTTCAGATTGCCAAACACGGATGCTAGTAAAGTTAGCGTACTGGATTGTCTCTTATGGGGCTGAAATATGGTCTTAAAATTGTCTGACTACCCAGAATATTCAACCTTTTCATTGTTCATCCCCCATGAGATCCTCCTCATTTATTATGCAGGGGTGGATCCTGCCTTGTTGAAATTTCACAGTGTGAGAGCATCGGGGGCAGCCAGCCGTTTCCAGGTCAGTATCGTGTGACTTGGTTGGTGATTAATGAGAAGCTCCTAACAAAGCCTAGGACTGAAAGGTGTCCTGTTAACGTTCATAGTCATCTGTGCATGACCAGATATCCAGCAGGACAAACGTGACGAGGCTCTGGAGAGGGGTACGGCTGCAGCTTTGCTGGGTTGACCAAAGCACTCAGTTTATGCTGGCTTGATGTCTACTGATGGAGCAGTAGACAGCTAGTGCGGCATGGACAGACAGCATCTGGTCTCGCATACAAACTGCCCAACAACAATTTTTATACTTGCACAGTGGTGGTATACCAAATCTGCATGGTGTGTTCATGAGATTTTGGGTTGGTACCAGAGGCCCTACCACTGGGATTGACATACCATTGAACCATGTACTAGGACAAGCATTTAATATAGAAACAGACAACCTGGTACGAGTTAGAGGAAACAGCTTGTGAGCTAGTGCCTCCCCCTCAGTCTGCTGCACAGACCTGAGCTGACACCAGCTAAACCAGGCTGCTCCCAAGATGTCCGGGATTTCACAGATAACGAGAACCTTCCAACTGATGTTTTCAGCCTGCTACAACGCAGCAAGGGGAAAATCAAAGCGGATTTTTCTCTCTGCTCATACCTTCCATTCGAACAGTTTCCTATTTTACAAAGAGACTGACGCTATTTAGAACACCAGATCCATTAAATCTTTTGTTTTCTCTAAATAAGAAAGAAAACGGTTGCTCACAGCTTTACGGGAAGCCATCAATCTTTCCCAAAGCGACTTACTGTACTGAAGAAAATAAACATCGCTGTGTATGTAAAACAGAGCAGAAAGGCTGCAGTCATGGGCAAAGCACTGCTTTCTTTAGCAGTAGCAACATATTAAAGACAAATGTAGTCCACTGAAAGTGACATAAATAAGTGGATTTCCGATCTGAAACATTGTTTTTAGCAAGAGAAGCTTTTAATCCCCTTAAGTTCATTTCTAATCTGTCTTGGAAGTGCTTGTCTAAAGAATATTACATTGATATAAAGGATTTAATTTATTAAAACTAAACAGCAGCCAGCATACTACTAAAGAATATCTTGTACGCAGTACTCTCCCAAATGAATAAAGCTGCTACAGGTAGAAAAAAAGAATGCACAAACATTTGGCACAGCATTCATTAAAAATTCACACATGTTCCTGCGCTCTCCTGCTCGCTGTGCTTTTCCCAATAAAGCAAACGCTTTAGAATTCATAATACCTCTTTATCCCATGTGCACAAGTGACCTCCTCTCCTTTATGCACCTAGCAAATGAACAAGTACAAAAGGGAATAGAGTAAGCAGAAAACTAAACATGCCCTCTCCTACCCAAGAGCATAAAGAGAGGGCAAGCAGAGGTTCTCTGAAGGGTTTAGAGCTGCCTCTACCAAGATGCCAGTGCTCTCGCTACCCATCAGTTTTGGCTGGTGCACGCTGTGTAGACAGCATCAATTATACAGTTCGTCAGTCAATTAATTTTGAGGGATCTTTCTTAAAATAGCAGTTCAAGGGAAAAAAAGCTGCCTTCAAACTACATTTAAATCACTCGTTAGCCACAAGTTTGGCAGACTATTTAATAAGCAGCAAGAAGCCAACCACCAAATGACAAAACGGCCTTCTTGTCTCTTCCTGAGGGTATGAAAATTCCTCCACGTTTCTAGCAGTCCACCTTGAGACATCATGAGACATGTCCCTGATTTCTCCGTGAGTGCTTTCAGTATGTAAGGTGGTATCCAAACACAGCAAGGCCCCAGAGATCTTTTAATCCTACACCCAATCATGGAAAAGACTTGCAGAAATTCTGTGAAAATGTGTAACCAACTGTCTTAAGGGAAGATTTAGTCTGCAAGGAACAACCTACACGTTCAAAAATGTACTGTTATGTATAAGGCCTCTTTCCTGAACCGTGCAGTTCAACGTAGTATAGATTTTCAGGCTTTTTTTCCTGTGTCTTGCCAAAAGAGACATTATTTATGGAGAAAATTCTGCTCTGCTATGGCACAGTGTATGCGTTGTGACTCATTTTACATTACACCCATTGATTTCTTCTGAAGTCACAACGGAAGCATACGGTTGCAAATGAGATTACTATTTGGTCGCATATTGTTATCACACTGGATCTTAGATGAAATTATACATTACATAGTTTCCGTTCATTTTAATAATGGCCAGCAGCCATACTGCCTCCATTTTGAGCCCACATACCTTAAGTCAAATAAGGTCAAGATTGGTCAGCGCTGGAAGGTCTCCAAAGAAAACCACGAGGCAGGCAGAGGTATTATTCAGGGATTAAGATTTTAAACCTGCAAAGAAACATGTTCATGAGGAGTCAGTGTATTAGTAGCTGTTTTTCGCGAGGCAGTCATGGATCAGTGCTGATGCTGACTAAACACCCCCTAACCAGTCTGACCAAAAAAAGTCATACTGGCTTTTGCCCTACTACATGATACCAAAATAAAGCTCTTCTCATACTATTACATACACGCAGTCATGGCAGTTCTAGCAGTATCAGCACATGGTTGTGTGAGTAGAAGAAGGACTGGCTTTCCTGAGCCCTTGTAAAAGAAAAAGTGTCCATGAAACTGGGGGTCTTTCATAGGAAAACGTTTTTCTCTGGGTGTTATGTAGGTGCACATTTTAACACAATAAGCAAGGGCAATGACAAAAAAACTCTTCTTTAAGGAAAAAAATTAATTAGCACAGACAGTAAAGGCTTCTGTCTAACAGGAAATCCCTTTTCTTCCCTGTATTCTTCCCACCATTTTAGATGGTTCTGTAGCACAGTCAAGTGGTACCTACTGATATTTTTATTTTGGGTAAAAGCCCATGAAAATATTAAAGCATGAACAAGTCATCAAGTCAGTTTATGAACCAATATACAGATTTCCTCCATGCCCATAGCTGATTTCAATAACCATGAGCGTGCTGAAATCCTGTCTAGATGCCAAATCAATTTTTCTTGTATATGAACATCACAGCTACTTGAGAAAGGGAATCTGTGCCAAAAACCTCACGCTCTTTAATTATTTCTGTGACTCCCTCCTTGCAAAGCACAATGACTGCCACATAAATACACACAACATTTATTAGGGACAGGCACACTTCCCACAGGTTCAGCCTGAGTGCAGCAGCATCCCTGACAAGCTCATCTTCCCAAACTGTGCAACCAGCCTTTATCACAAGAAATAGTTCTGCTTTTCCCAGGACTTTTTTGCTGTGAAGTACTCGAGCACTTATCGTCTCAGGCAGGGCAGCCAGGAGGGTATGAAAATTCGCAGCTCTCCATAAAAGCATCCTGCAGAGAGAACTGTTGTCTGGCTTTTGCTGGTCATTGCTACTGGCCATCATGTCCTCCTGCGTAACATCTAGAGAGATACACCTTCTCAAAGATGAAAAACCTGTCAGATCTCCTCCTGGACCCAAATGTATTAATAATATCAATTTGCACTTAGTTTCTCCTGAAGACTTTAGCCCCTAACGTGCCTGGATTACTGGAAGGAAGCAGCAGTGCTGCTGAGAAACTCTGCTGTAATCCCTTTGCCACGCAGCCTCACCCTTGGGCAGGGGTGCACTGCTGATGGGATATCCCGGCCCTCACAGCAGCTGAGCTGCTAATTCATTGCAGGGTCTCCCTCTCACCCAGTCCAGAGCTGCTGCCTATGGCAGTGACATGAGCACAATACTTCATGTAAATATTTTCCAAGTGGAGGTACTCGTTATTAATGCAGACAGTTCTGAAAGTAAAAGCAAACAGCATTTGGCAGCAAGAACTATTAAGGAGAGTGTTATGAGGGAATTCATTCTGCAAACCACACGGCGATTTGCAGGGCATTTCCTTGCAAGGCATCTTGGTGCAGATGTTGTGCAAGTACCACTGACACCGAGCAGGCAAAAAATGGGGTTAAAGTACCAAGCCAGGGGATGGGGCATCCACCACCTCTCTGGGCAACCTGGGCCAGTGCTTCACCACCCTCAGCGTAAAAAATTTCTTCCTTCTATCTAGTCTAAACCTACCCCCCTTTAGTTTAAAGCCATTCCCTCTTGTCCTGTCGCAACAGGCCCTGCTAAAAAGTTTGCCGCCATCTTTTTTATAAGCCCCCTTTAAGTACTGGTAGGCTGCAATAAGGTCTCCCCAAAACTTTCTCTTCTCCAGGCTGAACAACCCCAACTCTCTCAGCCTTTCTTCATAGGAGAGGTGTTCCATCCCCCTGATCATTTTTGTGACCCTC
>NW_008824414.1:5061233-5101057 GCF_000699105.1 Pygoscelis adeliae | reverse complement strand
CATCTCATCAGGTCCCATGGACTTGTGCACCTTCAGGTGCCTTAGATGGCCTCAAACCTGATGTTGTCCCACAGTGGGCGGCTCTTCATTCTCCCAGTCTCCCTCCACCTTTGCCTTCTGCAGCATGGGTGGTGAGGCTCGAGCACTTGCCGGTGAAGACTGAAGCAAAAAAGTCATTGAGTACCTCCGCCTTCTCCATGTCCCGGGTAACCAGGTCTCCCATTTCATTCCGGAGAGGGCCCCCATTTTCCCTTGTCTTCCTTTTATCCCCGTGATATGAGATGACCAAGTAGAGAAGAAGACAAAAGGTTGTCAAGACAGCAGGGCCTGAGGTGATGTGGGCTGGTATTGGCAGACTAAAAGTATGCTGATGTAATGAACTACCATTGCACAACAGGGACAGCCCTGGGGTAGGTGATGGTTAGGTCTTGGTTCCAGCCTCCAGGCATTGCTGGGCTTTCTGGACTTCAGGCACCATTATGCTTCTGCGTGTGTGTGTGCACATCCATTTGTATGTGCGTAGGCATGAGGAGCAACATCCAGGCTAACCCTTCTAGGCTACCCTTGAAGTCTTGTTAAAAGAGCATGAGGTCAGTGATGGACTAATGACTCCTGTGGGGTGCCCTAGATATTTGTTTCTTGTATTTCTTCATATTTTGACAGCTTCCAACCATCTGGGGGGAAAAAAATTATAAATACAAAATAATATACATTATAATAGAGAATATAATAAATAAAATTAGATCATAATTTTAGCTAACAGATTAATTAATTTAATTATATAATAAATAAAATATATACTATAATAAATAAAAAAATATTAGAGAAATAATAAATAATGTTATATAAAAAACTGCCCTAAAACAAAGGAGGTAAGGAGGGCAGCAGCCCTTTGCTCCTGCTGGAAAGGCAGGAGCAAAACTCATCTCAGACCATTCCCCCTCCCCAGCAGGCCCTGTAGAAGCATGTAAAACAGCCAGCTAAAGTGACCCATCTGTAACATTAAGGTTTTGAAGGGAAAGGGAGTCTATTCAAAAAATACTACTCTTGTCTTTCAAAGGCGGCTTCTGTCGTTGAAAAATAAAGCGGGCGCAGAAAAGGAAAAAAATCCCTCCCTTGTGTTCCGCACTAATATATACTTTTGTTGAACATACTGCTGGCCCCCGCAGTCCCGCCGCCCACAGCCTGAGCTCTTGGCTACCCTTCCCCATGTACTTCACTTGAGAAAGAATAAATTTTCATCATTTCAAGCACTAGCAGTAACAAGAAAAGGAAATGTCCTACTCAAATGTCTCCCAAATTACCACATACATAAGTTACAAATTAAATATATTATGCAAAAATCTGAATCACTCATATAATGCAGGAGAACAGAGTGTGTTCCAGGCTGCCTGATAACGTGCTGGTTATCTGAAGAAGGCCTGAGGGAAAACTGCTTCCCTCATTAGTAAGTTCTGGGGAACATTGTGCAGTGTCCTTTACCAATGCATTTACAGCAGAGGATGCCACCCAAGGGGAGGTTGGCACCGGGTGGTGTATTCACTGCCTGAGCTGGGACTGGAGTCCAAGTCCCCCGAAAATTAGCTGAGAGCAGTCTGTCGCTCTGCCACAGCCGTGCGATGAGGCGCTGGGTATTGAAGCACTAATTCTGTGGTACCTTCTGGTGCTCCAGGGCCTTGGACCAGCACCCAGGACGAATGTTGGTACCCTGAGCATCGGTCGAGTTCCGAGGATTTGTCCGAGTGCATGTCAACAGGTGCTCTGACACTCTCTCCTAATTTATAGTGACATTTCACTTCACTGATGGCAAAGTTTCCGGGCAGCGTAGCTCTGTCCTCTGCGCTAATCCCCCAGTGTGCACAGGGCACACTGCCAGCTAGGTGCTAAATGCTGGCACGAAGGGGCTTATCGCTTTCCCTCCCTGCCCTGCCCCAGCTGAGCCGCGGCACAGGAAACGCCGCAGCCATCACACACCGCAAAGCAAAGCTTCTGCAGATTCCTGTCGGGGAGAGAACAGGAAAAGTGGGGCTTGAGCTAGCGCGCCCTGCTGCGATGAGGCTGAGCCCTTCCCGGAGGTCCCACGGAAACTGTCCATGCTCCCTGGCAGGGCAAGCAGTCCAGGATGCCGCTGGGGGACAGAAGGCAGCCAAGTGCTCACTGAAAACCTTTGTGAGCACTGCGGAAGTCATAACACTCGAGGACTGCAATGCTGCAAGCAGTATGCATCTTACCCAGCTGAGACCTTTCTAAACCCTTTGTTTCAGGTCAAGCATATACGGTCCCAAGCTCCGTACAAGTACATCAACCCATGGCAGCTCTGAGAAGGAAATAATCGAGTAATTGTTTCCAACGCATGGGCAGTGCCATTTTGTAACATCATCTTGCCATGAGCAAATATAATCTAAATACCTAAGTAGAAATAAAAGCTACAGACAGGACAAAGGGTGCCTATGTAACAAATCCATAGCTTTTCTAGGTACTTGGCACATCAGTATCCTAATCAGTATCCTAATTCTATTATAGTCTAACAGCTAATTCTCGATCTAGAGGTTAATACTAATGATATCAACAGTTATTTCTTAATGATTTAAAACTTGGGGAGGAAAATATCCACCCTATGCTTCTTGTTTGTGGATGTTTGGTTTTGGCCTTAGAGCTGCAAAACTAAAACGCTTACTATGACTCAGAATTTACTATATTCTACCTCTGTCCCATAGTTTATATAAAGAGATCATAACCTCCTCTGGCACCATAAATAACCATGCCTCTACAGCAGCAGAGCCAGGCACAACAGACAAAAATCATCAAAATTGCTAACCAAACAAGCAGAAGGAGTTATTAAAGAGCGCTTAAGCTCCCACATGTTTATTTTCAATGATTTCCACTGCGAGCGCTGCCTTGGCTCTCCCAAAGAGCCCAGGACACTGATTGTGCTCTCATTAAACAACGCCCTGTCATCAAGCCGAGACGCTGGATAAAATGTAAGATTATTAATCCCTTCAACATAATTACAGATGACAAGAAAAAAGAGGGGAGACTGCGTCAGTGGAATGACTTCACTCACAAGAAGAGAGCACAAATAAGTACGATAGCAGAAGTTATAAATGTTTGTAATTCAACTAAGCTGTGACTTTTTGTTTTTCCCAGTAGCATCCATTGGGTTTCACCAATAGCTATATACCTACACTATTTGGTCAATAAGGCTGGAATTCTAATAAATATAGGAGAAGGCAGTGTTTTTATGAAAAAGAAAATTAATTAGCCTTTACTTCATCAGCAAAATTAGTTTTTACTTCAACAAATTGACAAACCTTCAGTCAGAGCTTGGCTGGTAACCTGGTGACCCGGCTCCAACGTATGGTTTCCATCCACATTTTGTGAAACCATGGTTATTTCTTTGGCTGTCTTTCATTACGTCTTGTGGGTGGAGGAGCCAGGCGCAGTCACGGCGGGCGGTGTGTTGATGACCAGGACAACGGTTTTCAGCTGAGAAGAGAAGGAAGTGGCTTGATAAGAAACAATTTTCTCCAATCTCTTTGCAAGAGGCTGTGTAGAAACCATGTGTGAAGGGAGGCGAAGTTATGGTCTTCTCGAAGGAGAAGGAAGGATGTATCGACAACCTCTGAGTTCTTACGCTGTCTACAGCAAAGAGTGAGAGGTTCAGGAATCGTTTACAAAGTTTGTGTGACTTACTGGACTGCTGAGTCCGGGATGAGGTGACTTGTGTGTCACGGAAAAGATGTTCCCGAGCTACAGAAGAGGCGTTGGGTGAGTTGGGGAGATGGCGGAGGAGCAGGGCTACAGCAGAACTGTGAGAAATGAGTTACAAGATGGGAGCGGGAGCTCCAGGAACACATGAGGGTCTGCAGCTATGGAGCCTTCGCTCCACAAGAATTGATACCAGATGACTCAGCCGTACAAATCTGATACAGATCACACTATGGACATGTGACGGCTTCTCCCAAATTAGATACAGCACGTGATGCGAGCTTGTGCCAGCTTCACTCAGGCTGTTGAAAGACAGACAATAAGGACGAATAGTCTTAAAGACAGCATGGAGCAGTCAACCACCGCCTATTCAAACAGAGATCTTCTCCCCAGACTTTACTCCTCCAAAATGGTGAACAAGCTTAAACCTGTGACGTTAGGATATACTAGATCAGTGCTTTGCATCTCAGGGCCATGACATTTTCCATTCAGTAGCTGGAAAATTAAAGCCAGATTAGCTGTGTCACCAACAGCAGTCAGTGCCGCACCGTGTGCAGGCAGAGGAGGACGTGTGGCGCAGTCCCACAGCCCACGGACGGGCTCTGCTCTAGCAGCTAGGAAAAGAAAGAAAGGGGGCTAATTCCTACCCGAGACCCAAGACAGCAGATGATGTTGAAAAGTCTGACTGTCTCATGGGCCTGCTGTAGAAAATAGGTCTAAAACTCAGACTATACTGTTTGCAGCATCCCTGGATGATTTGCAGTTTTCTGATTTGCAAAACTCTGAAGAAAACCAAAAGAACACACAAAAAACCCCAAGCCCAAACCAGCAACCCAGACCCCAAACCCAAGCCTTCTGGCTAGTTCATTCAAGGCTATTTTTCATTCTACTTATCACTGCCACCAACATTTTGCTTAGTCTTGAAGAAAACGTCGTCATTCCGCAGTCAGATGTTTTTACATGTACATCCATCATCGCCTGATGTATCCTGACCTTAGTTAAAACTTATGTTTTCTAAATTGTACTTTTATGTTGAGCGAGCCCTTAGGCTATACTGTTAGAAGTTTACATTGAAAAATCATTTATAATTGGTTTGTTTGAGTTATGCCTGTTGCAAAGCCATCAGAAGGGGCAGTATTAATTAGCAATGGCTTACATATAGTCTAGACAATAAAAAAGTAAATCATTTTACCTTTTTAAAAAGCTTTCAGTATTTTACCAGTTCTAACAAATGATACTGATATAAATTACATTTAAGGAAAAAAAAATTGCAGTATGATTTACAACAAAGCTGCTCCATTTGAATAATTTATTTTTCCTTGAAATATTTTCATGATATACAGACATTGCTCAAATAAAAAAATGTTTATTGTGAAATTGAGACAGCCAACAAAAAAATCTTAATTAATTCCATTTGCTGTGCAATAGCTCGGTTGGAGGATTAAACAATAAATTTCAGTTTATTGCATAACGTCCTAAGTTTCACTGTAAAAGATTTGTTTTCATTTCGGGTACGTAATGATGACAGTTGCACAGAATATTTAAATAGTGCACACAACAAAAAACTTTCCAGAGCTCTAGCAAACCCTTAGCTGCACGTATTGTTTCAGCAAAATTAAGGAGGCAGTTCATCTGGGTTACACACTGAAGCCTTTATTTCCAAACATCCTCTGTAAGTGCCTGACATAACTTTGCGAAGTCTTATTAAACATGTATCAATGAATCATTGGAGTTGATTTTATTTATTCACAGTGTCACTGTGAAGAGGCATAGGAGTTTTGGATCACGACACTTTACAGCAGATGATGTTATTTTAGTTCGTAATTGGTGGTGACAAAGCCACAAAACAGTAATAACGTCTGGTTAATGCCAAGAAAAATATAATGGCAGTCAAAGAATTTATCTTACATCTACCTTCATTTGGAAACAGATTGCTTCGTCATCCTGGAGGAGACTGACAACAGATCACAATTCTGTTTCGGTTTGGATCATAACTTGCTCTCTGCCCAGGACCACATGTGTTGCAGTTTATCCTACTGTCACCTGATACCACGGAGGTCAGCCTGGCGGGGGGTGAGGAGGAAGAACTGACAATACGAAAATGACTGCAAGCAAAAGGCATTCTTCGGGGCTGATTCTGATCTCAGAGCAACCAAAGATCAGCATGTATTTAAACAGATAGGGTTACTTTAAATAAATGTACAGTAGCAAAAATTCCAGGAAACCCTAAGGCAAACTGGAAAAAGTAATCTGCTCCGTTTCCTTGTAGCTCTTTCTTATTCTGTATGGAGAAAAAAGTTTCGGGTTTTTTTTCCCAGCACACAGAACAGCTGAAATGAGGGAAGGAGGGAGGACTAACCCCAGGGCTTCGCTCAGCCCGAAGACAACCACTAACTCAAGAGACATTCCTTTCTTTCATCTCTCCCATTTTTCACTGGCAAAGGCAACAAACTGTAGGCAAACAAGGACAAGAAATATAAAGCTCCATCCTTGAGCTGTTTCTTGATCCCTTTCCTATTCTTACCTCCCATCTTCTCTTCTTCTTTTACAGACCCATCTTTTCCCAACAGCTCCAGGCACATATTTTTGAAGTAAATGAAGCTGATTGAGATCTTGCTGACCCAGGTTAAATACAGATTCATGTCATGGAAGCCAGAGGAGCTGTATCAATATCAAACTGGTGTGAGCAAAAGTAGAATCAGACCCAGTGGTATAAAGGTATGGAAACATATATGTCCCAGTCGCCTTTTATTCACATCAGTTTAATGTTAATGAGGTGCCATTGGCTTCGGTGGAATGGTTCCTGACTTACAGAAGCAGAAGTAATCGGAGATGCCAACAGCGCATGTGTTGTTTGGCACCGCTCCCCCTGTGCAGCGCAGGAGCAGAAATGCTGGGAATGCCTTTCCCTGCCTGACCCTGCCCCGAGCCCTCTCCCCGGCTCCCGGCTGAGGTTATTCTTGCCCACCTGCTCTGGCAAGAAGCTCCCGCACACGTGCTTGGTGTCAAGCACGGCCATGGAGGTCCTCTCCATCCTTTGGCACCGCATTCGGGTACGTGGCCGAGGCGTAGTGGACCGGCTCTGTGGCACAGCCCCTGTTTCCATGCACAGCGTGTTTCCCCGTGAGTCAGTCTCAAGTGCCTATTTGTACCCCGTCTCACTGCCAGGTTAAAGAGCAGTTACCACAGACAGAGGGAAAGAAATATTTTACAGGTTTGTAATTCATTAAAGCACTGGACATGTTCCAATGTGAGTGTACTGTCGGGTAGGAAAGAAGGGAGACATGTTCAGACTGTGGTCTACAGCAACACACCTGTAGAATTTGGGAGCATTTCTACCAATTAAAACTCTATTTTCTGGGTGTTCTGCCTATGCCAAGAGACTCAAGCACATAAATCCAAGGTAATGCCCTTTTGCTTGCATGATTCAGGCTTGTGTCATTTCAAGTTTTAACGGTAGATTTTAAGAGGGTCATTTCAACCATGCCCTATTAGACAAACACTTGTGAAACAAAAAAATTCCAGCATAGCACAAACAACAAAATTACCTTAGATCTTCTCGGGTGCGGTTCTTTGGTGCCTTGTACTTCAGGGACTTCTATGCATGTGAAGGAAAACACTTCAAGGATCCTTCTAATACTACTACAGTCGCACATCTACCTGGTTGGAGAAAAGAGTTCTTGTCTTTTCTCTTTTAGAAAACTTGTAAAGTATAATTTACAAGACGTCAGAGTCTTTGGCCAAGATCCAGAAATCAGTACATGTCTTTGTATTAATCAGAAATGAAAAGTTTAAGTAGAAGTCGGTAAAATTGTGTACTCTGACAAAACTGATGACCATCTAGTAGGATCTGACAGCATTGGCCTTCAGATGTCAACCTCAGTCACCTGTTAATTTCCATAACAGCTCTAACCAAGGTCTTCCATGATACAGATAAAAACTTTTTTGTTTTTAAAATTCACAGAAAGCTTTAAATTCCTCCTCTGTTTTCAAGAGGAGGCAAAATACGTGTGACACCAGAGGAAAACTAAAAAAAAAAAAGTATGTGTAAATTAAACATTCACAAAATACCATGCAGATTCAAAATTATTGCATGTTCTAATTTTCCTTCTAATACTTTACCTGCTACTGTCAAAATATCCAGTGTCAATTTGTACACACTTACCCAGTGATTCGTACAACAATTATACTCAGCAGTGAATGTGTTTTTCAGAATAATAGCCAAATTAGTATCCTAAAAGATAGAAAGGTTGAGGCTAAAGTCAGGGGAAAGAAAAAACGTGAATTGAAAAATAGATTCTCTTGCTTTGCCCAGGCTGTAGCTAAATGCACAGAGAGTGGAAATAAGTCTCCCAGGAATATGTCAAACCAAGCAACATAAATGCAGCCTGAATGCACAAAGAGTCAGCAGCAGTGCTGCCAACCTCAAATAGTCACAAGTCAGAAATGATGCCCTAGAAAACCAGCAGATGTTAAAGCTCAATTAATGTAAAGGTTCATTTTATTTGTTTGTGAAGTTTGCATTTGAAATTCATGCTTGCAAGCTTTTTTTCTCTCCCTACGAAGCCTAAAAACTTTTAATAATAGCTAAGCTTCTCACATGACTCCAGGAGCTGGGGAGTTTGCAGAAAACATCAAACACAGAGAGCTTGAACGAGCAAGCTCAACAATTCTGCAAGGCAAAACTAAACAGGACGCGAAAGCCGTGCCACCGCAGCTGGAAGTACCCTGCAGACCTGGTGAGAACTGACCCCAGAGGGATCGAGGGCCAGTCCTGGGCCAGTCGTGCAAAATCACACACCCAGCATGCAGTCACGGGATGGCCAGTCTTTTTCAGTCCTGGCCTCGGGGTAACGCTTCTCCTTCTGGTTCAGAAAATTTGAGCAAGTTTCTTGCCCAATATAGGCCAGGCAAGTGCATTCTGCTTGGAATTTCTGAATAAACATGCCCCATTTATAACTTTACCTGGGGTGAATTGTGTTGGTTTCCTTACCAACACAACCAGCACCACAAAGAGAAAAGAAACACACCTTTAACTTGTGCAATAAAATCTGCAGAGCAGCCAGAACATTAGGATTAGCAGCCTTGGTCTCTCTGCTGTTCATTTAAAAACAAATATGTTATTTTTTTTTAATGCACATCAGTCCATATATTTCCTTTGAACAAGCTTCAGGAACCAGTGCTGTTTATTACAGTTCCTTTCCTGAAGAGAGCCAGGAAGCAACAGAAACTTGCTTCAGAAAGCTAGTGTCATGGTTTAACCCCAGCCAGCAACCAAGCCCCACACAGCCACTCGCTCACTCCCCCACAGCAGGACGGGGCAGAGAATCGGAAGGGTAAAAGTGAGAGAACTCGTGGGTTCAGATAAAGACAGTTCAATAGGTAAAGCAAAAGCCACGCACGCAAGCAAAGCAAAACAAGGAATTCATTCCCTACTTCCCATGGGCAGGCAGGTGTTCAGCCATCTCCAGGAAAGCAGGGCTCCCTCACACGTAATGGTGATTTGGGAAGACAAACGCCATCACTCCCAACGTCCCCCCCTTCCTCCTCCTTCCCCCAGCTTTACACGCTGAGCATGACGTCACATGGTATGGAATGTCCCTTTGGTCAGTTGGGGTCAGCTGTCCCGGCTGTGTCCCCTCCCAACCCCTTGTGCACCCCCAGCCTGCTCGCTGGTGGGGTGGAGTGAGGAGCAGAAGAGGCCTCGGCTCTGTGTCAGCACTGCTCAGCAGTAACAAAAACATCCCTGTGTTATCAACACTGTTTCCAGCACAAATCCAAAACAGAGCCCCATAGCCCTAGCTACTGTGAAGAAAATTACCTCTATCCCAGCCAAAGCCAGCACAGTTAGCCAGGTCAGCCACCAGCCTTCACAGAGACATGTGTTGGACATTTTAAAAACACTGGGACAAACTTTTTTCTACACTGGTGCAGCATCACTGATTTCACAGGGGTCATAGTGCTGCAATGAGTGAAATTTTCCCCAGTTACAAAATCACAACAGCTATTATTGGCCTGTAGTAGTTTACTCAAACCCTTTAAAACAGCAGACCTGTTTTTTATTGAAAGAGGAGATGTCGGTCGAGATGCCAGTGTTATTCCATTTCTTTTCAAAAAAAAGGGTTCAGTGATCTCTAAGTGCAGCCGTTCTAACGTAGCACAGAAGTGAGCACACTGGGAAATCAGAGCGTAAGACATGAAAATGGAAAGGTGACTTGTGCTTGTGTGATTTTGAAAATGCACCTCAATGCCTGTGGACCACCCCCCAACAAATTTTATTCTGGTATCTTAATGACTTTATTAACAATTTAATGAAAAAGAAGAGAAAAATGAAAGGCATACGTTCTTTCTGAGAATTATGGTCATACAGTCAGTACTTGCCTTGTGGCAGTAACTGCATCAGCTGAACAGGGGTGACTCTCAGATGGAAACAGGCGAAGGGACTCGAGAGCCTTAGCACTGGCTGAGAACAGTGTGGCCAGCATGCCCGGTCAGGACTTGTCTCTTATTCCCAGGGCTGCCACTAGAAGGAACTTTTCCCCCCAGGGCCACCCGGGCAGGGCACGGGGGTCCTCCGAGAGGCTGTGAAGTCCCCATCTGTGGAGGTTTCCATGGCCCCGATCAAGCCCTGAGCAACCTGGTCCGACGTCCCTTTCTGCTCCAAAAGACTCAGGGTCTCCCGAGGTCCCTTCCAATCCGAATTACACTCTGATTCTGTATTATAACAGTAATTACCCTAACTGAGAACAAACCATCATCCTCTACCATGTTTCATATGATAAAGCATAAATAAACAAACCCAAACATAAGCAATACAGAGATAAAATTGAAGCTCGCGTATTAAAACACTTTTGCCACTCAAGGGACCCCTTTTTAGGCAGCGTTTGCACGGAGAAGTGATTCTCTCTGTCTCTACTCCCTCCCAGGTGCCCCCTCCCTCTACCACACATGATATCCTCCAGGCTGCTGCCCTTCTCATGGTTTCAGTGCTCCAGCTCGGCTCACGCTCTCCCGCGCCCATGTCAGGATACACCACCCAGTGATGAAATCCACCTTCACCGAACACCACGCCAAAACCCCAAGCAGAAGCGAGGCAGGGTTTCGCTTCCGTTGCGGGTAGGAAGCCTTCATGCTCAGCCTGGAATGAATTAGGAGCTGCAGTCTCAAGTGCAGCCTCTGTCATCGAGGCTCTTTGGTGAGATAATGCCCTTAGTTTTAAGCCTCCATCACAGGCAGCGCGCACAGCATTGAGAGTTTCTCATGTTACGGCCAAATGGAAGCTCCCCCGCAGCCTCCCGTTGCAATGCCCTGGCACAGAAGAGCTGAGAGTTTTTCATGACAGTCAGCCTTTCCCATTGCCATATCCGTAAGGTATGCCAGCAGGTCTCTCAGCAGCTCCCAGCAGCAGCTAGACAATAGATAAATAGATATATAGCTATAAAGAATAAAACAAATTTTATTTTCTAGTTTAGGAGCCAGTGTAAATGGCTCACTGGCCAGTAGAGTTATGCAATAATTGATATGCTTTTAAGCTGGAAATTACACAGACGGCATAACCACAAGCATAAATATGTTCCTATCATTGAAAATAGACTTCGCTTTCAATTAAGCAGTTGTTAAAAGTATGTCTCTTTTTAAAGAACTGGCTTATGATATGGGATATTTCTTCCTTGGCATTTTTAGTACATAGGAGCTTAAATTTAGGTTACAAAACAACCAGCCTGACCTTTCCCAGAGCTTTAAACCCTAGACAATTTCCATGGCACGCAGAGGTTGCTCAGTGCTTTTGAAAACTGGACCACTTCTTTGAAATTCTAGGAACCTAACTTCCAGGTTCCAGTCCTGACAATCCTGGACTAATAAGTTTCAGAAAACAGTGGCTTTCCTTAGTTAAATACAGACAATTATAGGCAAGCCTTACTGGAGTCAGATACTTAGTCAAAAGTTTGAAATGCTTTGTGTCAGTAATACTTCAACAAACTGTATAGGCAAGAAGCACCAGCTATCAGAAAGAGTTTTAAAAAACAGAGATCATCTGTTTTTCCATCTCTCCAAATGGAATTCTGAAATGCCATCAGTTTAAGGTTTCAGATGAGAAGATATTTTTATCCATTTAAGAAAAAAAAATCCATTTCCCATGCATTAGATTCATGCGAAACTTAATGTTAGCGGATATGTCCATTCTGCTCACTGATACAAATTGTACCCTGACAATCCCAGTGATGGGATTGGAAGTGGGTTGAGCACCACAGCATCTCATAAGACGGTCTGGCTCCTCAGTGCTATTCCTGCAGATAAGATATAATTCGTGCTCCCCTCAGGCACCAAAGGCAATGCACCAGTGCAATAATCTTCTGAGCATCCCAACATTTACAAATAATTGTAAAGACCTGCTAATATGGTTTAGTTCAGCAACTCTTCACAGCGCTGAGTGCTGACAGAAATGACAACTAAGAGGGTATTAAACAGCCTTAAGGATGTCTTGAAGGAGAAGGCTTGTGAAGCAGTCATTCTAAGGAACAAGTACTGAGAAGCATGTTGAACATTTCATAATTGTGGCCTCGCCAGCCCCATGCTTTGTTCATAGACCGTACGAAAGCCAATGTTTTGGGGTTTTGTAAAACTCCCTAACAAATGGTACTGGAAGTACAATGGGGAAGTTACAGCACAGTCATAGATGTGTTGTTTGTTCACTCATGTTCAAATTCTGTTTCTAAACTGATATTTAGGTTGAATAACAGAAGTGTCAGTGAAATCGGTGTGTATATATCTGAACAAAATGACTTTTCATATTTTCTCAACCGCTCATTCATGCCTTCTGAACACTTCTACAGATACAACCCTGACTAAATAGCTCATCTGAAGTCAGGTATTAATAGCAAAGAAATATGTTGCGCTTCTGCAGTATTTACCCGTTCTTCCCATCCTCCATAGATAACACATATTTTCCCTTCTAGCCACAAAATTAGTTGAACTAACACTTATGAGACGAAACAAGTCAAGACACAGGTATATTTTAAATGTACTTAATCAGAGGGTAGAGAAAGAACAAGGCAAAATTTCATCAGCATTAATAAAAACATACTTTCCGATATACTGGGCGAGCAGTGGTTCTTGAGCTCCAAGCTACACGTCCTCGGAGGTGTCTGCTCCTAACTGCTGGCTCTCAGCAGTCACATGCAAAGCAGGTGGCAGTGACCTTCATTAATAGGTTTTTTTGAAAGTTTGAAGGGGTTAAAGAGTCCTATAGGACAAGTGGAACGGGAGCCAGAAGTGCTGAGGTTTGCAGTACAGCAGAAAACCAGAAAAAAAAAAAAAATCCAGATATATTGACCCAGATGCCCCCTGTGTTAATTCCACTGAAATTAATGATGTGATCAAGGGAATAAATTTTTTGGTGTCAGTTAAGACAACATTTTGTCCCATCTCCCTTGTGTCAGAGGCAGGGTGTGCTGTGCCTCCTGATGCCGCCAGCAGAGCTCTGGATCTCCACCTCTCTTGCCATGCTGAGCTGCACAGCAGGAAGAAGGTATTTGGTACCGATTCCTGCCAGTGAAGTGCTCACGAAGCTGGAGCTGGTGTCCACAGAGTCACCGTGAAGGCCTGGAGGTCCCTGCCAAACTTCAAGAGGTACTCAAGATCGTGCCCCAAATTCCCTGTGGAGTTGTGACCACCTATGGCAACGCTCCCAAGACATCTCAGCAGAGAAGCAGTTGTAATTTTTGCACTAAGAAAGCAAATTTAAAGCTTCCATTCATTTTTACTTTTGAAGCTGGACAGGAGGAGTTAGAGCAGTAAATAATTATTAACTTTCTGGTTTGCTACAGATTTCTTTTAGCTTATTGCTGAGTCTGCCTCTGCCTCAACTATCCTCTCCATTAAATGGTGTTACCATTAATTCCATCCTTCACATAAGCATCTTAAAAGTAATTCCATAAAAACTGTGAAACACTCAAACCACAACAAGGAGACATTTAAGTACCAGAGAGAGATGGCAAGGTCATATATTGCTTAAAAGAAACCAGAAAAAAGCCATGGTTTTCAGGGTTTTTTTCTAATTATGACATCATCCATAAAAGCGTCACTTTATATCCTTACATTAAATTTATCAGACTTTTTCATATAGTGCATATTTCTGAGAAAAATGCATGCCTACAACAACAAATGAGAGTCAACTAAGAGACAGTCACCCATATTTTATTCTTCTGGAAGTGGAAAATCCAAGCACATAAATCAAAGTGACCCCAAAGCAGTGACCAGGATGCCCTGAGCAGATCAACAGTGGTTTCACTGACCTCCAGACTCGTACAGGGTCATATTTTCACACAGATGAACTGGTCTTGAACTGCTTTGCCATTGCATCGTGCACAAAGAGACCCCAGCTGAAATGTGTCTCTGCTTTCTGTTAGGGTAACCTGGATCGCTTCCCAAAACAAAAAAAATCAAACCCACATTCCATTTTAAAAAGTGTTTCTCTGTCCTGCCATTTTTCTGGATCTCTTTCTTCTAGTCTTGATTTTCATAAATAAGTTTGCATAAATTTACGGTTGATATTCATATTTTAAAAAAAAATCAAAAAAAAGAACAAAACCAATCCTCAGAATTTGTTAATAAAGCTTATTCTTTGTTTCTGAAGATTTTTCCAGGGCACTTTTTCATGCTTGTGAGACTCAGACTATTCAGTAAGTGCACAAACTCTGGGCAGCTCATTTGAAATCAGTATGCTTTCCTTCTAATAGACGTACACTGATGTGTCCCTTACAGTACAGTAGTATTTCACAATTGTTCATGTGATTAACCTTGCAGTTTTCCTGCTTGGCAGGAGGGAGCACTGAGGCACTGACTATAAACAAGAGGTTCAGCCCTCTGCTGAAGAACACCACAAAGCTTACATGCCATTAGAGTTTTCTAAGTGTACTTGTATAATGTTCAACCAGTGGGTAAGCCTTGCTTGTCTCCCAGCATCAGATGGCATCCAAGCCTCTAGCTGGCTCTCGGCACAGGGATGAATTTCGTCAAAAACAGAGCGTGCCATGGCCACGCAGAACATCTGTGGCACAGGCAGGAGCTGAATCCAAACCAATCCTAACTCCCAGTTTAATGCTTTAATCACAAACTCGGCCTCGGCATCATCCTGTTTTCCTCCCTACTCACTCTTGGGAGTGCTCCCAGGGCAAGATGGAGAAGCAGAAAGCGAAGGCAGGGACAGACAGAAATGGGCGGCTGTGCAGGTTAGGTCACCTCCTAGAGAGGTGGGTACTAGTCCCTACCCTAAGGGTTTTCCATGGATTTTATAAAATAATTATGGCAGCTTTGGGGGTGACTTCTGTGGCAGAACTGTGAAAAATAGAGGCAAAATTTTCCTCTTTCACAGGCCCACATTTTGTTTCTAATTTCAGTGCCACCATTCATATTAACGACAAATGCACAACGTTTTTGTTGCCTTCTTTTCTGCAATGGAAGTGATTTCTCTCTGTCAAAATCAATCATCATATTAGCTTTAATCAGATAAAGCTTTTGGCTTCTACTATCTAAATTGCCCTTCCCACAGTGCCTAAGACAAGCATCAGTACTCCATCACAAAATAAATGTGTTGATATTTGATAGCTCATTTGAACACGACGGTATTTACATCTTAGTTGGTTAGATTTTCATTTAACACAACTTATGGGTTCACATTGAAAATAAAAACAATACTTCTCTGTTCGTCTTGCCATTCATGTCTACTTTTGTTTCAGCCTAAAATAACACATTGCTGGAGGGTATTTTCTTAACACTGCCAAGCCTGAATGCAAGCCCTGTGGAAAATGTTTGTGTTGGGCTTGCCATGGTCCAGGCTAATAACAACGTGATGATGTATAGGTGAATTCCTGCTCCTCAAGTCCTCTGTGACATATGGATTAGGCCTGCCCTTATCTTCTAAGACATCTGGATGAGTGTCTGGGTTTTAATTTCACAATGAAATCACTGGGGACTAGAGTTATGTTATGTGCTTATGAACAAAGTGGAATATCCCTGGTAAGGGCAAGAGTGGATTACCTTAGATAACTCTACTTAAACCAGGGAACATTTGAGAATGTTGAAGAAAGGAAAGAGGTTCCACCAATAAAAACAAACACAGGCCTAAATTTGTGTTCTGTGTACTAAACATTTTAAAGCTCCTGGAGGTTGAAATATGACCACATGTAAATGGACTGATAAAGCTAAGGCAACTCTTGAAAGACCAGATCAGGCTTCCCAGGACAACTACCAGCACTAAATCCTAATGGCATGCATAAATCATTTGGAGACAGATTTATTCAGAAGATGCCACTTTAAAGTCAAAATACTCTGCTTTAATCACCAGAAATAGTATGTGCATGCTAACATTTGCAGAAAAAGCTCTAGGGCAACATGAAATTAGTATCCTAAAATTCCTAAATACATGCTTTTCCTAAAATGAAGATTTTTATCTATTTATGCCCATAAAACTGTCAGAAAAAAAGACCTGTGAGAGCATAAAAGGGTCAGTCCTGCCTACTACAGCACAGCCATGGACAACATTAAAAACATCAAAGTTCATATGATGTTCATGGTTGGGATTTGAGTCTTACAGAGCTGAATAATCAGGTTGCCAGCCCCAAATCCTGTGATCCAGCTCCACTGTAGTCCTGAGACTCTACTCCCTTTTTGCAGCCTTTGTAGAAATTTCCTCCACGCTCTCAGACCCTAGCCAGGCTATAATCCCAAGGGTCCGAGCCTGCCTTGCTTACTTGTGGTCATGTTAATGTATGTTTGGGTCCGGCCTGTAAGACAGCACAGGCTCGGCAACTTGGAGATGGGCTCTTCCATTGCCATGATTTAGCAATGCACAGGAGAAACAGGAGGGAACCAGACTGAAAGCCTGAAGGATCCAGGCTTATATTCCAGTATTGGCTGCAAAATGTTTGCCGTCTGCTTGTGCATTTAAATTGCAGAAGTGCTGAACACTCACAACGTGGAAAAAATGAAGACACAAATAATGGCATTGAGAGAAAAACTATCAAAATCCCATTTTGTTTAGCATATTAACTACGTGTCTTCTAATCTGTTTATTAAGTTAAAATCAACCCAGACATATTGAAAGCTTTTAGTAAACCACAGCGATTAATATATACTTAGAAAGGTTTCAGTTAATACACTATTTTAGTTAATAAATGTGCAACCAGCTATTCCATTTTAAATAAGTAACAATATAACCTGCAGAAGTTGGGGGTTTTTTCCCCTTAAATATTGATAGGAAATAAAGTCGTTTTCACTGAAAACCATGGAAAAACTTCTATTGACTTTGGTGGGGGTCAAGATTTCACCCAATAATTTTTCATTTTTCACCGCAATCAAATAAAATATTTTCCTCCTCCTTACTCTATTCACAGTTACTCTGCCTAGATAGGAAAATATTTTTAAAATTAAGTGTCTGTGCTGTTCCCGTATAGACAAGTTGTTCTATTTAGGCTAATCCAGTCAAGAAAAGAGCTAAATGAGGTGTCGAGCTTTCTTTTTGATCCTCGGTTTAACAAGAGTTTTAATCAGTAATAGATCTAACATACATGTGACGCTCTGCAAGTAACGCAAGAAAAGTGTATCAGTTTCTTTTCTGAGCAGTTCACCTGCCTACTTTGCTTAACAGGGAATCAAGACAAAGAATCCTGTCTTTATTGTTCATATGTAGATACAAAGGCAGAAGCTCCATGCAACTGAACTTTCTCTAAATTTCTGTGACTGCAGACTACAGACTGTAATATTTCAAGGGGAAAATGCTAACCTTGCCCTCAGTGGTGCACCTGGGACACTGGCCCTGGAAAAATGAATGTAGGACACAAGGCATCATTAGATGCCTTTCTTATGCATTATTCACAGCTGTTTCTTAACAGAGTAAAATGTCTAATATCCCACCAAAATGCCTCAGGCCAACCTTGTGAGCATAGATGTCCTGCTTGGCTGGAAAGCTGGTGAGGTCCTTTAGCATATGAAATTAAATATCCCTCTGATCCATTTGAAAGACACTAGAGAGACGGCCGAGACTTATTTTTCTTTTCATTTTGCACGGAGAGCCTACAGCGCTGGGCAAGGCAGACAACAGCCACTGAGGGTTGTAGTCAATCTCACTGAAGTTGTTGCCACCATCAGGTGCCTGCTGCACTCCTCCAGCAGCAGTTACACCTCTGTACTGCAGGGGGGAAGGGGATGCTCTCAACATCTCAACTTTACAGACCAACATACTAGCCTAAACTACTGGTAAAATGCTGCAGTAGTCTTTCCAGTTGTGCCATAAGGGCAAACAACTGGGTGGCAGCTGCGTCTCCGAACCGTGCATTTATCACTGGGAGCTGTTGTCAAATGGAGACTGAGTCAGAGCCCTAAAATCAGATCAGAGGTCTTAGTGTGTGGATAGGAGCCAGGTCAAGTGCCTAAAGAGTCTGGGCTTAACCTCACACCTTCTAGAAGACAGTAGGTTGGTGAGAAGGAGTTTCCTCATCTTTGACAAGCTAACAGGTGTGCCTGGAGATGGAGGCAAAGCTGCCAGAGGAAAGCAGGAAAGCTTCCAAGACCAAGCAGGCCCGTGTCTCCCGTCTCTGACAACCGTGGGTAGGCTGAGCAGATTTGCTTTCAGCATTCAAATGAAGGCACCAGCGTTGAGAACAGCAGTGGTACCCCACCCACTGAACAGATTCAGTCTCAGCTTTCCTCCGCAAGCGTGTGTGGGCCCACCTCAACTACACATCTCTCCTGTTGTTCTGCGGTCGCCTGGCGTGTTTGGTCTTGCCAACGCATGTACACCTAGAAGGGCCAATCTTGCAATCGTTTACTCAGGCACCTGGGTTGCACATAAGTAATGAGCTGCTAGCATCCTAGCATGTTAGACAATATGCTGACAATGTCATAACATTATTTCATCCTTCTTAAAAGATAAGACCCAGCCTGTTCTAACCTGCTCAGGTCATTATCTTGTTACCACAAGATCCCGTCACTAACCAGTTTAGAGTATGTAAAGCTATAATTTGCACTAAAATGAATTATGTATTGTTTACAGTTTACCATTAAATTACAATGAACAAAAACAAGCATCTAGGATGCCTCTTTCAAAGTCTTCCAGATGAGTTTAAAGGTACACAGAAATAAAAGTCTTGACGCAATAGCATTAGAAGCAGGCTGGAGCTGGGTTGGCTAATTTTCACACTAACTTACTTAAAAGCAAGAAGGAAAACAGTGAAGATCTTTATATGGGCCATCAAAAAGCCTGACTGCAAGTGGTTCCAATTTGCTTTAGTAATGAAATCGAAAGGAGTTTAAGCGTTTTTCACCCAGGTCATTTACTACTTTGGAATTTTACTGCTTGCTTTGCAAAGAAAACAAACTGGAATGAGTCACTAGTGAGTATAAAGAGTGAGTGGATGAACACTGCTAAACAAACCAAACAGTGAGCTCAAGTGGATACAGAAAACACAAGTCAGAATTCTAAATATGGATCTGAGAATAGTGTAAAAGGATTAGACATCTTTGTCACATGAAGAGCAAACCTGCATGCCAGCATGCCTTTCCAGTGCAAGCAGCCACTGATCAAAGTAACATCTACCAGTTTGTAAATATGCTAATCTTCATGTTTACACAAAAGTGTCAGCACTTGCTTTACATCACAAAGAGCCTCATACAGTTGAAGATTAATTACTTCCAACACTGAGATAGAGTGTAAATACTGGTTTCACCAGAACCCTACCTTTTGCTGTATTTGCACAGCTCAGCAGAGGTGTATGTTGCTAAGACAGATAATTCAGGGACACGTACAAAGTGTCAAATATCTCCAGCTTTATACAGATAGATAGACTTTTGACAGGTATTTTTTGGTGATTATGCGGAGCAGGGATTAGGCAGGTTTAGGCTCCATGTTTAAGTCCTGGATGGAAAAATATTTTTGCCTTTTTGTACAAATTTTAGCTCTGAATAGCACTATCTCCCCTAAACCTGATTTGTGCCTTCAGCTTTTAAACTTACATGTGATTACAAAACATTAAAAGCTACTTTTTCCACTCACTGGGTTAATATCACTTTCCTGGATTATAATGGCTTAGAGCCACCTCACAGTCTACTGGGCTCCGACAGCTTCCGTATCTGCTTGCTGAATGCCCTGTTCTAACTCCTGTTTAGAGAAGGATAAAAACTATGCCAGGGACACACAAGCACATCATTTTCCTAATAATGAATGTCAGGAACCTTCAACTGTGCTCTAAAACAGGGAGAATAGTTACAATGCGAGTTGAGGCTGAGAGATCAGTACCTAATGTTGCATTGTTGCAACAGGGAATGCCAATAAGAAGATGAAACCAAGGTAAGACTGGATTTCCAAGGCTCAGGTGCTTAAGTCATGGCTTGTAATATCTCTTTAAAGATATTTTACATTTTCATTTCCATTACTGTGTATCCCCTTCAAAAAAAAGTGGTGGCGGTTCTAATACTAAAGGGCCACCAGCAATAATTTAAAAAAAAGGGGTTGCTTTCAAGTGGGAATTCTCAATTCTTTTCACCTCTCCCTCTCTGTTAGTGCTCAGCACAATGATTGCCACAAGAACATCACCACTTGCCAATAAATACTATCACATTTGTTTCCTATTCTAAGCTAAGAAAAAAAAATGGGATGTGGGATGTTGGCAAATGCTAGCATTACAAGATTGCTAGAGTAAACAAGAGTGAATAGATGAGGATAATTTGGGGATTTAAAGAAAAAAGAATCAAAGGCAACGTTTAGAAAGTGAGAAAGAAATGGCTTCCATGTGAAACACCAAACTGGAGTAGAAATACTTCCATATTAAATACTCAACGATGCGTTTCACAGGAGTACTTGCTGTCTAAGTCAGCCAGTCTTGCGTTATCCTCTTTACTGTGCATGCAGCAAGATGGCATTGGCACCGGGAGGTCCTCTCACAGCGGAGGGGCTGACAGCAACCAGGCAAGATCGACAAGGCGACACATGGGCCGCTCTGTCCCCAGTCCCCGTCCCCATGAAGGCAGCTCCGGGACAGCAGACCCCAGCCCAGGCGGCTGCAGGGGCAGCGAGGGCTGCAGGCAGCGCCGCGCCAGTTCGGTGCACATGGCAGCAACGTGCGGAGCGGGGACTGAGGCTGGTGTGGTTAAATCAACATGCTCCATCTCACGTTTGCATAGGGCAACACAATCATCAGATTAATTACTAATTACAGTGGATAGCTCGTAAGTAGGTTCACAGCAATAATAGTAATAAAAAGACTAAAAGAAGCATTATTAGCATAGTTAATTATATGACCATTGGCGAGATTATTGATGGAGATACAAAATGCTGTTAAACAAGAAAGATACGTTTGACATTGCTTAAGAGAAGCTTCATTATTGCTTCATATATTTTTGGATTTTTCTAATCATCCCATCTGTGTTCCAAAAGGGAAAAAACCAGTAATTATCTTTGTTTGATCTTCGACTAACAATTGTTTATGAATCTAATGGAACAATAGTGTTTCTAAAATGTAAGTAAACCCAGTAATCTTTATCAGCATAAAACCTTCAGCCACACTGGACTGGGTTATGGGAATCTGTCATGTGATGAAAGCAGACAACAGTAATTTATTGGTTTAGTCATAATCCTTTCAGTAGTCTGGATTGCTGTTGCAAATTTGTTAAAAATCTGCTACCATTCACTGAGCAACAGTACACCACCTGAAGCAATAACATGGGTGGGGAATGTAAAGGAGCACTCGGCTATTCATGTGTGGCATGAGTTAGACAAGGCCACAGAAAAGGAGCTGAGAACAATGTTGCACAAACCAGAGCGAGATTCCTGTTCTCCCACAGCGTATATGCAATTTAATCTCCAAACAGAGATTCAGTTTAGCTTTTCAAATGCTTCAAAAGTATGAAAAAGAATTATTCACTCAGCAGTTATTTCTTATCCTTTACAGAGCGGCCACGTGCTCCTGTGGAGGACCTACTGCAAGGAGACACCATCTACATAAAACCACACTCCCATTTGAAAAGTATTTACATTAATACACACTATTTTCTCTTTAATTTTTCTTTATTTTGTGCACTTGGCAATACATAGCTCACTGTTCAGTCAGCCAGTCGGCCCACTGTTTAACGTGGCAACTTCAGGAGTAAATATTAATATTTTTAATCATCTAGTTTGGCAAAGGAACTGATGAGCAGCTGCTATATGCACGGCTACCTTTAATTCGTGTCCTGAAATAGGCTGGACTTGACTGCCCCCCTTTAAAAATCTCCTAGAAGGCAAGCCCCTGTTGGAGTCTAACTTTGGCGGCAGACACCATTACAGACTGTCATTGAAAGGGAGACAGAACTGTGACCGAGTGATATAATCTGTTTTCAGAGCAACACTCGGCAAACAAACAATCCTCCCAAGCGCTTCAAGGAAACATGGCACAGTACAAATGGTTGTACTAGCACATGTTTCACCCAACATTATATTTTTGTTATGTTCTGATCACTT
The DNA here is from genome assembly GCF_000699105.1 of Pygoscelis adeliae. Lineage (NCBI taxonomy): Eukaryota > Metazoa > Chordata > Aves > Sphenisciformes > Spheniscidae > Pygoscelis > Pygoscelis adeliae. The sequence continues at coordinate 5,078,856 of NW_008824414.1, read as the reverse complement.
AATGCTAGTCATCACATTTTATCAACCTTGCCCATGAAAACTAACATGTAAACTGAAATTTAGGACTCCTGACCTTTAACACAAAATGGCCATAGGTGTTCCCACAGCTGTTAAATAAACCTATGTTTATGGAGTCATAAATGTGGTGCAGGTGAAGTTTCCAGTGATGTAATAACAACTTCCATCGCTGCGCAGTTTGTCATTTATACAGCAGTGTACCATCACCGGTGAATATTGTTTTACAATAACAGCACAGGTTCCTTGGATTAAATCACTCTTTCTTCATTTATGAGTCATTCGACCTTTAACCTTCCAGAGGAAGATCAAACCACTTCTGAAGGCCCCACTCTTTTAACTGAGGAGCACAACAGTTGGTTAGATAACTAAGGAGGTTGGTATGTGCCCCCAGGGTTTCACAAACAACTGTCCTAGATCTTTTATAAGATAATCTTAACATAATCATGTAGCCACAAATTGTCGTGTAAATTCCCAATTAAAAACACCAAATAGGAGCTGTAAATCATGACACAACTGCCACCTTTTCAGGACTGAAATACAGTTTGAAAAGCAGTAGAGAAGCTCTTGTTTGTGCTCGTTCCAGCACTCAACAAGCCAACAGCAAAACAGTCCATTTGATTTACAAGCGAGCGACAAAGCGACAGGACAACTGAAACGGCTCAAAATTTAACCTAAGCAGCAACGGAGAACACAGAACTTACAAAACTCCTCCATCTTCCATTCAGGACTACGCTTGTAAAAATAAGCATTTGCGTTGGCACGGTTCCACAACCCCTCCTTGTCCCAATTCACATTAAATTGTAGCGCACTCCTGTTGGAAGGATTGATGGCAATTTGGGTGGTGGGAGGAGATTTTGTTTTAAAAAATGGCAGCTTAATTACAATACAAAACGTTACACAAATAAATAGTCATTAAAGCCCTTGAATCATTGCTGATTGGCTTCTTTCCACGAACTTTAGCAAAGTTTGGATCAGACCTGAAGACATTATCCTGAGCCTGCGCATGGAGGGAAACACCCCATCTGCCACAGCGCTTCGGCAGGGATCCAGCTGAGCTGCAGGTAACGACTCACGGTGGGTGCAACGTGTTCATCAGGACATGCATTGCCAGCCTAGCTCGTGGTACCATAGGTACCATGCAGACATCTTGCTCTTCTCCTGCCATCATCACAAGTCAATCTCTATTTCCTTTGCAAAGATCATTCTGTAGCCTAAGTTATTTCAGGATCAGGCTTCAGTACTAAGCATCTTGACTGCTTTCTCTTCACATGCACGCTCACTCGCAGATGCACACAAACATACGCCTTCTCTGTAACATCCTTCCCTACTCTGGCAGCCAGAAGCATGATCAGAATGGGTTTTATGGGTTGTGCATAAACAATCCCAACAATTAATTAAAAAACTTTTAAAGCATTCTGCAAATGTCTTACTCAGTTGCTGTCAACAAGCAGTCAACAAATGCAGATCAAGTTTTTCTCCTCCTACTTCACACTTTCCGTATTTCCCAACACTTGCCAGAATGCTGTGGTGACAGATGCAGACAATAGATGCTTTACTAAACATGTCCTTGATATCTGCATAATCTCCTTTAATATATATCATTAACTTGGGCCAGTCCCGTGTTATTGCTTCCCCAACATTGCTAGCACATCATGATCTGGAAGGAGCTATTTATTGCTCCAAGAATGTGACTCTCTTGCCCAACCAGTCAGGCCTCAAAATTTTACTTACTCATCCATTTTAGCTTCTGTTCCCTCCAGTACCTAATACAGAAAGGACTAAAATGAGAACTTGCAGCCACTGTCTTGTAATATAACATTCCTCCCAAACGCTTCTCCATGCTGCTAAAATCTGGGCACCTGCAAATCCAAAGTTATGCAAATGTATTGTGGTCACTGATGAAACCCCTCCTCTAATCACATTTTTCAAGCGCAAAATTCATGCTTGTGAGGTGCACAGGATTTGAATCTGCTGAAGAGAACCTCAGATATCTCAGGACAGAAGAGTTTCAGAACTGTACAGGGGGCACCTTCCTCTGTGCTATCTGGTAAAAATTTGCACGTGGGACACATGATAAAAACAAATTGCATTGGCAGGAATGTGGCGAAGTCAGTAGTAAGAGGCATATGCTGAAGAAACAGCGTGTTGAAGTGATGGGCAAGGCCAGATTACAAGGCTCAGCCTGCGTAACCGGCACCGAAGTAGAGCTCAGGGAGTCACAGCTATTTCTCCTACCCCAGATTTACTGAGTCAGCCCCGGCACCACAGGCCCTAAGCAAATAGGGCAGATGGGGCAGCCTGCAGTGAGGAAATGGCTGGATGTCTATCTAGGGTCCACATCTCACAAAGGAAAAACAAACCTGGCTAAAGGCTCCCTTGCTGCGATGCGGCAAGAGTTCGTGGTCCCTCAAAGCCAGCTGGAACGACCTGGCTCCCGAGTCACAAAGCTGCCCTGATAACATACTGCTGTGCAGGGCTCAACAGGGCACCATCGTGCTGGCCATGAAGGCAAGCCTGAAGCTGAACTCATCAGAAATGCCCTCGTGTGAGGCGTGGCCTGCTCCACCACACTGCTCTGAGCTACCCTCCTCCCAGAGGGCCCCACATATCACTGTACCACAACAACCCCTCCTTCACTGTCCCAGACATGGAGCACATTTCATGTTAGCAAAATAGCCTCTTTCTTTATCTCAATACCTCTGTGTTTCTTCCCTCGCTTTTTTTTTTTGTTGTTTAAAATTCATTTTGTCTTTATGAGGACAGCTGTCAGCTTATCAGAGGACGATACCAACAGCCTCTCCTTTCTTCTCTGCCTTCTCACCATGGCCAGCAATAGAGATCTTGTGGGAACAACGGTAACACTTCACCCTATCTGGCACTTTTGCCCAGCATGGTACTGTGGCCAAATGTACCAGCATTCCCAGTGTTTTTCCTGCATAAATACCTCCACAAGGCTCTTGTCATCCTTCCTTTTGGATAAATCCACTCAGATTTGGACATTTTCTACATACTTCTTAAGAGTGGCTGTTTCGGGAGTCACTACGGACCCATACTTTGTGCTCCTTAGCCATACGTAAGGGTACAGCTGCACTATGGGGATAGCTGCCCAGGGTATAGTATCTAGCCTGCTTCATTTGCAAGGCACTTTTCAGATGCTAAGGATTTAATCCTCATACCATGCCAACAGAGTATTTTGCTTTAGGTCACACGGAACATCTAGAATCATGCCAATGAGAGTCGGCGGTAGACACCTAAAATATGAGCGTTGTTGATCTGAACCACATAGATATTTATACAAGCTCTGCAACCCCTTCCCAAAATGCACAGAGTTCAGTCCGGTGCAACCTATGAAGACTGCTCTGGGACCAATTTCATTTTTGATTGTTCATAAGTCCTGAGCAGGAGCCTATAAGTTTTGCTCCTAGGACCTTAAATTGGGTACAGACTGTAGGCATGTTTGTTCTACAGAAACAGAAGCCGGGACACACGGGCTGTGTCCTCCCAGAGGGAGGCAGTCAGATACGGCCCCCTCCTTTTTTTTTGCAAATGCCACAACAGCCTCCGCTGCTCCCTAGACAGTCCTGAGTGAAGGCAATTCATCTTGCAAGAAAGGCCAGCAGGTTCACCGACCTAACTAACAGGCATGCTACAGCAACCCTAGAATATGTACAGACGACAGCCTTTTCAAGTTCAGGTAAATGCACATGCCCCTGTTTGGGATTTCCTACCCATTGTATTCTCCTGCCAAATTCAACCCATTACCCTTTGCCCACCTTCGTTGGGCTTTAAGTCGATATATCCTATATTACTGTAGCAGTCCACTGTAAGTCTGATTTTTTTCCCTGGCAATCTCTGCTAAAATCATGACAGAACTTACACAAATATAAAACGGAGACACGCAGGAGCAATTTTCTCCTTTGCTCTGAACAAAGCTACCAGCAGTTGTGATAGAAACACAGCAACCAGGTTCAGTGGCCAACCAAAAAAGGCCAGGAAGGAGATAAAGTGTAACCCACCCTGAGTTCCACCGATGTCTACATTTTTTTAAATCTTCTGCTGTTATTAAGATTTCACTACTGGACTGGCAATATTCAGGACCTGATTTACATTTATTATGGAGATAAACATTACTGAAAACAAGCACAGCAGGAGCGTATTGCTCTTTAGCTCTTGGTTTTTCGATAAGCCATTGCCGTTGTGAAATCTTTCCAACTGCTCATGAAGCTCTGGCAAACTGAAACTGGATCCTTTTGCCCGAGCCCCGTAACACAGGACCTTGTGCCAGATGACTGTATTTCTTGCATGCGTAAAATTCGCTTCAATCAGTTGACAGAAGGTTTGGGGTTTTCCAAATGTTGTGAACCTGGTTGAGATTATTGAAATCCTCAACGATAGGAGTGTTGGGTTACTGTTCTTTTAAAGCATGCTTCCTCTGACAACAAAATGTAATTAAAGAGGCCATCGCTGTCATGTTACGGTCTCTTTTTAGAAGGTCTGGAAGAACGTAAAGAGGGCATAGCAAAAGTTGCTTAACCTTCCCAGAAATAAACGTCCCTAACATTTTTACATCTCCTCTTTGGTCCATATTGGTCACAATGATGAAACAATTTAAAGGAGAAAAGGTCACGGCAAAGCAGTGAACTTTATATGCTCTTCAGTGCAATAAAATTTTCTTAATGTATTAGCATGGGAAAGGCATGCCTAGCAATATGAGAGAAGAGGATGGATTTCAGATTCTCAGTAGACTGTTCAGAGAAGGAAGGGTTTGGGTATCTGTGTGAATCAAACACCAAAAAAATGAAACACTTGCAAATTTTCTATCTTATCTATTTTCAGCAAAAGGAAGAAAAACTAGGTTCAACCCGTCCATCCAATACTCAACACACATGCGGTATCATGGAAAACCAGCTACCTCACCTCCAACGCATGTGCTGTACTGAGGGTAGGTTCAAAAATTGGCGTGGTTAACATTATCTCTAATTTGTGCCAGCACCTACAGGCAAAAAAAATAAATTCGAGTCAGGATGATTATTTTAGGCTCTATCTTGAAAATTAAAATCATACCTAATTTTTTATCATATGTTATGATAAAACATATGCAGCCAGGGTATTCAGGAAATTTCTTAAATCACCTCCAAGTTGTTCAGAAAGCACCACTTGCTAGAAAATTCACCTTTTCCTCCTTGTTCTCATGCTGCCAACATAAACACAACTTCTAACAACGCAAATGTCAAACCTATCAAATCTTTTTCTTCTATTAAAGCCAAAGATTCTGCAGAAAATTTAAAACAAATAGGAACTAAAATCCATACATTTCTTGTTAATTTTTTCAAAATATTTTTCTTTTAAAAGTGGCTGGAGTTAATGATCTTCCTAAGGCAATCATTTTTGCTCCCTAATTTCAGAAACTGCACTGGGGGTGAGAGTGATTTTATTTTTATGTATTATTTCCCAGAGTATGTTTTCCTCAAAATCTCCACATAAATCCTTTTTAAAGCTTACTCTGGTTTTCACCATTCTGGAGGTTCGCTTTTTTATGTATTTCTGGCCAGTGTCAAAAGAATATATTTTTTTTTCCAAGCACCATATTCTACAAAAATTTGCATTAGGTCTCACAAGTATTCACAACATCAACTGATTCTAAAAATTGCACTGATTCAGTCAAGAAAGAAATATATTGTACTGTGTGACCAAACAGAATCACTCCAAACTTTAAGTCCCGAGTATTCAAAACCTCCATGAGTAAACTGTAGCCAAGAAGAATCCATCATAATCGTTTGAAAAATGAAAACTTGAGAAAGTTGTATCTGTTTGTGAACAATTCGTGAGCACAGAATGAGGCACAATTCATGGAATGAATTATTCTTTGTGAATTCTTGGCCCAGTATTATCCTTGTAACCAATGAGACACATGATTTACATTTCTTTTACAGGCGATAGTAGCTAATTGATGTCCTGGTGTGATATGGAATGAAGCACAGTCATATAAATAAATTGTTTCCTAAATTCTTCACAAAAACACATTAATATCTTAGACACCATGCAACTGTATGCAGTGAACACTGCTAAGACAGTAATCGTGTCATCAAGAGTTAATTTATTCTCAGCAAGTCCATGTAATGCAGATATTAATCTCCTGGAGCACACACTGTTGTTCAGGGTTAAAACATTCACAGTTTTGAAACATAAACAAGTCTCACGTACGTGGCTGCTCTCAAATAGCCGAACCGAGCTGCCGCTCGATGAGGATTTGTCACTTAGCTAGCTGCCTTTTCAGAAGAACGAGTAAAGAAATTCAGAACACAAAGGGAGGGTGAGCTTGTTCATATTTCCAGCAATTTTTCTGCTACCTGTAGGTTACAGCTACTGAGTTACAGATGCATACGAATTGTTAAAACGTGAGCAATGCGGCTCTTGGCAAGCGGCAGGGCTACACGCAAGACTCAGAAGACTCAGAAGAAACACTCTTTTGAGAAGACAGTGTGAATGTAAACACGACCTTAAAAAACCCAAGTCACTTCCTAAATCCATCTTGCTGTGTATTACCTTAGTTTGCCACCGTACAATTAAAAATTGAAAGAATACACACACCAGAGCAAAGCTAAGGATTGCGCAGAGCTAGCTTTTCCAGGCAGCCACCAGCAGGACGTGTACAGGGCCACCACTCGAGTAACACCAAAATGACCCTCGCCACATCCAGCACACAACGAGAACAGACGTAGCCTCTGAACAGGGGGCCGCCACAAACCCGACATGCCTTGAAGCCTTCGAAACAAGGCCGGGGTAACCCCACCTGCCCCGTGCCTCGCGCAGCTGTGTGCAGGGCAGGAGGAGCCCTGCATCCGGCCCTTCATTCTCCACGCTGCTGCCCCCGGGGAAGGCTGCGAATGAGAAGATTCGATACACTTCCCTGAGGTGGGTTTTTTCTTTCCTTCCTTCTTCCTTTTCTTTCTTTTTCTCCAGTCGGCTGCCTTTAACAGGGGCTCAGCACAACCGCTTTATGATATCTTCATCAACCATTTGAAAGCTCTGGGTCAGAAGCTCTGAGATTTGAAGGTAGAACTGCGCTAATTGGCTGAATGGCCCTTTTGACCACAGTCAATTTCTACTAATTAGAAAAAAGAATAATTAGCTAATGTTGGTGAAGAGCTTTGAAGATGAATAAGCTATGGGGAAAGCACTAGGCATTATTAGTGAGGAAAAAGTTTGATCCTTTTTTAAATTTGTATTTAAGTAGCTCAAAGTGATTATAAACGGACCGAATGTAATGGCTAACCACCGTAAGATTAATACACTGTCTTTTGGGAAATTACAGTTTATATTATACAATTGAATATTATACAATCACTTTATTTTAAGGACTCCTCCTTGGAATTTTCTATTTAGTTCCGGTCAGTATGCTTTTTATATGTCATTTAATCCTTCCTCTTACCCAACTAATTTGTACGGGTAAATTATAATTACTATATAATAATAATGGCAATGGTTAGACAAGTAAATGTGAGTCTGCACCTGAGAAATATCATATTATAAAACAGACCAGTATAAATGACTCAAGCATGTTGTTTTCCATTCACCGGATGCTTTGTCTACTTAAAACTCGTTTCAGAACAGCATTGTAAACCCCTTCACAGAGTGGGTATGATGGGCCACATCCTGAGCAGGTTAGATCAGCACAGCCCCGTTCTTTACCACAGTCTAAAGCAATAGCTATTTGAAATAGCATGACAACGGCAAAGCAAAAGATGAAGCTCTCCTTTCTTCTTGCTGAATTCTGGGGGTGTTTGATATGAAAACTTGTGTAAGTCTCTTTTCTTTGCAAAAAAGCATGGTGCACACTATGCAGGACTGAAACATTGCCGGGGCCTCAAGTGAGAGTACTCTTTGGACAAAAATATTCCCTTCATTTCCAGCTTTTGTGTTACCGCTAACACAGAGCCTGTTCCCATCTGGGTATGCTTCCAGGTACTTTAGCTCCAACGGCATGACCAGAATTCCAGCATGAGTAACACGCTGTACTTCTCCTGCAGGAAGGACTATACTTTGGCTTACCAAACCAGCCACTCCTCAGAGACACCTCTCTAGCATGAGGTACATGTTTGCACATACTAATGGATGTTGCTTTTCTCCCCTCCCTTTTAAAACTGCCACTCAGAAATAATTTAGCCCCTGTTAGCTGGAATGATAAATGGAAGATATATTTGGCACCCTTCATACCTGGTTTCCTTCTTGGCCCCTCCTCTTGCTTGTAAAACTCAAGATGAAATTACCATCCCACTGTCATTACTATTCCATTGCCAAAAAACATCTGGACAGTTTATATATGGGCTAGAGAAAAGGAAGGAGTAAAATAAGCTTTGGATTTCTATGTTGATTCCTACCCTGCTTTGTAGACACATGATGCAAAGCCCTCGGGTCCGATAACATACCATTTTGTGCAGGATTAAACTAAACGAGGTGTCATGACGTGAAGAATCAAGGCTTAAGCATCTTTTGGCATCTCAAGTTCAAATAAAAGTAAGAGGAATGTAGCTTCTTTCTGAGATGGATATGCTGGATTGATCTACTGCGCTGTGTGGGCTTCAGAAACATAAAAACAGAGTGGCAATAAAAACTACTGATGTTCTTTGTAAGAAAAAGGAATTATCCGGTGTACTTGGCTGCTGTGTGACCTACTGTCCATTGGACTGTTGAACTGGTCTTTAAGATGCCTTCTTGAAGTGGAAAAAAGAATATGTGTATGAATGTATGTGTGAATATATATATATTATATATTAATACTATTTTGTTTGTTTTTAAAAAAAGGAACAAGTTGTAGGTAAGTTCAGGAACAAATATTTTCAGCCAAAATCTGCCCCAAGCCTTAAACAGATGATTATAACTTTAGAGAAGTTGACAGTCTGCCAGGCAAAGCAAGTCAAATCACAGGGGATCAGCACGAAGAACCTGTTGTTCTCACAAACCCAAAGTTTAGTTTCAAGGAACTGCAACCATGACAAATCATGAGTTTGTGGATGTCAGTACAGCGGGGATGGGTCGTTCTCATGTACTACTGATCCCTAGGGTCAGGGAAGTCCAGAGGGAAGGTACTTGAGTGACATTTTAGCTTTCATGTCAAAACGGAGGACAGTGAGCAGCTGTGTGGAGTGTGGCCGCGTGGATGGAGCCCTGCGTTTCCTTAGCAGCTCTGCTGTCCGTCCTCCCAACTTCTGGTGTGGGTCTGAGCAGGGAACTCATTCAAAGCAGCGGGACGGGAATACTGTAATGAAAAGCCATCAGGCAAAAGCCGCTCATTTCCACAAATAACCAAGGCTTCCTCTTTTTTCCCCAGATGTTTATTCTTATCCCACTCTGTAGTAATAGCTAGAAAATGACATATACGTAGCTCCCTAAAATAAAAATAGCAACAAAAGAGAGTGATACTCCAAACCAGTCTACTAGGAACAAGTCTTTTCTCAGAAGTAGGAAAAAAGCCTACAAAACATATGAAGCATGTGAATTAACTAGCGCCAGTGTTTCCAAAACCACTGAAAGCAAAGGAAGATCCAAGAAAACATTGATATTTATATATCTGGGCTTTTCTATCAGATCTTGCAATGTGACAACAACACATGTCATTGTCAGCACAGGTCCTGCTGGCAACACCTTGAAAACTGTGTGGAGGTATAGAAAATAAACAGCACTAGCTGTGATTTCCATGATAAAATACGAATGTAAGGAAAGCCTCTTGGGGTCCATAATCTGGAATTGTCACGGGATACAGATTGTCTGTCTTTCTGATAAAAGATGTCAGATCCTTTTCTGGGTTTTAAACAGAAAGAAGCACTTGTGATTATTAGGCTGGCTGTATACCATGAGGTCTGTTGACAGAATCACTACACACAGTGGATGTGTCTGCTTCACCCATCAATGTTCCTAAAATTTCTGTATCAAAAGAACAGCGCAGCCCAATCTCAGCCGTAGAAAACCCAATTCCCCGACTCCAGAACACCTAATTTCCCCTAGCACATGGAGTGGAACAAGACTAAAATTTCCTGGTATCTACACAGCTTCCACTAGGTTATCCCACATTAGGCATTCATAATTTTAAAAAGCAGCTGATTAATTAAGCTTGATGAAAGATCAGGTTGTTGATGCCATTTCGCAGAGCTGGAAGCTCATGCTGTGAGGTGCACAACGTTTCGTCAGGGAAGGATGTGCACCCTGAGCAAGCACAGACTCACGTCCTTTGTGGGAAGTACTGCCTGGCTTTCAGAAGGGGAGCCCAAGCTGCAATATGCTGCCTTTAAAATTAATTAAGAACAGATGCATTCCACACTGAGAATTGTTATACTCAAGTACCTTTAATACTCCAAAGAAGGCGAAAGACTGAAATATTGACCTTTCTGCTGCCAGCATCAACCCTGCTGCCAACCCAGTGAATGGAGAAGTAAACCCTAAACAAAACAGACTTGTTGCTCAACGTTAATTTTAAAGCATAGGACTGAAAAACGTTTTTCCAAGTGCCAGTAATAAAACAGAACCCACGTGAGCTCTCTGAAAACAAGTCTCTGGGCTGAATCAGCAGTAGCTCTTGTTTTGCACACCACAGCCCGGCTGGTGAATATTCCCCTGCTTTGCGCAGCAAACACCAGGACCTGCACTTCTGCGAATCCCTACTAAAGACAACCGGTGGAACCATGTTGTGTTTGGAGACATCACTCCAAAGCTTGAAATGACTCTTCCCAGAGCACAGAGCTGGGACTGAATGGACCTGTCACTGTGCGTGAATCTGAATGATGATGTTCTCCTAACATCAGATATCCTGCAAAAGCAAAGCAAAGGGGGGTGGCAAATACGCTCTTTTCTTGTCTGATGTTTGCCCAACTGAAACTGCACAGCTCCCAGCCACTCCACTCCCGAGATTTCCTAACACCCTCAACCCAGTGTAAACTAGGTTGCTCTCCAGTTTCTTACACAAAACCAACCGCATGTGCAAACAGTAAAATCTAGAGCGTCACCCACTGACCCAGTGAGTCATCCATTTCTGCACTCACTTCAGGTGTACATCATTACCACAGGAACGCGACTGGTTTCCCTCCTGCACTAGTTATAACCCAGACTAACTCTGCTCAGATCAGTGGTACTGCACCTGGGTATCCAAGAGAAAGAGAGCTTTTATCCCTCAGCATTACAACTGCAAGCCTGAAAGTATGGATTTCTGCATTAAATTCTTCCGAAACACCATTTCCACCCACACTGCTGTTTGTGACTCACATTTGCTTCACTACCAAGTGTGGGAGAAGTGCCTCAGCCTTGCCTGTTCACCTTAACACTCCTCTTGTGGTTGTTTCTGCTGCCCACAAGTCAATGCATCATCTACCAAGGGTAATGCAGACACCCATGAAGCCCCTACTTACCCTGACACATGGACCCCTTCCAGACTGCCACATGGCGACACGATCATCCAAAAATTCTTCCTCATTCTCTTTATAACTTGAACAGTCATCCAGAAAAAGAAAAAACACCCAGTTTATAACAACAGCCTGTCTTCTACCGCAGACCACCAGTAAGAGGACACAGGAAAGAAAGAGGAAACTCAGACATAAGTGGAGACTCGCTGACACCGAATAATAAAATCCCTACAGTTTATGTCCACTGCAAGGGCAAAAAGAAGAGTTAAAGCTTGTGAAAATACAGCTCCTGTAACGCTGCCAATGTTAATGTCACTGACAGCTTCAGCTTATTAGCCACGCAAATGCTGTTCATGCTAATCAGAGCTACACAGTGTTTAAAAAAATATTCCTGCAATCATGAATCAATGTTCATGATATTTCTTAACCTGTGTCCTCCTCTCTCTTCCCTACATCTCCACCCACCTCTGAACTTTTCTCTCACCCCTTCCCTAGAGCATACCAGCTAAATGCCCAGCATGTAATCTATGTTGACGAACAAGTAATTTTATTAATTAATCCAGGAAGCTGGGTATTGCAATATTTTTCAGGCAATTTCTTTCATCAGAAGCCTGGCTTTCAGTTGATTTTCTGCATGCATGTGATGTCAGTGGAGTACAGGGGAATACAGTGAAGAGACAAGTCAGCTTCATTGGAGAGTGGATGCTTGTTGTCCAAAGCAAGCAGCTCCCAACAGCCAGATCCAAACCACTGGAATCAAAAGAAACACTCTTTTTTCTTTGACTTCAGTGGGCTTTGGATCAAATCCGTAAGCTTTACTAACTCTGCAATGTTACAAAACTCAGTTTTGCAGAATCAGACTGACTGAATTACTGACGCCCACTCCCACTTCAATATTTGTCCTAGTCTGATAAAAACATCATGTCACATGATTTCTTTTTCTGTTTATTTTTCTCTTTTCTTCTTTTTTGAAAATACATTTTGATTATGCCAAAAGGGCAAATGGCCAGTTTAACTGACTTGAGCCTTTGATCCTCATGAGTTACTTGTCTCTTCAGCAAGGTTCTCATTTGAAGTCCTTTCAGCACCTGATTTATTAACAGTCGGGTGGAGTTAGGCTGTTTTGCAATTCCTGAGAAGCTGATAATAAATCTGATGCTCGTATCACAGGTGGTGCTGATATTTTAGCTGGATTGCAAAAAAGTTCATAAACTGAAACAAATGTTTCTATATTGACGCGTCCATCCTGGAGTCCAGAAAGTGACTCGTGTTGTCCATTCTGGTGGACATTTTGCCTTTCATAGATTTCCTCTCTGATTACGCCACAAGTCAATCTTCTAAATGTCTTCCCTTCATATTATGCTCATAAATTTTATTTTAATAAAAATAGGTGTCTAACAGGCATAAACAAAAAATGCCAAAAACCCCTTAATTCTTTTTCAAACCTTTTGCACATTTTGTTTAAACCAGATGTTTCCCCGACTTGTCATTGTGATGAAAGGAAACCCAATATCCCCTCTGCTTTCCAGTGCAGAGCTGCAGAAACAAGGAATGACAGAGGAAGAGCAAGAACCATCTTAACCGGGAGGTGATTATTACAGCTAGAAGAGAAAGAGCGAGAGGACATGCCGATGGTGGGAGCTCATGTATTTGAACATTGTTGTTACCTTTTTTCTCACAGTCTATAATAATTTTAAAGACTGCATCTGTGTGATTCAATACTCCAGCTGAAACAAAGTCAAATAAACTCCACCCACCTGTTAGGCAACATTCTGCAAATCCAGTATTAATGTCACGTTCCTAATTATATTTCACTTCTCCTGTTACATTTTTGCTATGATCCTGTCTTCACTGAAAGCAGCTTTCATCTTAAACACGGTTCTTCTCTCTCTCAACTCCCCATTTACCCACCATTCATTATGCACAGCCGGGTAAGCGCTCCGATTTTCATGGATAATCTTACTCCCAAATAATTTGCAGTAAAATATTAATTATATGTTTTCTTTCAGGCTGACTCACCCTCAACTCTCTCAAGCTATGCTTAGTTTATAAAGCCATCACAAATGGTATGATACACTTGAACAAGAGCTGAGAGCCTTGTAAAGCCACTTTACTGCCTGCAACAAAGCAAAAATATATTTCTTCTCCTTCAACAAATTGCCACGTTGTCTTCAATATGAAGGCAATGTGAGACAAAAGAGACAATGTACATAATCAATAAATATTTCATTCCTTTATCCAGAAGGCGTCTTCTGCCTGGTCAATGCAAAAACTGGGTCGTCCACAGATCCAGCTGCTCATTCAGTGAAGGATACAAGCCTGTGCTTAAAATTATGTAGCCGCTAAAAGAATCTTATATATAAACAAATCAGGTATTTACTAGAAGAAGTCTTCCAATAGGCTGACAGTCCCATATTATGCATTTCAAAAGGGTCTTTTCCTTTTAGGGCACTGGTGTTTTCCTTCTCCAATACCACTCTCCTATTATTTTGAGAGTAAATACACCACAGAGGCAGGAGCAAGAGGCTGATGAGACTGATGAGAATCATCACTCCTCTTGGGGAAGCAGAGTCCCCATTTTCAAATTTTCCCACTCTTCTCTGCCATCTTTGTCCCATACTATACTCAAGGAATCAAGAAAAATAGCTATATTGGTTTTCTTTTTTGGATAAATAGTGCTGCATGGATGTGCTTTTAATGTGAAACACAAGCTTTGTTGTGAAAGCATAGGATCATTTTCTAAGCGTGATGTTTAAATGGAAAATAGAGCGCTTGGGAAAACCAGTCCAAATTCCCTTCCCCAGATGTAGCCTGCTGATGTAGAATTCAGACTTAAACAGGGAAGGAGACCTTCTCCTGCACTGTAGACATAAATCTTTTCTCAGCATTGCTGGAAAAGGCTCTGTGGCTTACATAGGTGAGACAGCTGTGAGGAAATACAGGGGGATTTGCTATGGGAGAGCTTGTCCAGTTTCCTGCCTGCAAAAAGATAAGACTTCAAGTTGATGGGCATCTTACTGCACAGATGGCAATGAAACCATTATGTTCTCCTTCCACGCTCATCTCCTGTGTGCCAGAAACACAGGAAGAGATAGGATCACCCAGTATATGCTTCTTTACGTTTCTTTCTCCTCAGTCTTTTTTGGTTTGGTTTGATTTTGCTTTGGTAGCCAACTGCATCTCCATGGATAGTTAAGATACTCAAGGCATTTCCTAACGCTGAGCTCCTCTCTTCTTAACACTAAGCCATAGCTAAACCTCTTCTTTCCACTTTGCAAAGCTGCATGTAGCTGAGGGTTTGAGAAATCTAAAATCTTATTCTCACTAATCACTAATGGGTTCCAGGCTAAGAATGTCAGTCTCACTGATTTGGCAAAAATTTTACCTTACACCAGCAACTTGCTCCCCAGCTGTCATTGTCTTGTTACCCAGGAGCTGCATGAATCTATTATAGCTGTTCTCAGAAGCAGATAATTTGTGCCTCCGTATCAACGCCCAGATGCCAAAATAAGGCCAAAGTGTTCTCAACAAGTGAACTGCGCTTGCATCTGCAGATCTGGGACCAACCAGCCTTTCCAGAACAAGTCAGCGCAGCCCCCGACCTGTTGTGACTGGCACCTGCCTTTTATAGCTGCAAGGGACCAAGATTGTAGGCAAAGATTATTCAGATAAGCATGTCCTGGCTGCAGTTTGAACACAGTTGTAGGGACGTGACACAGGAGTTACAATGGCACTTATCTCCTACCCTAGGCTCTCCTATGCAGGGAGAAAGTCTCTGGGGACCAGCTAATCTGGCCTGAGGACCAACAGAGCAGGAGCCAGCAATCCAGAATGAAAATGTACACCTCCTCCTTAACCTGCCTGCTTGTGCTGAGGTAAACGCAGGCCCTGGAATACAGGTGATCTAACACTGCCCACGCGCTGCTACCCAGCTGGGGGCAAGCAGGCAGCTTTGGCTGAAACTGCAGCTGAGTTCACCGACTCCAAAGAGTACTGTTTTTTCTAGAGGGGAGTTTTACTTATGTGATTTTCACTGTTTTGTTGACAGTTGTAGAGAGAAGCGGGAATGCTTGGAAGTGTTTGAGAGCTGACATGACAGAATGCAACAGCCTTTTAGTGTCTCAGTGGTCGGCTGTGTAAATTAGTAGCTAGACCATTTTACAAATGTGTATTATTTACCCAGCAGATGCTGTTACGGTCTCTTGTGTAAATTCATAATTACGCTATGTACTGCTTTGTGAAAATCCTTTAATAACAAAGGTGCCACTGGGTGCTGAAATAATTAAATCAGCCCATTTGAAACAACACTAGTTCGCCACTTCGACTTGGATGATATAATATTACACATTCCTGTAAAAACAGCCAGAGAAATTGAGAACAATCAGCTACAAAACATCAGATACAAGGGATAATGTTACCCATTCAGTAGCTTTGGGTTTGGCATGAGTCTAGTGTCACAGTTGAAAAAGTTGCAGCCAACATACCAACAGCACAGACAAAGAACAGATGATCCATCTCCTCTGCCATCTATCATGCACAGCACTGCCAACTCCAGGGCTTTACCAGCACTGACATTTAAAACAAAGTATGTGTCAACCATATTAAATAATATACCAAGCTGTGGGTTATTAAGTGTGGGGTAATTTGACCACAGCAATTAAACTGAGATTAAAGAATGATAAAGGCAATGTTATATGCACTGTTCAGTGGGGTTTTTGGAACATATGGAGTCCTGAATATTTCCAAGTGTGAAAGCCACATCAGATATTAAGGCGCATGTCAGTCGCAATCAACATCCTCCTCCTGCGGCCTCCCCCCTCCCCTTCCCCCGTGAGATGACACTTTCAAATGGCAATAGTTTTCATTCTGCGTATATTCAACCAAGGAAACATCTTCTGACTTGTGTCTCCAGACTGCAGCCCAAGGGACGTGTTAGCAAAGCAATGGTTTAGCATGGTAGCACGCTAAAAACACAGGATTTGTCACTCTTCTGTAAGGCAACAGTGAGTGGGTAACTCATGGACAGTCGCTGTGCACACAGGCCACAGACTCATTGGCATATAGTTACTTTTCAGAACAATAAGCCTGGTGAAATATCTACTCTTTCCTCCTCAAAGGGTTTTGTGATTTGAGTCTAATGTGGAATTTGCACATAACCATCTTTTCCGCGCACATGAAAGCAACTGTATTCAGTCCAGTCAAGTTAAATCCACAGAAAACTAAAACCTAAAGGGCATAAGGCAGCTCATCAGCAATCTGTTCTCACATCGTGTCTGCAGGCATTTCCCCTTCCAACGGGGTGGCCAGACAGAGAAGCAGTTAAGACCCCAGGTCTACAACAGCCAACAAAAGGGGCATTGGAAAATCAGGGTTGGAATTTCCTATGTATGGCCATATTCCTGGAAGTATTTTATTATTCAGAAGAAAAGACAAACGTACAATCGAAGGTGAACTCACATTCCCAAATTACACAGTTACCAAGCATGCTGTGAAAATGTCCTCAGGTAGCTGGGGAACAGACTTGCTCAGCAATTGCAGTAAGCATGGGTCAATTATAACGCACCTAGCTTTAACGTGCACAAATAAAAATCCTAATAAAACGATTGAAGCTCATAATCCATTTATAAACAATGTCTCTTAGGATGATCCTGATGGAGAGAGCCACCGTGGTGCTCCTCGTAAATACCTTAGCCTTCCCTCTTTAATATTTCCAGGTGGCTGCCTTTGGGATATATTTGAAAATTTCAGGTAAACAACATCTCTCTAGTATTTGCTCACCTCAAACCAGAACAATTCAGGTATAGTAAACAGAGGTTTTTGAATATCCATCTGTATTTTAAAAGCCATCTTTCCCAGAAAAAAAAGCAGCAGAATGGTAAAGAAAATTTAAAAATTAGCTACAGCATTAAAAAAAAAATAAAGCAACATTCTATCAAAACATATATGCAGAGAAATACATACATTGAGATAAGAGAACCTCCATTTAGAAATGTCAAAAGAACCCTTAAAATATTCCCAGAACTCAAGGAAACATAAATGAGAAAAAAAAATTGAAGTCCTCTGGAAATGACTGTGATATAGAACAGTCCACAACTGCTAAAAAAAAAAAAAGCAACATACCCAGACCTGATAGGATATTGACATTACTAAAAATGTAAACAGCTTACCTCTTATTTGAAAGCCTTTATACATATTAAAAAGAAGGAAATTTT
>NW_008824414.1:5045657-5061207 GCF_000699105.1 Pygoscelis adeliae | reverse complement strand
GTAAGCACATAAGTAGTTCTGTTGCAATAAATGAGGCTGCTCATATTCTTAAAGATGAGCACATATTTCATTCAAAAGGAAAAGGAAAAAAGGAGAAAAGAGGAAAGCTTATTGAAACATGGAAGATAGCTCCGTTGCAGCGATCCCAAAGGAAGGACCTGTCAACACAAGCCCAGCCTCTGCACTAAAAACAATTTCAAAAAGTTAATAAAATTGTTAAAATTATAGATTTGTATGTTTTTATGTCCTTATCCAATGTATAACACAAAATGTATGCCCTCTGCATTCCATCTCTCCTGTTATTTTCATTGTCTTTCAGTGTTACACTAATATAATTCTTTTTCCAATGATACCCATTTAATCTTCTGAATGTAACTTCTCTTCTCTGGATCCTTGAATACATCCCCAATACTACACACCACTCTATTATCCCCAGATGGGGATTTCCAACAACCTACAAATTTGCTTTAAAAGAGATGATCCTAATGTGGAATAAACTGTATTTACCCCTACCGAAGACAAAATTTATTCTAAGAGAAGAGCACAGAGACCAGAACGCAGTGGCCACGGAGACCTCTGCAGTCCGAGTCAGACAACCAGACAACTTTTTCCTCTTCTGAAGGTTTCCTCTGGGTTAGGCCACAGCATGAATCTACTGTGATACAATGAGTATTACTAATAAGGCATCAATCATGAGTTAGACCTTCTCAAAGGAAGAAACAAACAGAAGAAATGGTCTCAGGCGTGAAGTTGTCTCATCATCATTCAGAAGAATTTCTGAAGCCTCCAGGGATGTCCAAGCCCTAGTGCTGGTCCTAGACCCCAGCCTCTACAACACCCAGGCCATCTCGGGGCCACAAAAGCCAAACCGGCAAGGGCATATTACACGGTACTGGCTTTCTGCTCATCTGCTGTGTTACGGGCTCAAAGCTGCCCAAAGGGCAGCTCTTTCAAGACCTGGGCAGCAATTTTTATTCTGCTCTGTTACAAACTATTTGTCCACCTTTGCCATTTGCCACTAGCACTAGTACAGGCACGTTTTTTCTCATTATTTATTGTTTCTATGCCCATAGACCATGAGAATGAAATAGAATACAGTAAAATAAACCAGACTTTTAAATACTGGACTCAGAAAACCTTCTCTCTACTGTAATAACAAATGCCAAATTTCATAGCACCTTCTTTTGAATAACTGAGCTGTAAACCTCTCAATAATGAGACTTGTAATGGAAACGCTAAGCCTCCCTTTACTGCTGTGGCCTGAACTTGCTGCTGTAATCAGCTATTTTTATCAGTTAGCTGATTACACCTTAAAAACATGACTGCTGGCAGCACAAGTCCTGTTTCATTAGACACTCTTAAATACCCCATTGTGATATTGTAACTGAGACTAAAAAAAAGAAGAGTGAAAGAAAGAGTTAAAGAAAGAATGAAAAAAAGGGGTGAGGGGAAGGAAGAGAGAATTATGTGCAATGGATGACAATCTCCTGACTTTTCATTTCCAGCTCTCACTAGCAGTGCAAAAGGCTGCTTAACATGCAGCCCCTGCTCAGGCAGGGTTGGGTTTGGCCCTGGGATCTCTCTGCCACCTAGCCAGTGTCCCACCCTGGAAATACCTGCAGCTTCTGGGCTCTCCTGGGTAGCTACCTCTCCAGGTAGCCTTGGAGTCCTGAGCTCTGCGGGTCGAAGTCTACCCACCACCATTGCAGGTATTGTAAGTTCTCCTTCTTCTTCTAGAAACCTTGTGGATTCCTGGTCATTTCTGAGGGGTTTTTCTTCTCCCTGGTTTCCCCGAAGACTTCAGCTGGCATATGTTCACCCAGTGTATTGAGCCTGCAGATTCCTAAAGCTTTCTGTGACCCAGTTTGAGATATGTGGTATATATTATATACCAGTTTAGCCTATATATAGTTTACTCCCTCTCCTAAGCAAGTCATAAGTTTCTTTTACTGTTTTAACTGTGTCCCTGGCATGTTGAAAGCCTACATGATTTCCTGCATAAATAACATCTAACTAACTTCCAGCTGTGTTCTCTAGAGAAGTAGACGAGGACACAGGAAAAACCTCAGTAGCTGGTCTTTTCCTGAAAGATATTTTAGAAATACAAGGTGCAATGCAAACCAGAAATATTGTATCTATTTTCTTCCCTTTAAAGAGTAAACCTAAAACCTTTAAAAGTTTCTATTAAAATGCCGTTAACAGTATTATCTGTGCAGGTGCAGCTACATACTGAGTGTCCCAAGGACACAGTGGCATGCTCTCTATCCTTATGTTAGTCAGTGGGAGCTGGGGCCATTTCTACAAAAATCCTGCATTTCAACAAGCACTTTCACTTAACAGCAATGTTATGATGTTGCTCAACAGTGAGATGTGATAAAGGGAATCCATAAGGCACTTATAATACACTGTTTGACTAATTATCGAAATGTGCAGACATAATCCTTTGACCTTGAAAAAAGTACAAGTAAAGTATTTGTAAATATAATTATGAAGGGCACATGGTTGCAACATGATGACAAACAATATTAAACATGCAAAAGGAAGGACATTCAAAGAGGCTTTTTTGAAAGTGCAGAAATTGTACATTGTTTTCCTTGCTAGCGTCCCAGGCAGCATCGTGCATATGCAGTTAATCATGTCTTTGTTTATACACACACATTACAATTACATTCAAGTTTTCCTAACTCTTCCCCATTTAAATGAGAACCATAATGTTGACCATAAGACAGAGCCAAATGCTGTCCTGTAAGGCGAGAAAACACAAATCCTGTGGATTGTCTTAGCTACAAGATGAGGAGGTATTAATTACGTGACTTTATAACTCTAATCTCTCAAAAATACTTTTTAGCGCTGTACTCTCAAAAACTTCAGAATTTAGCCCACTTGCCCCTCAAACTGCTTAGAAATCCTAAAATCTTTTGTGATCCTGCACTGTAGGGAACTTCCTCCCGACTTGAGCAGAGCCAAAATTAGACCCAAAGCAAGCTCTGTCCTCAGCCTTTGCATACAGATCGTACTGCGTTTCTTCCAGTCTTCAGGGACCAAAAGCTAGCAAGACCCATACCCTTTAAAGACAAGCACTCATCTTCCCAAAGGAGTCCTTGTTCCACTTTTGTAGCCCGAAGATGCTGGGAAAGTAGGAAAGAACACTAGACAAGAAGTAGAAATGAGATGACCATTTTATATATTCAGCCTCTACCAAATTCCCTGCTCCAGGTCTCTAATCACCTCAGGAAAGACCTCAAGAAATATTTCTGCCAGGAAATGTCTTCATGAGAGGGGAATGAGCTTTTCACACACCCACACTGACAGAATACATATTTGTGTGGTCGCCCCTCTGGCAGAGTACCAATTTGGCACAGGTTTAAAAAAAAAAAGAAAGAAAAAAAGTAAACGACTTTTTTTTTCCTTGCGAAGAAATAGAGTAAACTAATCAATGATACGAGAAGGTCTATGCAAAAATGCTTTCAGCAAGATGCCTGTTGCATCCCTCAGTCAGGCAGCCCCATTAATATGAGTGAAGGTGAGCCATCTGCGAAGGTGAGCCATTGCCTCAGTTTCACGTAAGTATGAGCATCACATCCTTAGCCAGGAGGCAAGTATATCACAAGTGTATTCTAAGTCAAAAGCACTGAAGCAAAGAATATAATAGCATCACTCTCAAACCAAGCTTTTGTGGTTACAGAACAATTATAAGAGCTTTCATAAAACTGCACTGTTTTATTAAGCAGAAAAAGCCTCCTCCACGATGTCGTGGAACAGCAATTCCCACAAGTGACTGAAGTATAGCCACTATCTTTTGCTTGTTTTCCCTTTTTTTTTTTTTTGAAAGCTTTAATTTGCTTGTTCTTTATGTTCATTGGCAGCCCTGCTAAAATGTATCTTTACAACCTATTGTCTTAGGTAAGATTATATCAACGGCTCCAGATGGACCACTTTTAAAAATAAATTCTGCTTTCCCTTATCATTGACAGGAATCACATTTACATATTCTCCTGGTGGAACTGATAATGCACCAGATGATTAATGTGCCTCGATGTACTGATACCTGTAGACTGTTTGATCAATGTCTCGCAAAGAAAGTGTCTTTCATTCAGTATGCTCAGAGTCCAAAAACACCCTGTGATTAATGTAACTAAATGTTTGGGGTCAGCTGAAGCTACAGTTCTTGTTCCTGATTCAATATCAAACTAAAGATGGGTCACAGGAGAGTGGATTAGTCATGTGAAGAAAAAGTCTGAGCGTGCAACTTCAAACTATCTCCTTAAGGGAAGCTACAGAAGAGTTCTAGCATTTTTTAGTTACTACTACAGTCATCTCCACCGTTTTTCACCTCATTGTTAAACAGAACAGCCCAACATGCTAAGCCTTTTAATGCCAGGATATTTTCAGTATAAAAATAAGCGGGTTTGATTCAGTCCTTGGCATTGAAGTTTGGATTTATTCAGATTTATTTATTACAGTTAGTGAACCATGAAAATCCAAGTCTCTGAAGTTATTCCCCAAAGAAAGCACTTCTTACAGTTGGAAGATAACAAAATGTCTAACAAACACTAGACTCTTTCCTAGTTTTACTTGATCAGCTGGAGTAACACTGACTATTTCTGCTTGTTCTTACAACAGCTGTTTGGTGTCTCATTAAAAATAGATGGGAGACACAGGAAGCACGGGGACCTGCCGAGGGATGGCACTCACTTCCACTCATACTCCTTTACTCTTCTCCTCCAATGTGTAGGAGGTATAAGAGCCATCCAGCCAATGAGGGGGGATGTCTCCTCTTGCCACCCTGCCAGATCTTTTCCCATCTTCGCCTCATTCCAACCACATCCCTGACTAGGAGGCAAGAAAGTAGGCTAAGGAAAGAGACTTAGATGTACACTATCAGCTAGCTCCCTACATGGGGAACTTGGTTGCCTTAGGCTGTCTCTATAGTCATAGAAAGTCCTTGAAATTAAGTGAGATGAATCCAGGCCAAAGTATAGCATGCTGGGAACATATAAAGACACCTTGTAGGACATACACATGTTAGAGCTGGAATGGCTACTGGTTCCCAGGAGAATAAATAAAGGTGATGTGCAGCTCCCTTAGTCCCACCTGCTGCCGCACTGCACCTCCCTCTCTTCAGCTCAGTACCGGCTTTCCACTCTGTAAACACAAACGAGTAAATACTATTTACACTGATGCTATGTCCTTTTGGTGACTCAGGTCCTCAGGCTTTTAAATAAGACCTCTATAACATCAGTTGGGGACTGTTTCCCGAGACTGACTCACATACGGCTACTGAGAGGACTGAAACCGCTCTGCTATCAGACTAGGCAAAAGACAAGTGCTGGGCTCCTGTGGAGAAGACAGCACGTGAAAAAATAAAACACAATGCTGTACTAGTACATATGCCAGGAGGAAGGAAGAAGGAAGAAATCATCACATTTGTTAATGCAAACACAATAATTTATCTCTTAATTAAACAATAAGCTATGTTGATACAGAGATTTAGGGCTGAACTGTACCTACCCTTTATGCAAATGTGCTTGGGAAGAGATCAAACAGAGAGCACCTTTCCTCTCCTCCCGTGCGCTCGCCCGGGGAAGAGAGAGATCTGGTTCAGCTGCCACCGCTCACTCCACCAGGTCCAGCCTGTGTCTGCAGGGCAGAGCTGACCCTGGGGACAATTCCCTCCAGCCCGCTCCATTTTTTGCCACGGGTACACCATCGGTGAGAGTGGAAGTGACAAGGAATGTCACTATAGCACCTCAAAAGCCCAACAGATGAACCACCTGACCACCCTTCACACACCACAGAGACAATGCCTTGTCAGCATACGGGACATATCCTGAACTATATCCAGCCCCACTGATCCAGAAACCTCTTCCTATGCCATGCTGCCTCTTATGCTATTGAGTGGCCTCTCCTGTGGCCAGGCTTCACAAGGCAATTAGTGAGAGAGGAGATGACATCATCTCATATGCAACATCTGGCAAAAAAGAAAGAAATGGTGAGATCCACCCTGAAGATTGCTGGTTTGCAATGTAGTTAATCTTATAGACCACAATGATCTCAAGAGTAATGCGATAAAAGAGCAGGTAAGGAAATATATTACTCGGGAATTGTCACTCCTCTCCACATGTCCTCGGAACTGCCTAAGATGCCACTAAAAGTGTAGCCTGGGCCTCCAATTCCTGTGCTGCAAATGAGCATCTCTGCCAGCAAAACCCAGCTTGTGACTTGCTGAATCTCCCACCTGGTAAGGGTTTCAGCCGCTGACTCTTCTGAGCAGCTGATACATTCGCGTATCGTGTAAAGGAAGATGACAAGCCTGGTACCAAGTTTACACTTGTGAAATGTGATCAGCTTCAGCAGGATCATTTCTGTCTTTCCTTACAGCAGACAAAGGTTTCTGGGCCATGTCTTGAACTGCGGTGACGCGCAGGACATTCATTACCCTCTTTCTCATGCCTTCCTTAAACACGGCTTAATACGCCACTTCATAATTGCACTGTGGACTTACAGCATTATAACTGACGATGGCTTTCAACTCGAAGAAACTGTAAGAGGCTCTGAGATTGTATTTATTATTCAAGAAACACTCCTCAAGACTAATAAACGTATCCTTAATACTAATACAGCTGCAAAAGTTAATGCATGAAAAATAACTATTATGAAAAGTATTATCAATAATTTTAGGAATAATGTACATGCATAATGAATGAATTTTGCCCAGGGGTAATAGCTTGCATCTTGGCCTGATTTAGTATGGAGAAACTCTGCAGTATAATGAAAGGCAGAATTATCACATAGTATAACTGCTAGCTTTATCACTGCTTGGTAGGATCCTAAAACTGTCATCAAAATGTTAAAATTACACTCACTTAAATGATCTCTATAATACAAAACTATGTGCACGTGGATTTATTGCCCTCAGAATAATGTGAACAACTTCACCATCACCGATTTGTAAAACGTTAATTATTCTGCTATAAAGATATACATCAAAATAAAACAAGATGGCACTTTAAAATCAAGACTTTACCAAATATGCTGTCTTGATTTTAAGCACGGATGAAAAGATTTATTTGTCATTTGAAAGGTTTGGGGTTTTCCTATTTAGTTTCTCAGGTATTTTTGTAAATGACACTGGCTTAGGCTACTAAAGCATAAAGGATTTTTCATTTCTGAGAACTAGATTTGATTTGTTTTTTTAAATGCCTCAGTAAGAAGTTAAATGTGACTTCCTTGCTTTGGGAAGAAGTTCAAGTTATACAGTGCAATTGATCCCTGAGGAATGACTTAAGAGTGTATCTCTCTTAAGATAGTAACTCTGTCTGCACATACCCAAATCAAATGGAATAATAAAACGGAGTTGCTTTATAGACAGAATAAATGTATTGGGAAAATAAGTGAATGTTATGTACACATCGGTATACTTAAGTTTAGTGTTGACAGTATATGCTCAGCACAAACAATTACATCTCTAGCAAGGTTCTGCTACTATGTTAGAGATTTCATTGCACATCGCCAGTAAATCTGCTTTTTGTCATCAAATACCATTTAATTGCATACAATGAGTCTTACTAATGCACAATATAGCAATGTTTTAAATTATATGGGCCCATAATGGATTACATAAAATACAAACACTGTGTTGTTCATCAAAACCTTTCTCCTTCACACTTACCAATGTTCTTTAATTAAAACTATTTGTTAGAAAGAATAAATCTAATCTAGCCTTATCTTTAGAGAGACTTCAATGTAGCCTTTGAGGTCCTGGTTCTGCAAGGATCCCTCTACCCTTTCACATTTCATTTTAAGGTCTTAGGTTTTTAAGATTTTCACTCTCGTAATTCAGCAAACACAAACATTTGCAGATATGAACAGAACAGAATAATAGCTCACACACGAAGTGCCTTCCGCCATCTTGTGTGTCAACAAATTTATTTAAGTCATTTTGTAATGTTGACAAACCTACCATGCAATATGTATAAAGTGCTGGGAAACTGGGGAAGGAGGCGCAGGGATGTGCATATGTTTTTCTTGTTTAGTAGCAAATAATAATAAAATGAAAATAACAGTGGACAGGAGAATTCTCACATTATCAACCTCAGTAAAATCCTGGAGGAAAAGTCAATCTGATAGAATATTACTAATTTTTTTATTGGTTGTTATTATTATAACATTGTGGAACCCTCAGATATATTTGCAGGGTACCCGATCCAGAGGCCATGAAGTTTTCTAGTTTTTCCATCAACTTCAAAGGGTTTTCACCTCTGTGCCTTCCTTTTATAGGACTAGGGCTACAGTGAATCCATGAATAGCTTGTAAACTACTCCTCAACTCCACCCTAGTCCAAGTAGGATTTACCTAATATCCTCTAACAGGAAATATTTCAGCTCCAAAGTGAACTCAGTTCTGTTGCAACTCATTAGAAATGCTATTCTGTTTCACAAAATGCTCAATTCTATAAAATCCAACTACACTTCTCTTTAAAAAAAGGAAGAAAGATAAGCATCTCTGCTGTATTCATCTCAGGCAAATTAGTTTCTTCAAAAACACATGAGTATATTGGGAGAAACACTTGGAAATGATTGCTGAAGAGGAAGGTTGCACGGGGTACATCTTCTAAGACATTGAAGAATGGAAGCAAATGGGAGTGAATGAACAAATTAATGATTAAGGAAGATTTTTTTTTTATTTATGCTGGAAGCTCCGTCCAGCTTGGCCTCCCAGGTTCGAGCAATCTTTCACTGTCAACATATGCCATGAGATTGATTCAATTAAGATTAGCGGCACTAGAGAAAAAAAGTGGCATGGTTTACTTTTGATTAGTATTGTCTTTCCTCCCATCTCACAGTGGCTGTGACCCCTACAACCAAAACAGTTTAAATATATTAGATGATGAAAGTAAATAATTTGTCCAGTATGTATAAGCACAAGAGGAAACAAGCTTAATCACCACTTATATTTTAGATGCTTTTGTATCTTCATGAGGAATTCTCCTTTCCATTTCACATATTGAATTTAATTCACTTATGATTAACTCTTACTCGTATCTAAAATAGTGGCAACGGTCCAGTGCTGGAAAAAAGGGGCAGGGTACTGAATACAGTTTACTGCATGAAGTAGTGTAATTCCCAATATAATTACCTTTGAAGGTGGATTAGTTTCTATCCCTCCTGCATCTGAAGTGCTTTAAGAGTATATAAAGGACACTTAGTTCCCGTATCACACATTAGCAGGTAGATTACATTTGAAAATTAGCTGGATAGGGTGTTCATCTCCCTGCTGTCACTAGCATTGCCTACACTTTTTGCTGGTACAAATGGGATAAACTGTCTTGAAAACAATGGAACCAGACATACTTACAGTAGATGAGAATTTGACTGAAAGCCTGGGGTTTTTTTCCTTACACCAGAATGAAGAAGGAAGCTAATTCTCGTATTAAACATTCTAAAGAAAAATGTTATGGCATTTTTTCTATTTTTCACACTCTCCTAGGACACGGAAAGATGAAATCACTTAAATCAGACAGGTATCCTAGGCTTCATGGTAACACAGATAATAATAGGTAAAGGAACACCATTTGCTAGTGTGGTTACGTTTTTGTCATTGTACAAAAAGGCTTTATTCAGTTCAACAGAATATACCATAAATTTAGTACACAGTGTACATATGTATGGTCCCTTTAAATTTCTAGAGCTATCTCTAAATTAAAGGTTAACCAGTACATTTATTTTAATTAAAAACAAACAGAAAGAACAAAATCTCACCTCTAACTATCATAACACAAAAACTCTGCAGACCAGTATTAACAAACAGTGCCTTTTAGGAACATTGTCTTGGCCAGCAAAGGCCTGACTCTGACGCAGCAGGGAAGTTTCTCCTGATTTATGCTGAGATTTCAATCACGGCACAAAGGTTTACTTAGTAAAAGGTACTTATTTGCACTCCCAGTGTTTTATAGCAACATACATAAATCACAAGTTTTTTTTCCTGAGATACCTGGGGCAGGATCCTTGTCTGGATCCACACCAAATAAAATTGGTCGAGGGTTGGTGGGTAAAGGACACGAACGTAGCCTTTTATCTTTGCCCCAAATTCATATTCCAAACCAGTCTCAGCAGTGAGTGTAATGAAATCAGAAGTCTCAGTTCGGTCCCTAGTGGCATTAGTTCACATTATAAAATCATTACACATCATTTGACAATGTTGTGCACTGTTAGCATAGAGAAGAACTTGTTCTGTGTCTCTGGGGGGGGCGGTCCCCACAGAAAAGATCAGGTTTGCGTGTGATGAGGAGGTGCAGCGAGGAGTGCAGCTGGCTGGTTGATAATGAGCACTTTGATGTTTAGCGTTTTTAGTCCCTTAACACTCATCAAGACCAGTATTTGTCAGAATACAAAGAGGGAAAAAAGTCAAATTGTTGTTTTCTAAAAGGGCAACTGAGTAACATTTACCTAGTACAAGTTTAAAGAGAAATTCAGATGTTGGAAAATACATGGAATCTATTACAACACCTTTGTCTGTTGCTATTCAAAACATCTTTGACTATTGCTATGCTGGAACTTCAATGTAG
Organism: Pygoscelis adeliae; assembly: GCF_000699105.1. Taxonomy (NCBI): domain Eukaryota; kingdom Metazoa; phylum Chordata; class Aves; order Sphenisciformes; family Spheniscidae; genus Pygoscelis; species Pygoscelis adeliae. The sequence goes on along the minus strand of NW_008824414.1, from coordinate 5,050,640 downwards.
AAATGTGGATGTTTTCCTATTTCTTTTTTCCCTTTTAAAGGCAGATTTACAGCACAACATCTGATCTCATATACTTGTCACCGTGATACTCTCCAAAGGCCCTGAAAGACAATGGATCCTTCCAAGTCAAGCGAAAGAGCAAATGTTTGCAGACTTGGTGTCTAACTACGTGGCTGGGGGTATAGGAAAACACAGACAGAACATGCCTCAGTTCACAGCCTCCCCAGCGGACAGTGGGCTGTTTGTAGCCCACTTGCACAGCTTGCAACAGCGTATCCTTAATTACCAGGAAAGAATCCTATCTTTAATTGTAGTTGAAGAAATAAGTCTCTTTGCAGACCACGGAGCATGTTCTTTCTCAAGTGAGATGAGCTGCAATCGTAATTGGAATATAAAGAAGCAAGGACAAATCACTAAGCAGTTAATTAGCTCTGCAGTTTTAGTTAAAAGCTACGTTGGCTTTTCAGTCATGGAAAAATCACCGTTCCCAAGAGCATGGCTGGAATTATCTGGACAGCTGTTAGACAACCCAGTCCCCAGGGGTCACCTAGAGCATCATGGCTGTAAAAACTAAGGATGGTAAAGTCAGGTAAAGCTGGGTGGAAGCCGTCGATTAGCTATAGCGTGAGTACTTTCTCATGGGTTGGTCCCATGACGACTTAACTGGTGCAAGTCAGGACCAGACAGTTGTCCTCTCTAAGCCACGTGCTCCTGTCCTGTGCCTCCCTGCTCCTCCAGTGGGATGAAACGGCTCAGGAGGGGGTCAGACAGGAGCCAGGGCCACGCTGGGGAAAGAGGAGAGGAGAGAGGAGCGCAGCAGCCCTACTTGGACAGGTCTAACCACAGCAGAACCACCGCCTTACTAAGCTACATGTTGTACAATCTTGGCTCCGGCCTACCGTAAGCATTACAGCAATTTAAGTGACTTACAGTAGACTGCAAGGCCTGTCGTCACATCCGTCGACAGACTAGAGGACTTTGGGTTGGAAAGCCTAAGTCTGGATCTCAGTGGTAGCCATCAGCCTAAGGCCCACAAAAGCCACGGCTCAGGCCTTGAACACCGTTAGCTTCTGGATTTGGAGGCATTTTCATTAAGCAAGTCGCACTTCCTTCGGTGTCATCCAACTCTCAAGTTCTCATTTTATTTGGGCTTTTGCCTCATTTTCATGATTTTCTCTGACACTAACATGCCACGGTTCACTTTTATTTTTAAGCCTAATGTTCTGATACGGTCTCAGTACTCGAACAGCCTGGGTTTTAAATAGAGCACCACTTACACTGATACAATCAAATCAGGAGACCTGACAACACTAGACGTGCTTTAGGTAGCTATAAGCAGGTTTATCCACTGTTCATTTCAGTGTAAATATTTTCAAAACAAAATTAGAGAAACATACTAAAGAAATGATTGTTCCAAATTGTTCCAAGCCTCTAAACGTTTCTGCTTTAAATTGCTTCTCCGGCAGCTGTAGTCTGGGGGGGAGGGACGGGTCCTGGAGATATCTGGCTTCATTCACCATTCACTCTTAAATGGTGTAACAGTTTTATGGCCTTTCCCTAATGATCACCCATTGTGTAGTGGATTGCCAATCAAGGATCACTTAATGACAAAACAGAATAATTTAACCCCTATTCAAATGACAATGCCCAGAATTGCCCACGTAAATGTCTTGACACAACAGAGTCGACCAGAAAGTTTTTCAGCTGAATGAGGTAAATAACATTAACAAGCTATTATCCCATAGCTCTTCCTCGCCAGTCACAAAAGCCTGACCTTTGAACTTTTTCTTTGACTGATCGCGACCATTATAACATTTGTGTTAGTCATTTAAAACCGCAGGTGTAGCCACTTACAATACCTCATAAAACGTGTGGGCTTCAAGGGAGGAGAAACTCGGGCTCACGGGAACAAAACCGCAAGAATTAAAAAGGGCGTTTCAAAAGGATTAACGTCCCGCAATTCTCCGGCGGCAATGACAGGCCCGGGGAAGTACGTGGACAGCTTCTGCCCGCCCCTGGAGCCGTCCCCGGAGCCGGGCACCCCTGGCCGGCCGCTGGCTGGGAGCGCTCCCTCCCGGGTGAAGCGCAGCCTGCCCCCCCGCCACCCTTCTCCCCGGCTTGGCGCCTCCGATTTTAGTGTTTCGGATACCGGCTCTCGCCAACCCCCTGGTTCTGAGGTTACTCGGAAAAATGTCGCTTGGGATGCTAAATCACGCAGATAGGCTTAAAAAAAACCAACCCCAAATTAACATTGCGCTGCTGTATGTAAGTACCACCAAGAAACAAGTGCACGTACGCGGTGCGCTCATCCAGTCAGGGAACGCTGACAGCACCACTTCATTTAGGTGACTGATCACAAGCTTATGAAAGAGATGAAACGAAGCGGTTGAGCATGATGGCAAGAGACGGGAACTGATGGGCAGGAGGGCTGTACGTACCTGCTACTTCAGTGGAACTTCTTGGAACAGACTTAGGAAGAGAAAGGAAGCATTTTCAAATCAGATACGACTCCTAAGGATCTGCAATAGGCCAGCGGGCACTTTAGGAGCCAGACAGAAACTAAAATTAGTGACTGGATTGCTTGCTTTAAACCACAGCCTGGGGTTCACTGAGCTGACACAGCGTACAAGGCAACGGCTCTGCACCTCCTTCCCTGTCCTGGGAAGTGAATGGAAGGACAACTTGCATAGCACCAAGAAGGTGCTACTAAGCACCTCCGCTTTCCCTGTGATCTTTACACTTCTTCTTTTAACTGAAACCAGTTAAAGGTAAATGCAAAAATAAGTAAAATGTTATGAATTTTAATTTGAATTTTTTAAAAAGAATCACTTCTGTCATTTTATGACTCTTGTGTTTACTTCCTAAACACATTCAAACGATTTGATTTCACTGTTTTTCACAGAAGGTGAATTTAAGCGGTTGTGTTGTACTGATTTGCCTTTTATTGGAACCAGATTTTAAATTTGCACAGTACTTACAAGACTCGCCTTACAAGAACAGGCACAATATCTTTTGATTTATTTGGACAGTCCAAAATAAGCCACTTACATTCCAGATCAAAGTTTCAAAATTATGATCAATTCAGTGAGGAAAACATGCACAATGTATTTGTCTAGTAATAAATTTAAAGAAATTTGAACACAGTTGTAGATATACTGCAGTTACCAAAAGAAGGAAAGTTGATCAAATAAATTGCCCACTTTGAATCATTCATGCAGCTCTATTTTAAATAATTGAAATAATCACTTTATTACTGTTTCGAGTTGGAAATAATATCTAATAATGTAATAACAATCGGGTAATTAGTATGTAACAGGAGCTAATCTAATGTAAGAAAAAATTGGAAAATAGATAAATAAAAAATTATTATGAATGGCCACTGAACATCACCAGCCTCAAGGGGAATTTGGGAATTCTAAACCTATACTGTTTTAAAAGACCTTTTTTTTTTGCCATCTTTTCTAATGATGCCTCACAAGAGCAGACTGTACCCTGACCCCATCAGAAAGGGCACACAGATCTGCTCTCTTCAGTAGCTACTATAGTCACGTGTACATAAGTATTATGAAAAAACCAAGGCTTCATACCTAACGGCCAACCAGGTAAGTCCTAAAGACCTGGTCATGGAAACCCAAGCCAGAACTGGAGACGGAGTTTCTGTCTTGGTACATAAATACTCAGTAATTCAAATTAAACCATCTCTCTGCAACGTCAGAATGGATGGCCCAGGGATCCAAACGGGGATCAGCAGACCTGCCCTTTTTAGCCACTACTTTAAATAAAGGACTAGTCAGGAGTGTCCAAAAGTCTATGAATCCTCAGCAGGTTATCTGAATGAGATGGTCTTTATCGTGAAAAAAGACACAAATCCACCTTCATGATAAACACATTTCTGGCAAGTTCAGTAGAGGTGATAAAGGAAGAAAGATAGATACTTCTTTTTTTTTTTTCTGAGAAGAAACTGGCTGTGTGTTCCCAGGCAGGCATGTCACTGCCTCTGTGCTTCCTCTGCAAGGAGAAAATGTTGCAGCATTGGAGTTACCCGGGCAGCTGGGCCTGGCAGTTCCCACGCGGAACCTCCCAGCTGCAATCCAGTTAGTAAATCTGGACCTTTCTAACGTACCGCACGCTTTGATGAAGAGAAAAAAGGGCTACAGTGCAATTGCAGTGTTGCCTGATTCAAGACCAGGCGCTTCCCACAGTTTCTGGTGTAAATGTATCGATCTCCAGTAGGGAATGGAATCCCACTGCCACCGTTTTCTTCCCATTTTTCACTAGCTTTCTTGTGTTTAACATAAAACACACCCACGCAATGTGCCAGAAACAATTACATACCTCACAGAGCAGGTTGGATACTTCAAATAATAGCCTGCAGTGTCCCCGACGTGACTAGTGAAGAGCTGAGGGAGGAGGACAAAGGAAGTTTTTAAAGAAATCTACGCTTATTCTATAGGCGGACATCACTTCATTTGTCAGTTTTGGAACAGATACATTGGACACATCAATATACACAGCGCGTACATTGAAGTACTTTCTCTTGGGCAAAAGAATCAGAAGAGAAGTTTAGGGAAATCCCACATACTCAAAAGCACTTAAAGCCCCCAGCTTCACCCCGAGAGGGGCGGGAGCCACTCCCTTCCAGCAGGGCTCTCCCCGTTTCCCCGGAGTCCCCCCTTACGGGTTACTTAAGCTGCCCGGTGCCAACCCCCAGCCTGCCGCAGGGCGAGGACGCGAACCGTCGCATGCGGCTCTGACGCGGTCTTACCTCGGGCCTTCTGCTGTTGACATTTGTCACCAGTTCAAAACTCACTACAGCCACCACCCCCGTTTAAATTTACAGGTACGTTTTAATTAACGGGGGAAAACGTGTTTCTCTCCCTCAAGCAGCGCCTGGGTTTCAAGCATTTGTTATCTCCGGTGTGAACTTCAGGCTGACACGGATCAGCGCTTCCCGCGCCGCAGCTCCGCGCCGCGCCCGCGGCC
>NW_008824414.1:5034938-5044934 GCF_000699105.1 Pygoscelis adeliae | reverse complement strand
ATCGGACAGCATCAAGAGCTTGCTAAACACCTGTATTCTCTTTTAAAACAACGACACCTTTCTTTCTTTACAACTGTTGACTGACTAAATGTGTACGTCAGGCGCCCACGGACACATTGATCCCGGCAGCCTGGGTACAGCCAGTTTGGGAACAAGGACTTGGCAGGCATGAACATTCACCCGGATTCTGGCTGCCCTCGAGCGAGTTGCCTCAGCTTTCTGGAGGTAAATCGGAGGGAGCCAGGACGGTTACTACCGTGACCACTGTGCCTTAGTTTCCTCCTTCGCAAAGTGGGAAGAGTCCCCGATGGCTGTGAGCAGGAGGCTGCGGGGATTATCCGCAGATCCTGTGAAATGGTAAAAAACACGCACCAGCCGAATAAAGTATATGAGGGGAGATACCGAGTTCTTGTTCATCATTTTGTTTCTCCGTTTTCCCTTTACTCCCATTCTCATTGCTTATTGATTTTTGTTTCCAGCTGACGTACGAGCGACAGCCTGTATTAAGACAACAGCAGCTGAAGCATCAGTAAAGTCAACATCGCTATATACCGTTCAGAAACCTGCTGTTTGATAATGCACGTTTACCCCTCCAAGAAACGCCTTAGGAAAATGCAACCACTCCTGAAGGGGGACTAGCACTAGGTGGGTGGGCTTCAAAAAATGCTTCTCTGCATGATGTCCAGTAGGAGAATCCCTTTCAAAACCAGTGAGATGGATGAGCTGTCATCGACCCACTTCATACCCTGCTTTGCAGGACACTCATAAAATGGGGAAAGGACAGTTCTGGTTTGTTCAACACAAGATAAAAATGCGTGAAAGGTGATTGACATGAAGAAACTGGAAGCATGGTAAACTACTTGAAGCATACGCTTCTGGAAGCACTGATCTTCTACTGATCTCAGTCGTGTGTATCCTCTAGTTGCTGAAAGACTAACCACCACTTTAAAACAATTGAAAGCCCTATATATTGTGAGTATAAGCTTTTAATTAATTTGCCATATTACACGTATCAACAGCTAGACAGAACTGGAGCTTAACAGCAATTTATCTTCAATCTGGTTTTGAAGCCAACACAAATATTTCTCCATTTCACCCTGCTTTTGACTCACCCTGTAAGTAGAAGCAAAAGGGCCCAAACCACTGCTGGCATTAACGTCACAAAAGGTGTAACCTGGTTTAAATCAGCGGTACTGACTCTCCTTGTGCCAGCAATGAACTGGGATCCCTGTCTTCACTTGTAGCACTCCGCAATTAAAAGAATTTGATGTAAGAGTAATTATGAATGAACTCGTGAGACTCTCACTCTCACGTGAAATGACAGAGCAACAGGCTTGCATGGTCCTGAGGCTGTGTTTTGACGGCTAGGCAGAGACCTTCCCCCCTTCTGGTTAAGGAAAATTAAGTGTGCTCTCTCACCAAAGCTACGTGCACTGTGCAAACCCCACACAAAGGTTCCCACCGAGGTGCTCCCACTTCTCCTGAACCCACAGCAGAACAGGAGCCTCTGCTCTGTGCTGACAGCAGCTCCCTCCCACACCGCCAGCCGTGGAGGGCGCAAGGCTCCAGCTGGGCTTCTCCTCCTCCACGAGTAGGACACTCACCAATGCTACTAGCAGTGCAACTGAACATAGAGAATTAAAAACAAAACCAAACCCAACAACAAACCACACCAGCCCCCCCCCAAAAAAAAAAAAAAAAGGAACATGTGAGGGAATAAAGGACTTCCCTGCGTATTCTGTCGAGATTGTCACCAAGAATATTACCCGGGTTTTGTGCTGGTGAACACAGGCACCACCTACTTTCACTTGGCCATTGCATCAGCATTATACAAACAGGGCTCTTGGCCTAGGCTTGATGTGAGCTCGTAAATGAGGAATTCCCTCTATCTTTTGCCATTCAGCCCCATACAAGCATTAAGAAGGCAAATCCCCAAAATCCAGACGGTCAAACTTGAGGAAAGGTTCCAGAAGGACAGAAATCTTCAACGAGGCTCAGGTGAAAAGAGAGACAACCTTCCCGAGACAGCCGGTCCATATTTGTATTCTCCGGTTTATTCAGCCTTCCTCTCATTATTTCATTAGCTCTTCACTTTTTAATGAGTGTAATCCCACAACTCCCCAAGCATGCACGCTACACAGCCTGTCCCTAGAAATTATCTCCCTCTGCCTTTCATAAAAGCTCTCTCACAAACAAACAGACTGCTCCGCGCGGTACACACATATCCATGTAACTAATGCAATTTGCCAATTTGCCAAAGGGCAAAGAACTCTAAGCCTCCTTTATTTGCCTTGCTGCTGAGTGATCTCAGCCCGGTGACTAAGAGTCAAGCAGCGAGCTGTGGGGAGATGCCATGCTGCAGCTAAACTCACCTCAGCTGCAAGCGGCAGAGCTGCCATCTTGCTAATCAGCTTTAATTTAGCTATCTCACAGCTTCGTAAGTAAACAAAGACTTACTTAGTGTCAGAAATATCAGTATTTAACCGTAGAGTTTAAAAAGTATGGTAATTAAAAGAGTGCCACAAGTCACAGCTCTGTGCAATCCTAACAGATTGTAGGGTTTGCCTTTTTGAACCTCTCAGCACGTTCAGAAACTTGAGTAAAACAACAAAAGGTGTTAATAGCTTTAAGGGGAGCACCATGCTGATAGATTACCCATTATGGTTATCCACTCACAGCGAAACGGCAAATAGGTTTGATCAATTCGATTTTAATGTAAAGTGGAACTTGAAAAAACCAGCAATGAGCAAAGAGAAGACCTTTTGTTGCTAATGTGTCTGAAAAAAGCACTTAATTGAGGGCATAATAATATTAGCAGTTATCACCATCAGCAATTCAGCCTTATTTATTACTACATGGTAAAGTTCTGTCCAACAGGAATCGTTCAGGCTTTGTTATACATGTTAACACGAAGCTAGCTGTTGGATGATTGGTATATATTTCACCAGCTGCTCAAAACTGCGGGATAGCGAGAACTAATGATATTCTTTCTTGGTCCTTGCATTACACAATAGTTAATTTGCTGTATGCAGAAATATACGTTACAAACATAATAGTCCCACATAAAGTATGCGTAATAAAAAAAGCATTATATCTGAAACAGTGACTGACTAATCTTGCCTGAGCTATCTGTCATAAGGAAAACAATTTCAATTCCTGCATGATTTAGTACTCCTACAGCAGGAGAAACATAAATTCTGCCTCTTCACACAGTTCTAGTCACCTGTGATTAGTTATCTCTAAAAAATCTAAACGAACATATAATTGTACAATTATAGATGCTAACTCCAGTGTTAAAATTTAAAATGTATTAGTCTCGTAAAATGCCTCATTAATCTCTGGGTTTTAAAGGACATACTTGTCCGGTAATGAGCCAAATGCAGGAAATATGTGTGTGATGGTGGATGGGGGAATTTTAGCTCCCAAGTATTTTTTTGTAACCTTAGAATCATTTTATTCTTACAAAAGCTGTTTACCAAACACAAAGAAGTTGTCAGCGACAGAGTCAGTTGTAGTTCTCTGGTCATTAGCTATGGAAATAAGCTGTTTTGAAGAGATTAGTTTTTCCTTATACACGATATTCATGGATTTGTAACAGCTAGATAATTACCGACTGGAACTGCAACCAGGAAGGTTGGGCAGGAGTATTGATCTCTCCCTGTCCGCTAATGACCGCTTCTCCCCTGCGCTGATGGCAGGAAGCCTTCCATTGGGTTTTTACCACGTTCCTTACGGGGGAAAAAAAAGGAAAGGAAAGGAAAGAAAAGAAAGACCGTAGGGGCACCTGTGAAAAACAAAGCTTATCCCGCTTAGAGCCTCTCGGGCGGTGGCGTTAGCCGCTGCAGCGTTTGGCGCTGGCAGTTAGGAAGCCCAAATTTGGGGGTGGAGCGAGTACCCCGGCGCGGAGGGCAGCAGCGAGTATGCGCATGAGGAGGTGATGGATGCAATCCCTGAGCGGGAGGGAGCCGGCAGCCCCTCGGAGAGCTAATCCACTTGGCAGCGGCGAGATGGCTCCTTGAAGGAGCTAAAGTAGACTGACACAATGGCCTGCGAGGCATTAAAATGTAGGAATTAAAAACTGTTAAATTGCACAGAGGGATTCTTAACCTCAGCCCTTTGGCAACGCAGTGATGTTTCTTCCCCTTTCTTCTCTCTCGCCCCTTCTTGAAAGTGCCATACACAGAAGATTTATTTTTTTTCCAGATGCCTCCCTGATCAGACCTCACTAATTCTGGATGCCAGTTCCTCGCCGTCCACAAACCCCGTTAACGACGGCTATAAAGCGTCTAAACGACCGCCTCCAAAAATAATCTCGCCTTCTGCTCCTTGCCGTGCTGCCCCTCTCCCGCCTGCCCTATTCAATAGCCGTGCTGGCCGTATCACTCAAAAGCACATCTGGATTCATAGATTTGAACCTTTTGATCCTGCGAATGTAACAGCTCCAGACGAGCCTGCCTTTGCAATTGGGGCTGTGCAGCTTCCCGGCCCAATTTGAATGAGAAAGGTGAGGCTCTCTGCTGTTTAAATGGACAAGCAAATGTTCAAAACGATTTTAAACTGTGGACCATTATTGTTTGCCCTGGAGCTTAAGTGGATGTGGGTTTTTTTTTTCCCCTTCTTCTTTCCCTGAAACACAAGTTATCCTCAGGCTCAACAAACTGACATGCGGTTCATGACAATAATAGGGTATCACTCAGCCAGTTTGTAGAGAGCTGCCAAAAGAGACTCTTCTTCTTCCCTAGCTGGTGGGTTGGTTTGGGGGTTTTGTTGTTTTTAAACGGCGTGACACTTTAAAAGTTATTAGAGCATTAATGCTGCTTTTTAATGAATACAGCTTTATAAAACTACTGATATGGAATTAACATAAGTTTACCTCTGAATGCAAGTCTCTGTTTTTTCCTATTTTACTATCCATTACTTCATTAAATCAACACTGAAAAAGACTAGCCTTGCCAAATTTCTCACTGCACGTTCAACTGTTTGCCCATGACAGTATTTGAATGTGCTTATTATTTCTAGTAAAGCCCTTATCATTTTCACTGTGAAATTTAAATCACCCTGATCCAACTCTTCTTAGCTAAAGTCAGCTTTATCAACCACAAGAGATGTGGGATTTTAAAAAGATCTAAGTACATTCACATTGTTTGGATAAACTCATTCAGGGGGTTCAGCAAATGAAAGCTGAAATAGATATGTATTCCAAGGAGGTTATGGACTGCTCAAAAACAAAGAAGTTAAAGCATAATTCAAAAAAAGAAGAAAGAAAAAAGTTAATGGTATCAGTATCTTTTTAATGAGGGCATTCACAGCCCAGGTTTTGAATTGACATTTCTGTGCCTCCACAATAATTCAGGTGAAAAGTAGGAAGCCATTAAACTATTTACACAAAAATAATTTTTTTTCTCTACAATCCACTCTGCTGCGTTATCTGGTCAGTGTTGTGCTATCAAAAATGTTAAGGGCTGCATTTATGCATTATCCCACAATTTAAGTAACTGTGTATCATGTATATTTAAAACCATCTCTCTGTAGTTTTAATTATCTCAGTCTGCAGGGACAAAACGCAGCTCCCATGCCTGAGACCGAAATGAAAGTGCTGCACGCTGACAGCTAAGATGTCTGTCCTAGCTTGTTGAGATTTCCTGTAAAATTTGCATTGAAAAGGCAGCTTTAAATATACTTAAAATAAAAAGAGCATTTGCATCTAATTTGCTACACTTGCAGTATTAAAGTTTTATCTGAATAAAGACATGTCAAATGGATTTATATAGTTAAGCTGATAGCTTTTAAAGTCAACACAGTAACATCAGCTAAATTCAACAAAGTAATGGCAGCAGCTAATGGCATTTATTAGTTTATCATCATTTACTTAAAAACCATAACGCAGATCATTTTATTTTCACATTACTGTTTGTGATTCTTTGACTCAGTTTGTATTGATTCCACAAATTATGGCAGAAACTGACATTTATCTAACAGAGTTTTCCAAGCTATAAATGTTGGCTTTAGTGGGAAGCAATTGAACACTTGCCACACAATGGTTTGAGTCATGCTAGAAACAACCATCTTCAAATGAACACATTTGGCAACCATTTTAAAATACGATTGTTGCTTGTCTGATAATGACAGGAGGGTTTTTGTTACTGATAAGGCTCTTATTACAAACCGCTGCCTATGTAATCTACAGCTTGATCACACAAAGTGCTAAGCACGTTCACCCCAACCCAGCAAAGCGCCGAAGCGTTAAGCTTTGTTTTAAAGATATGCATAATAGCAAGCAAGTCTTTTTACAGCACTTCTCTTCTGCAGATGTCAAAGAACTTCACAAAAGAGATCATCACGGTTTACACAGAAGGAAACTGAGGTGGAGAGAACCCAAATCACAGCCAGTGCTGCAGTGGGACTTGATGTTGTGAGTCCCAATTTAGTGTTCTGCACATTATGTTTTACTGCCACCTTATGCTCCCGTTGACTTCAAAGTGTCATCATCGCTTGCCCAGACTTCAGTGGAGCTACTTGCCAAAAGCACATGCTTGTGTTGAAGATTGTTGAATGGGCCTGAATGTTACAGAACAGTCTCTTGACTGTAAGTCCATGGCAAAAAGCAGGCCTTGTGAATTATACTCTCAATTCTGCTACAGCTCCCTGTTTCCCCCTCTTTTTAATAATAATTACTGAGGCCTAAAAATTTACCAGGAAATACTAAGCAATATTTTATTGCCACCGTGAAAACTAGGCACCCACACAGTTCAATTTATAAATATTTTGGGTGTGGACACCTACATGTTATCACTCAGTTTTACAACTGCATTTGAAAATTACATCAGAAGTTTCCAATCATGAGATCTACTCTCCTCCTCAGTGACATCTATGCCTGTTCTTCAGTGGAAGAAAAAAAAACCAACTGAGTGGGAGATAGGGTTTATTTTCAGAACTATGCACAGAGGTCAACATTCTTGCTAATAGGAGGCCCATGTCTAATTCCCCATGTCATATCCTAAACTTTTAATTCCAAAGAGATCACCAGCTTCTCTCTCTTTTTTTTTTTTTTTTTTGTAGCAAGGCCGTATTCCCAGGAAAAGTGACAATCACAAGTCACATTTGGCAAGAATTTGAAATGATCATGCTTTGTTCATGCCATTTATTATAATTCTCCCATACCAATGGGCTTTGTTCTACTGTGTCCTCACCCTGAACTCTGGCTTCCATTTCAGCACACATTTGTAATTCCCTATCCCTGGGCTGAAGAGCACAAACCTCTGGCTCACCAGAACAGCCTGGGACAGCTGGAGCAATGGATTCTGAGGCATACCCATCCTTCTTGAATCGCCATCTCACAGCTGGCCGACTTTCTTACGTGTAACTGCCAGCTCGGGCAAGAAGGAGCGAGAAGGAACTAAAAATTGTATTGACCTTCACTTGAAGCCCCAGTCTGACCTCATTCAATTCAATAGGAATTCCGTTCTTATTTTAACAGCAGCTGGATCAAGTATTTATAAGGATTTATTTTATTGAAGATTACTAATGAAAAAATTACTGCAAAAATTTATTTGGGGGAAAAAAGTTGAGTAAAAACATTACTTCTTTTTGCTGTATAGGCTCTCTTCCTTCAGCTCAAGGAACATAGTTGCAACATACTAGAAATGCATACCGTATTTTACAGCTATTTCAGTCATGCTGGACAGAATGACAATCCCAGAAGTTTCCTTTGTGCCACAGAGACAAGATGCGTTCTCCTTGGGGCTGGAGGGGAGACAGTGCCTCTAGCAAGACTCCTCTGGTGGAGAATATTACGGTACAAGTGTTCTGAAACAAAAGCCCAGAACCAGGTAGCAACAGCACTGCAAACAGCATCAGCGTTCAAGAAGTAGGGCAGCTTAATGGAGGAGACATAGTTATATTCAAAGTCAGAAAGAAAAAAAGCAACCTTTTGGTTTTCATCCAAATGCAAACAGAAAGCCAACGCAGCTGCTGAAGAACTGGTTCCTGCCAGCTCCACCTGAGAAACAGGGCATTTTGCACAGTAGTAGTTAAAGCCTCCGTGTGGCTTTGAGGTACAGCCCCTAAGCAGTTTAGTTTGACCTGAAAACCCCAGGGCATGGGAGAAGTTTCCCATCCCTGATCACAGACGTGGGCTGGAGGAGCTGTTCTGAGCACTAAACCCTCTAGAGTAACATGAAGCAGAGCAACCTCACTAAGTTCACGTCCTTTCAGTTGCATCTCACTATGTTATGGTGAGCTTTCCTTTTTATTTCAATCTTCTTATACTTCAGACAGCTCATTCCTAACTTGTGCTAGCAATGGCCATTCTCCACTTCCATTCTCCCCCACTGAGGCCCTTCCTACCCCACACAGGAATGAAACAACAGCACCCCAGCTGGTGTCTACACTGTAGCAGGCACAATCATGTCAACCAGATAGGGCCACATCCTCAACCAATGCAAATTATCCTAACTTCATTTACTTCAGTGGAGCTCTTGGTGTTTTCTATCAGATAAGGATGTGGACTTCAGCATTAATCGTGTGCAGAGCAAAAACCCACTATTTCAAGCTTCATTATGAAACAAGTGCTACATTAGCACCGAGCATGGAAAATCTCAGAATTTCCCTTTAATGATCTTGAAGATTATGTGCAGCAGGAAAAAAGAAGTGGAAAATCTGTCATAAATATCACTGAATATTTTTAATAGCTAGAAGCTAGGCTTTAACACTCCTGCCTAAAAAACTACAGACTGTTCATTAACGAGGAAGCAAGGGAATTGGTTTGTCATTATACTATGCCTGTAAGACAGAACACAATGGAAAGACAAAGTTCTTAGGCCTGGCGACTGCATGGGCTAGGAAAAAAAGTAGATGGGCAAGCACAACCGTATTAAAATATAGTATGTATAAATATGGAAATGAGTTTGAAAAATCTCAGGATGCACTTATTAAATATTGGCTGTTGCAGCCTGTTCTTTTCTTTCCCTTGGCAGCCCTTTTAGTCACTACACATCATCTGACGGCAGCAGGAAATACCTGTGATGGTGACTTGCTTTTCAGTATCTCTGGTGACAGCTGGAGACAGCTTACATGAGTGGAGTCTGCAGTGGACTCCCCCCGCTCCCTGATCATGTGCAGTAGGTGCACAGAACACCATAATTCTGAGAAGGCATCAGAGCGCTACTGCCTGAATTGATTGTTATGGCTTTAACTCTACGATGACAGAAAACGTTCCTCAAATCAACTTCAACCCCATTTTCCAAGCCCTGGCCTATGCTCATGCACTACCCCAGCCTGCTCCAGTACACGTGCATCTCCCAAGAATACCTGCAGTTGGCTTAGGCTTGAAGAAAGACCTCTAACACTGTCCCGACCTCAGAGCAAGAAGTGGAATCCCATTTCCTCTCAAAGCAGCTATGGAGATGGAAGGCGCTGCAGCTTTGCCCACTGTGTCAGCATGCTCTTATGAGTCTAATCCATACTGACACAACACCTTGAGAAGTGTCCATGTAATGAGAATAATGCTTGACAGGAGGACGTAAAGAACTAGTCAAGAAGGTTGTAGTTGTGACAGTGTTTCTAGAAGGAGATCAACTTACTTCCTTAGATGCAAAGGTTGTGTGGGGTAAAAGCATCTTCTCTTTTTCACAGGAGCTGGAAGTCTGCGATGAATTACATGTTATTTGCTAAAAAGAAACAAACAAAAATATTGTGAATACATGTCTTCTATGGGAAAAGAATTAACCCAGTATGTAGCGCTGTATTTCACTGCAGTTTTTAACAGAATGAATTCCCTGAAAATCTTCACTTGAAGAAGGGAACTGGCAATTACTGCAGCCTTTATAAAAATGATCAGTTCCCTTTGATTGCATTGGGTGATGGTTAGAGGAGTTTTTTGTTTGGGTAAGTTTCATTACACTCCCAAATGGTGCTGCCACACGTAATTTCACTTGCGGTTGTCTAAAAAAAAAATCTTTGTATCTATTTCTGCAAAATGATACCCACCGTGTATCC
>NW_008824414.1:5032541-5034927 GCF_000699105.1 Pygoscelis adeliae | reverse complement strand
GGAAAACAGCCCTTTTTTCTTTCTTTCCCTTATAGCCCGTTAAAGACAAGTTTGCCCTCTTTTTGGAGTCAAACTTTTGCCAAACAAAAAAACCAACAACAAAACCTTTGCGAGAATTAAAGGAATGAATATGCAAACTACACAAGCCCCAAACAGCCAAATAGGAAGAACAACAATAGGACTGTAATTAAAACATTACCATTCACTTTTTATGGACCGATTGCATGTTCTCCTTCCCCTCTCCCTTCTGAACCAGTCTTTCATTTAGAGTTAGAGGGAGCAACAGAAATCTCTTGGTCTCAGCTGCTAAAGGCCTAAGACTTATAAAGGAAGTCAGTTCTGTCCACGCATGGCTCATGAGCTCCCATGTGTGTGTTTACTGAAGGATGGTTCCCACACAGCCATTACATTGCATTTTTGAATACCAAAGATTCAGGTCTTGAGAAACTGTTCTACTTGTTTATCACCAAATAATGTGCCAAGTTGAAAAACTATCTTCAGTGATCTGCTAATCAGTCTTTCCTACTATGGTCTACTCTATTGTCTACATTCGAAATAATGAATATTAAAATTGCACAATTCATCCCACAGGGTGTTTTTCAAATTATACAGAGCACAATAGAATCCCTTTTCTTGCTGGTGAAATTCCGCCTTCTTTAGGGTGGACAGACAGGAGATATGGATGAGTGGAATATAACACTGTGCAGCAAAGAGGGGAGGAGAAACCCATGCCAAATATAGCAGGGCAAACCTTTAATCTTACAGAAAAATGAAAAGGTTGTTGGATCTTTGCAGCCGAATTTGATATCATCAGCCACTGCGCACAAAAGCAAACATGTCCATGTGTAAACCACAGCTGGCCAACTGCATGCAAACAGAGCAGGTTGCATAAACAGTGACAAGATCAGCCT
This sequence comes from Pygoscelis adeliae, assembly GCF_000699105.1. Lineage (NCBI taxonomy): Eukaryota > Metazoa > Chordata > Aves > Sphenisciformes > Spheniscidae > Pygoscelis > Pygoscelis adeliae. The sequence continues at coordinate 5,034,016 of NW_008824414.1, read as the reverse complement.
GCAAGTTACTGAGGCTCGCACATGTATTTTGATGTATGTGCAAGACAGAAAGGGCTATCTTATACCCATATGAAGAGAACAAGCACATACTTGCTTGCTCAGGTCCAAAAGACAACCCTTCCCCTAAACTACAGAATACAGCCCCCGGAGAGGTGAAAGGCAGCATCAGCCTGGCTGGGTGCTGACCAAGTATGCAGCGCGTCTGGGAATTTCTAACTTGGTGTTTAGACCACAAAATGTCAGCTCTCTGGAAACCAGGGAATGACACAGGGTTTCACTGTAGTTTGGTTTTATAATAAAATTATTTCCATTTATTAAATAAGTAACAGTTCTTTAGAATGGCAAGAATTCACAAAGACAGTAAATTTAAACAGAACTTTTGAAAGTGATCTAGTTCCCAGAAATTAGCGGCAAAACTCCTAGCGGGTTTGGTGAGAGAAGAGGCCCACACTGAAGATGTGTTTTCAAAGGTTTTAAAAACTTTACCTCAAGAAACTTTCAACTCCAGAATCAAACAGAAAATCCTTTCCAAAAGCCTATCGTGAACGCCTCATCCATTTATAATTAGACAGGCAGAATATTTAGCTCACACTTCCGTGCCCTTTTCAGAGCATAAGAGAACCTCCAACATTTCATCTAATAACCAGGAACAGAGGCTGCTGCCAGTGGGGCAGGCGTGGAGGGTGGGTACGTCCGTACCCTGCAACTTCAGTGGTAGCTCAGCACCCCCTTCCCTCCCATGCAGAACTTCTCTGTATATTGCAAGATCAGGCTTTTTAAAAGAAAATGGGAAAATACAGTGTATCATGTTAACTTCCCTCCTTCTTTAAGATATACTGTACAGGTCATAACTTATCCTTTTTAATAAAAAAGAAATAAATTTACCTTTTGAGTGTCATTTCTGACCACTGCTGCCCCTTTGCTAAAGCCACAGGGCTTCACAGTAGACAGCCTGATGGAATTCCAGTTCACAGCTTAATTTTCCTCCTGATAAAAGAGACAAAAAGTTCCTTTCAGTAAAAATAAAATTTAATACGGTCCGCAAATTTGATATATTACAACCTCCGACCTCAGCTTAATTGTTCACAAAGGGCTAACGGTACCACTGGCAAGTAAATGACTTCTACAGAGTGTTGCAACTCTGATAGCTCAAGAGAAGGGGAGCAGCAGTCTGACAGATAATCAAAATTTTTAATGTGAACCATAGTGAGAGAGGTTATTCAGAGCACACCCAGACTGTAGGAGCCTTCCACAGCTGCCATGGTAGCTCCTTAGGATGAGAAATGCTTAAACATCATCCTCACTCAACTTCGTTAAGTGTTGCTGCTGTTAGTTACCAACCAATACAGTCTCTGACACTTTACAGCAACAGAGAGCAACGATCTGAGATCTACGGAGACAGAAACATGGTACTTACATTTCTTTGAGGCCAAACCTGCCCCCTGTTCTGTGGCCCTGAAGAGCTTTTCTTCCAG
>NW_008824414.1:5031184-5032494 GCF_000699105.1 Pygoscelis adeliae | reverse complement strand
AAACAAAAAGAAAGGAGTCATGCAAAAACATCCACCACTGGCCCGTGGTGGCTGATCTTTTAAAGGCTACTGCAGAGAGCAGGATTTTAGTGAGGCAGCTGGGTCTGCCACTGCTTATACAGGTTTGCAAGGGGCCATAGGGGGCAGGGCAAAGGGAGGGTGGAAGAGAGGCAAGGGGGAAGAAGTGGTGTTTGTCCTGGCTGTTTTGATTTGAGAAGTTAGGAAAGGACCAAAAGCAGGAAAATCACATTTGCATTATAACACATCCTCCACCTTACTGTCTGGAGAGTGCCAAAACTGAACGCTCTGCACACTCTGGGTAGACACAAGAATATTTAATTTATGCTTCTTGGTTAAAGTTATACAACTCAACTTCAGATCCCTCTTCTTACTGAAACTCATATAATGTTGTGATGGGTTGACCTTGGCCAGATGCCCACCCAGCCGCTCTCACTCCCCCTCCTTAACAGCACAGGAGGAGAAAATAAGATGGAAAAGCTCACGGGTCAAGATAAAGACAGGGAGATCACTTACCAATTATTGTCACAGACAAAACAGGCTGGACTTGGGGAAAATTAATTTGATTGCCAATTAAAATAGATTTGGATAACGAGAAACAAAAACTAAAACACCTTCTCCCACACCACCCCTTTTTCCCAGGCTCAATTTCACTCCTTCGTTCCCAACTCCTTTACTTCTCCCTCACCCGAGCAGTGCAGAGGGAATGGGGAACAGGGGGTTGCAGTCAGTCCATAACAGTTCCTCTCTGCCACGCCTTCTTCCTCACGCTTTTCCCCTGCTTCAGTGTGGATCCTTCCATGGGCTGCAGTACATCAGGATAAATCTGCTCCTGCGTGGACTCTCCATGGAGGCAACAGCTCCTGCCAGGAGAACCTGCTCCTCTGTGGGATCTCCACAAGCTGCAGTTCCTTCAGGGAATATCCACCGGCTCCAGCATGGGGGCCACCATGAGCTGCACTGTGAATATCTGCTCTGGCATAGTCCTCCATGGGCTGCAGGGAAATACCTGCTCCACCGTGGTCCTCTCCGTGGGCTGCACGGAAATATCTGCTCCAGCACCTGGAGCACCGCCTCCCCCTCCTTCTTCTCTGACTTTGGTGCTCTCAGGGCTGTTTCTCACACTTTTTTCCCCTCGTTCCTCACTGCCTGTGCAGCATTCTGCCCTTTCTTAAATATGTTTTCATAGAGGTGCCACCAGCTTCGCTGATGAGGTCAGCTGTGCCCTGCAGTTGGTCCGTTGCAGAGCTGGTTCCGGCTGTGTCTGGCATGGGGCAGCCCCTGGTCTCTTC
>NW_008824414.1:5002212-5031051 GCF_000699105.1 Pygoscelis adeliae | reverse complement strand
GACACACAGAGCTGGTGTGGGGAGAGAATGAGCCCATGGAGTTTAAGGGACCATATTGACAATATAACCAAACAGGTCTTTATGTTCTCCTTGTATTGGGAGCACACAAATCAAGTTACTTTGTGATCAGGAAGACAGCACGATCCGTAAGCTGGTTTAGCTCGTTGTCTTTATTATATTGGCCAAAAGCAGGAAAATCACATAGCTGTCCTGACGGTTGATTTGGTAGCTAAAGGAGAGATGGGTCGGTGCTTACACAGATGAGCAGATGCTCGCCTGCATAGTCTAAAGCAAACTAAAACCAGTACCATTCTTGTTCCTCCAGGATATCGAGAAGCCAGCAGCAACAAAAAGCATTTATTTTCTCACTGTTAATCTGGGCAGGATTTTGGAGCTGTATAACATCATGAAAAGAGCATACCTATTAAAAATACAGTAGCAGTGTACACGCATGTCTATAAAGGGAGAGCACTTGCTGAAGTGCTGAGCTGTGCATACATTTACACCTTACCAGGCACAGGTCGTTAGCAGGTGTACGTATACAGATAGTGCTGAACGCAGTTTCCTCCTTCGCCTCTTGATGCAATGTGGGGTCAGCGACATCAAACAGCTCCCACAGAGAGCACTTGCAGCCCCCAGGGACCACCGACAATTGCATTTGTTCTGGCAACTGCCGCTTACACTCAGGGTCTGCTCTGTAGTGGGTTGCCACTCGTGGGCTGAGGCTCACAGCACAAAGGAACTCAAACTGTATTCTACTAGAAAAAGGAATTATAAAACCCACGTGCTGGGTGAGAGCGTAAATGCTTTATGCCTCCTCCTCAAAATGTGGAAGACAACAGCAACCTCCGTGCTACCCTGCACGGGCACTCCCCAAGCCACGGAAGGACTCAGCCCCTCCAGGATCACCCCTGCGAACGCCACATCCGAGGAGCAGCACCACCGCCCCAGCGCACTAACTCTGCTACGCTACACACCATTAACAACCACGTTGACTGGCTTCTTGACAAGCAAAAAGGGTGGTGAAAACTATACCTGTCTTCATGCTGGTGAAAGGCAGCTGAGCTACCTACATCTGCAAATCAAAGGGAAAGAATATTTTTAGATGAGAGGGTATCTCTGTCTAAACATAGCCAAAATTGCCAGTCTCTTCCTAAATTAGGGATGCTGATATATCCAGCAGCCACTATTCATATTGGTTGTCTCAATGTCACCGGAAAGCAACTACCAAAGCCTTCAGAAGTTCATATTTCAATTTTAAAGCTGAGGCTATTTTAGCTAGTGCCCCCAAGGCAATTGTCTGGTCAAATGTCAGAGTTTATATTGCTGAATGAAATCTCTATGTTTATGAGATCTCTGCAGTTTGGGAACCACATTAGACTCCATTTGAGCTTTTCAGATTATATTGCGTTGTGGATATCTTCTCTTTTCCTCTCTGTTTGGAAATATCTCAATCTCCTCATATTAGGCCGAACCACTGAAAATCTCTCTCTCTCTCTCTGTCATGTTTGAATATGAGTTTCATTGCTGTGAGATTTTCCCCCACTAATTCACTTATTAAAAAAAGAATCTTTCCATTGATGTTGTTTCTGTATGCTTTTGAGTCTAATATCCTGCAAATTGGTAATTTATTTACTTTTTCTTTAGCAAAACATTGCCTGGATTTTGGTCTCTTATGACTAATGCCAAGCTTCAAACTTCATTTTAACTCTTTGACCCCCCCAGGATTCCCCTTTCTTTTTATCTCTCTGAGCTTCTTGTTTTTTTTTCCCAGTCACTGCATTACTGACACCAGGGCTTGGCTCCTTTGTTTTGGCACAAGGACAGCGCAAGTGTTACCTGTTGCTGCAGATTCGCTCTGACAACTGGCTTCCATGTGCATTATGCCCTGCCCACATTCACGGGCTGCCACTGTGCTGATTGCACATTAGTGACCCAATGGTCATGTAACTGGATGTAAGGCGTTTGGAGCCTTACATATCAATCCAAGTCATGTGGCTTGAAGGCATTTCTTGATCTGCAAACTTTAAAAACAAACTTTTTCAACCACTATACTAGAGCACTTGCTCCTCTGCCAGATCTGAGTCATTAAACCTTTTTGCCATTTTTCCTAGCAGTGGGATTGTACTCATGTTTTTATGTCTCCTCTAGTTTGGGATGTCTATATTTCTGAGTGTCCAGCTCATGACACCTACAAGCTAGTACCAAATTTCATGCACTGTTAATCCCACTGATCTTGTTAGTTCAAAGAGCTTGAGATGGACACCAAAACTATGGAAATGTGTTTTTTGAAGTTTGGTCCTGACAGAGGACTTTTACTTGGCCAGAGAAGCTGGACTGCTACACTATATGGAAGAACAGCACTGATGATGGCGATGGACATAAATGTGAATGTTCCTATTGCAGAGAGTTTTCCTACCAAAGCTTTAACTTACATGCCCTACACTTTATTTTGTTAATATATAAAGGCCACTCCTAGATCAGACTGTATTGAACACTCTCCTTTACAAGACTGAATCTAAATAATATACTATGTAATGAAAATCTACCTGTTTAAACACAGAACAAAATGAATCCACTTTCTTTTTTCCACAAAAGATAGTGGTTAAGACCCCCATTCCTCCCCCTCTTTTTCCCACTCCCCTGCACACGTTGTGTGACCAACAGTGGCACATGGCCGCAGCACCTCGGCACCTGCTTCACCCACCCACGAGAGCTCCCACCATTCCTCTTGCAATTGCAGCACGTGTCTGAAATAGAACAGAGTAAAAGGAGTGTTTTAGTTGCAAGAAGAGTGTGCAGTAAGGTTCACAGTATACTTTTTTCTTCTATAGTCAAGGTTTAACTTTTTAGCTTTGTTCTCCTCATATATCTGCTAGATCCTCTCCATCCTTGGGAAAGCAATAGGTACCAGATGCTGACAAGATAGCATGGAGCTAAGCCCAGAAGTTAAATTTTCATATTATCTTTCATATAATGAGCATTTGTACTTTTCCCATTTATTTGTCTAAGCAAGTTCCTCCATTTCCTTCTGGTATTTTTTTTTTTTTAATATTATTGGCTGGTACCCAAGTAGGTAAAGTATTTCAGTGCCATCCCATCTCTAGGTTGAAATAAAAAAAAAAGAAAGAAACAGCGTAAGGTTGATCACACACTTGTTATTAAGTCAAAGCTGGATTCAATGTTTGTGTGAGGTAGAATTATCTCATTCTTTTTGTCTGTGTCTTTCTGTGATCTACCAGTCAAGTATGTGATTGGATTTCAGCTCAACAAAACCTTAAATTACACACCTATTGTGCCTGAGCTAAGCCTAGTTTCACAGCACTGGAGAAGGCTCCTCACTGCTCTTTTGGCACTGTTCGATCTGGCTTCTGCTATCATCCGCAGGTTGATGAATGAGTAATAGGATTAGAAAGTCTCATCTCTGAAATGCTATAATTGTCACATTTGGTGAATTGACAAAAGGCCCGGGTGATGGAGAGGTGCTCCGTAACGTAAAGTCATACGTTCAACCTGCACTCACTAGCCAACGCTAAGAGAATGGGAGGAATAAAAAGAATCCCTCCAGCTCTCCATTTGCTCAACATAACACAGATATCTGCACACTCTAAATTAACCTTTTATGCATGAGTTTGTTGGAAGGCAAAGTGCTCTGCCTCTTAAAGGATCTTATCTCACTGCGAGGAAGATGATATATTTGTTGATTCTTTGGTTAGTGCAGGAGATTAAAAAGTCTAGGAGGGCTGGGAGCAGGGAGCAGACTTTCCCATCCTCCCCAGGAATCTTAAATTCAAAAGACCAGGGGAGAGATTTTCCCCCAGGCAAGCAGAAAAGCACAGCTCAAGCCACAACTCAACAGCTGAGGATCCGAGCCTCCGTATTCATCCGGACGGCCTTTCCATCCACCATCGAGGAGGGTCAGTGGCACAATGGTTCTGATGCAGAAATGCCACACATTTCTCTCTGTGGGCCCACCTGTATTAGCCAAGGTGCACCTGAAAATAGACAAAGTTTTCAGTGGCTCCTATTCCAAGTCTTACTTCGAAAGGGCAGATTTCCAAAGGGATTTACAAGCCAAACTTGGGTAGACGTGTTAGTAAGGTACACTGGGAACCTACCTGCCTAAATAGCTACGTGAACATAGCACTGAAAAGCCTAGCAGCAGAAAACAAGCAGAACAGATAAGTAAAACCTTTCTATTGTTTCCTTCTCCTATTTACTGTTTTAATTTCCACTGTTTACAAGCAAGGGCAACATCCCTGTTTTCAAACAGAAGGATGGAAAATAAAAAATACTGTGAGGTAGTTTTCTATTCTAGAGTACCATCGGCACTGCCTTCTCCTGAGAAATGTCTTCATACAGTGCATACAAATTAACAGAGGACCTTATTCCTCTTCACCTTTTATTAAAAAAAAATATCAAAAGCCAACACCTCTTTTGCTGAAAGAACGTGTCCCCAAATGCTCTACAGATGCAGCATGTGAGGTCAACATTCGCCATCCCCTTTCTCTGTCAGTGTGAGTTTCATTTTAATTACAAGTGCATGTTTTGCACATTGTAAAACTACCCCTGGCTCTGACCACCATAAGAAAAGGAACATTTAGCTCAGGAAACAGTAGCTGACCCTGTCTGCTCTTTTTCTTCCTTGGCATCAGCTTAGACTATTAACACCTTATGTGTGTTGCCTGTGTGTCCCACATATGTGTGCTCTGCATCCATTTCATGCAATACCTGTCGTAAGTGCATACTAAAAGCTTCCTACTGGGAATTCTCTGCTTTGTTTGACTCCTCTTCTTGGCGTCTTGCTTAGCTATTGAATTCATCTGCTTGACAGAGAAACCTTTCTATGTACTAAAAGCTTTGTCCTTGGAAAGCTGTGACATTAGACGTAAACACATAGAGGCCTTTTTCACCTCTCAGTTCACTTCTTAATTATTCATTCCCAACAGAGGAAATCAGGAGAAACCTCAGCAGCCAATGTAAACATTTTGTAGTGGAAGGCAATTTTTTTTCTCCCCAAGAGCACAGTGTGACCATGATAGTTGAGTTCCTTACTAAGAAACCACTCTGTTTTTTGTACAAAAAAATGGGAAATAAGAATCCTTTATTTTTTGTGGGAAAGGACTGATATAGAGCAAAACACAGCCCATTTGATGGTGACTATTTTGCTCTGAGACTCCTTTGCCAAACGATTTCAGAGAAAAGGGCCAAGTCTTCAATGTACATTCCATTTACAATTTTCATTTTCTTCCGCCCCAGCTCAGAGCAGCCGTCCTACAAGCCCAACTAGTACCTTGTAACATGGGATAAGATCACCTGGTGACTGTTGCTTTAGAGATTTTCCACCTAATGTGGCAGCTACTCTAAAGAATCACTTTCCACTAGAGCAGTGCCTCCCCGTGGGAGCACCTTCCCCATTTCGCACACACAATCTGAAACGGCCGCCTTTCAGAGCACTCAGTTATTAACGGCAATAGATGCCCTGTGCAAACAATTTGCAGAACCAGGGCTACAGCCAATATTTTTCCTGTCTCGCTGTAACCTTAACTGCAACACACAATATTGGCCTGCTCCCAGGAACCATCAGTGGGAAGCGCATATAGCAACGGGCCACCCACTTACTGTTTTCTTAGAGAAAGTTTGCCAGGAGTGATATGTAGCTTGCACCACCTTCCTGAAACATTTCCACACTCCCTGAGCCTGCACAGGTCTGCTCCTACCAACATCTCTCATTTCAAACTGTCTTGCTCCACCTCCTGCTCCTTCCACGCAGCCCGACCTTCTCCTCCGATTGCTTCCTTTTTCTTCATCTCCTTCTCCTGGTTTCGTGCCTTTTTTCACACTGTTCCTAATGCCTGGGACAACCTCTGATTAATGTTCAGCAAACAGCCTCCTCCACAGATCAGACCACACCCAAGCACGCTCTGTTTCTCATATTCGGCATTATTCTGACTCGTGCCTTCCACCTTTCCAAAGCGAAGGCTCTGACTTGCATGACAGCAAACAGCACCATTTGTTTCTGCAAAGCTACGTCACAGTGAGTGAGTGGGCGACTCGCTGCCCAAGTACCACCAAAGCTCCTCACGTGAGCAGGCAATGGGACAGCTTATGTATGAAATCAGCTACTATCATCCGTAAACAAAAGGGAAAGTACAGCCTCATCCCAGAGCTGCACTCTGTTCTAAGATTACTTGTGTACCTTTTAATGATGAGTGATAAATACCACCACATCACCTGGTAACTATTTTTTTGGAGAACTAGTGGCACGATACCGTTTTCCCTTCCCCAATTCTCCTAGGAGTCACTAGGTAGTGGAAATATCCTCATAGCTGCTTTGCTAAGGAATGCACTTGCAAAGGAGCCACTTTTATGGTTCGTTGCTGTATGGTTTTTTTCTGTCAGCCTTTTATTTAATTTTAATTTATAGGTAGGCTACCAGGATAGCCTGGTTTGGTGCAAGATGCCATATATCTGCTACAGTTTTTTGTAAAATCCATTTTCAGGGATCATTGTCATTGGTAAGGCAACATCTAAAATAAACTGAGAACTGAAGGACAGTTTCTTTTAGTAATTGATCACGAACAAATACGGTATCATTTTTAGCTCTCTTGGACTGCTTTATATATATTTGACCTTTGGGGGCAAAATTTAACTTTCCCTCTTTGAGAAAAGGTAAGCTAAAATGGAAAACAGTTGGGCGACTTCTCACTGTATTAAATTTAGTTTTCTCAAGACCAGCAATACTCCCAGCATTACACCCTTTCTCTAATTCTGAAAGTTTGACAAAGCACACATTTAACACAGGTCAGCAGTATATTGACAGGATGTTAATTTTAAATTGTGTCAGCATTTCCTGTCTTGAGTGTTAATGTCAATTAGCACCTTGCTGCATAACCTCCAAGTCCTCCCTTATTACGGGAAAGTAGCAAAGCACGCAGCAAAAGCACTTCTATTCAAAACACCACTCGCTATCAGGCAAACAAAGAGCTGTCATAACAAAACCGGCGAGGTGAAAGTGCCTAAGCTGCTATGGATTTGAGGTTAGAAGCCTTAGTCTTTTTCCTTATTCCTGATATTAAAAGTGTAAGTGTGTCAACTTGGAGCGAAAGGCTAATTACTGTGAGGCTCTTTGAAAAGTGTGTTACCATTCAAAATCTCTAAGCCTGACATAAAGCCCTTGGCTTTAGATTGCGCAGTGTATAGCTCACTGTAGGTCATCCGTTAGTATCCTTAACGCACTCTGAAATGTGCAGTCTTATTCTGGGAAACAGGAGCATTTCTGCACACCTGCTTTTTTCGGCATTTCACACATGCTGTGGAAAGCACATGTTCCAGTCTCCAGCATCTCCGCCAGACCTCACTCCCAGGTGCCCAGTGAATAAGCCTGGTGACTTCGTACATGTTTTCCTAAAGCACTGTGCGAGGACATCTTTACAAACGTCACAAAATTCTCACCCTACTCCATTATTTGACAGCAGCTCACAATATATATGTGTATCTGAAGGTCTAGATGGATACACATCTAGGCCTTGTACCCTTTCTTGCACTTACCTACTCTGTTAAATTCAGCAGCGTAGGCACCCAGGGTGAAAAATCTGACTTAAGCAAAGCAAAAGCTCTGCCATGGTGTCACTGCCCTCACTGCCTGTCTTTCTCAGAATACGGATGTGTTCCCAGAACGACAGCACAAATCTCAGGACATTTAGCCTAAATTCTGAAGAAAGCTAGCTGGTATTGTAGTCTTTTGTGAAAGATAAGTTTTAATGGAAAATAGAAGATGTTACAGTCTTTCCCATCAGCTCTAATCCCAGGCCTTGTTGCCCGTTTAGGAAAAAAAAAATTAAGACAAGGATTTTCATCAACAATTCAATGTAAAGCCTAGTGCTGGATGTCTGGAAGCTCCTGTTGAAGTCCATGGGTGCTCACATTTTGAACAATGGTTGCTCACTTTTAAATAAGACCTTGGTCACTTTTGTAATTTTTAATTATAACAAGCTGGTCCTTCCAAAGAAATATTTTAGAAAGTACATTACCATCCATCGTGAGCATTACAGGAAACAAGAATAAGAGAGAAGCATCATACAAAATTATATAGGATTAAAATAAATTATTTCTATACAAATCAAAGCTCGATGGGCACAGCATTAACAATCTGCAGTGAGCTACACACTATTGCACCAAAAGGTTGTCATTTCATATGGAAATGTGTGTGGCTTTCCACTGAGGTAAAGCGGGGCTTCCTGTGGGTACGATTATTACCCGCTGTGTCCCAGGTGACCACAGTCAGTGATGGCAGTGAATGGCACCCATACCATACCTTACTCCTGCAGCTCAGGCAGCGTGTGTGGAAATCAGTCGTTCAATGTATAAAAAGCATTTTCCTACTTGCCTTCAATAAGCACCTTGTCACTTTGGTTCCTACCTTTGTTTCTCCTGAGCACGGACTCAAGGTGTGGCCAGGCATCACGCAGTAAATCTCTTGCTCTTGAGATCTGGTGTAGAGATGACACAGGCATTATGCACAGACATTGCACTGGATGCCTATGCTCTGCCAGATTCTAAACAAATTGGCCAAACAAATTAATGCCACACACCCTAAATTGGCTGAACAAATTAATGCAACACGCCCTTTGCACAAGGGTGCCTTTGAAGGCCAAAGACCATGCATGTTACAGCGAGATGCATTCTACTGAATAGGGTGTTTCAAACAAATCTGTTTTGAGAGAAGAGAAGCAGCATATTATAGTTTCAAGTTAGAGCAGGGCTTCCACCCGAGAGCTTTTCAGACACCAACACTGTGAGGTGACATTTAATTACTAAACTCTTAAAACAAATAATTTGTATGAGCAAATACTCCTCAATCATTTCATAATAACACAACTAGTGTTTCTTGGCAGTTAGAACAAAACCAGAAGCATGTTGAAATCGCACACACAATGCCTTGTTCTGACATGGGAAGAGGTGCCAGATAGAGCAGTGTGAACCCTCCAGGCTGTGGGAGCTGATGGGGTTCAGGAACTGAGTGCTGCAGTTTTGTTCCCAAGGGCTGGCAGCAAATCAGCCCCAGCAGGTTCACCTGGAGGTTGCAGTTTACTGAATTTCATTCTCCAAACAACCCTCCCTCCTTCTGCTAAAGGTCCTTTCTTCCACCAAGCCCCAAACCTCCCAGCAGAGGATTAAGGGAGTGTGCATTCTTGAGGCTTGTTGGGCAAGAGAGGTAGCTGGAAAGGCAGGAGCCTGGCAGAAGAGCAGCAGGTATATGCTTTTTGTTGCTGTGTGAGTGTCATGTACCTCAATCAATGGAGCATATCCTTCCACCTAATTTTCAGTGTGACCTATTGCAACATCTTGCACATCTCTGCTACCAAGCAGCTAAGCTCAAAAACAGTTCTAGCCACCATGTAAAACCCACACCTTCGCTTTTTCACTTCCTCTGTTAGAAGGTCTGTCTCAGTGCAGCAGACAATACTGCTCCCTGGAACAGCGCTGGTCTTCTTTAAGTCCTTCTTTTTCTCATGTTATCTATTATGTCCTCATTTTCTCATCAAGCTCTTCAGGAAAATGTGTAAGACTTGTCAAGAGATTTTTCATAAAGAAGCAGAATCGCTCTCCTAAAGCATGCTCCATATTCTGAGACTATCTGCTTACCTATGTAATCCCCTCTGTATCTGGAACTTTCATGAAGAGTGATGTTAGAAGGATATTAAAAGAAACAAATCACTTTGATGAGACTTAAAATAGCTGCAGTAAAACAGCTTTGCAAGTAGGAATCACAGCTTTGGCTTGCTGTGTTTCTCCAGGTCCAAGCCTCACCAATATTTTATTGTACAGCATCTGCTAGCTAGAAGATCTCTGTTTCCACCACACAGGTGGTGTTTTTTTTTAAAGAGTCTGGAGGTCCCAAATTTAATGTGAAATAATTTTTGTTTTGAGTCACGACACTGGGATCGACTAGGGCTGCTCGCCCCCTGTTCCCCTTCCCTCCTTGCACTTCCACCTGCCTACTCCAAGTCCTCACTGTTATGTTCTGATCTCCTTACAACTTTCTCTCCTTCACACAGTAATCCCACCACTCCCCAGGCATCTTCTTTCATGTCCATATCTATTGATGCATCCCCCATCCATCACTGCAGTGTATCCCTCACTCCTGTTTCTACATATCTGTCCCAGCACTCCTAGGTAAAGTTAGTGATTTAGAGTGGAAACTCACGAGAGAAAACCCATCTATATAACCAGTTGCTAGAAGCACACTGGTTTCCATGGTGCAGGACCAGGCCTGAGTTTGATATGCAAGCTTTCCTTATGAAGTTTCAGCTGGAGAGTGCTTGTTTGTGGGAACTTCACCTAAAATGCCTTCTTGGCCATTAATGCTTTAATAATATTCCAAGTTTGCATTAGTGGTCTCAGACTCGCTACGCCTTCAGTTAGTGGACCTCTGAAACGCTAAGATTGTCCCAGCATATTGCCCTCCTCTCTAATTAGGAGCCACCTATTGTGTTCCATTTTTCTCTCTGAAAATTGCCACTGCAACCTTGCTATCAGCTCAGTATCTTACCATTAGTTAGGAGGGCAAATGTGTGGTGTCCTTGACATGTCAGCTAGAAATGCCTGGCCCCCTTTCTCTCTAGGGAGCAAGCCTATAAGCTCTGTAATGCATTTAACCTCTATCACCTCAGGGAGTAAGAGTCTCCACAAGCAGTTTGCTGCCGCCCCACCCCTGAGCTAACTCATTTGCCTTATTTTTTCTTACAATGTTCAATAAATTACATTCCACCTTTTAAAAATTATTATGGTTAATATATGACTTGTTAAAGAGATGTTTATAATTCACATAACTCTATGTTACAGCTTTAATCTCATAACATAGAACATTAATAAATGTGGCAAGGCTCTCTGAATTAATAGTCTGACTTGTATTCACATATTTAGACATGCTTGTATTTGTATACTTCTCTTATCATATTACAACATATAGGCCAGATTCTGATCTCCGTGTCAAAGGAGAAGAAAAAAGTACAGAAGGAAAAAAAACAGAGAGAGAATTAACATTGTAGGCCATCAAAAGAAATATAATGCTTCGTTAAAATTACTAATTGCTATTGCAAAACACCAAACAGCTGGATTTCACAATGCATCTACAAGCAAGAATTTGATCGGAGTTTCTGTTCAGTTTTCAGGCTGATCTTTAGAGACAAGTGTATTCTTTCTGCAGTCCTCAAAGGTTTATTAAATTTGATAAAGGCCATATCCCTTGGTTCTTGATAGTTGGTTCAATAATGAATCCAGCTGCTCAAATGTGAATGTTTAAAGCAAGACCAATTGTTCAGGCAAAAGCAGAGGATGTGCAAGAGCCAGTGCTGGGCAGATACTTGGAAATTCCTTGTAACATTCATTTCCATTTTTATACTTATTAACTTTTCACCTCTTTTTTGTGTTTGCTTTACCAAATATTCAAAGAGTAAACCAGGAATGTTCACCCTAGCATGAAAAATGGTGAGGACCCATAGAAAACACATTCCAAGTTTGCAAACCCAAAAAATCACACCAGAAAACGTTATTATTCTTGACAGGGAATTTCTACATATAAACCAAAAAATACGAAGTGTCATGAGACTTTCCTTAATTGAGTTATGCCTGAGAGAAATGACAGTTGTTGCCATTTGGAAACCACAAGTTTGAAAATGAATGTGTTTAAAAGCAAAACAAAACACAAGATTAAAAACCAGCTGAATAATCTTGAAGTTCCTTGGATTATTCACAGCATCAAATAATTTTCATAAATACAATAAGGAATGCAAAAGCCTGTGATTCTGGACAATGGAAACCACAGTCCTACCACAATTCAGGCCTCATCTCCTTTATTAAACCCAACCCTGGAGTCCCAACTGCATGTTGGCGGTAGTGCCCATGTGCACGAACCCCTCTGCAGCATCAAACCCCCATTTCAAATGTTTAGTGCTAAGAAGGACAACTTCTTACTGTACAGCACTCCACACATTTCTCATCACCAGCTGGGGACCTAACTTTGGTCATGGCAATAGAGAAATATTTCCAGGTCTACCTATGCAAAGATCAAAATTGGGGGGGGTTAGAAAAAAACAAAATGGGGGGGGGGTGGGAAGTAATATTTCATGATTTTCACCGCATCTTCTTGGATTTTGTTGGTTTAACTTTGTTAAAAAGTTGCAAGCCCTGTAGCCAAGTGAGCTTACGTGAGAATCTCAATTAACATTTAAACAAAGGAGGTTTCTGTTAGGGCTCACAGTAGTGGAGAAAAGCCTGAAACATGAAAGCTCCAGAGTCAGAAGACACACAAAAAAAATCTCAGCTCTAGTTTTTGGGAAGTTTATAACAAAATTCTTGATTTTTGTGTGTGTGCATGGGCGGAGGGGTCCTAGTTATGACTTTTGCATGCTGTTACTGGCAATACTAACGCAGATTTTTAACTAAAGTCTGTGCTATTTATTAATTGAATCAGCTCCATTCAATTTACACAATATTGTATATTAGCCACTGGCTGACTTGGAAACATGAATAAATGAATAAACTACATTTGAAAGGAGAAAGAGTCACCATGCTCTGAAGACATTATTGACAGTCCTAGGATAAGGATCTGCATCAGATCCTACTTTAAAGCATTTGGCCTCAGGAGGGAGGGTTTAGTAGTTGAAACTCATCCTATTCCATCAGATAGATTAGTCCAGAGCGTAGGATTCTTTTAAAGCCACTGTGAGAGTATATTAACTATAACCTGCTACTGGGAAATGTCCAGACATATCTGGAAGTAACTGTGTTCACACTTGTAACCAGCTATAGAGCTCTTCTTGGTACATCCTCTGACCACACATTTGCTATCTTAATGCAGACCACAATCTCACTGGAGGTAGTGGATCGATTCTTCTAAATGCAAACTACAAAGGTGAGGGTGTAACTCTGCTTCAGCCCGACGGAGGCTTTATTAGCATACAGGGGAGGCTTGGCGTCTTCCACAAGAACAGAGGGATAAACTAGAGATTTGGAAATACTGGTAAAAAATACCAGAGTAAAAAGTGAATGGTTTAGTGACTAGTAACAATAATAACTTTGCAGTGAAGTGCCAACATCTCAGCTGGCAGTGAGAGTGGGTGAGCTGGACATATTTGTCATTCACAAGATGGCAAGCAAGCTTGGTGATGTGGCCATAAAGAAGTGAATCACAATCCTAGAACACGAGTCAAGGCATGTGAGCCCCAGGAAAATGGGGCAATTTTCTGTACCACGTGGGCCTGGAGCATTGGGTATGGATCCCCTCACCTAAGGTACCAGAATTAAGGCAGATTCAAACTGAAACAGGCACAGAAAAAGAAGAGTAGGAAGTTCAGGGGCATGAAGAACATATTCTAGGACAGGAGGCTAAAAGCACACAGTTTGCTCAACTAGGAAGAGAAGGCTGTTGTCTAAATTTGTGAACATGTATATTTAGTAAATATGTACTGAATGCTGCATGCAAACACCCAAAGTATAGAGCAGTTATCCTTCTCTGTCAAGGAAAAAAGGGGAATAAATGATCCGGGGTTGGGAAAGCTGAGAACGACAATTTCCCAGAACAGGCAAGAGGAACAGCACCAGCCATATAATCACAGGACCTTATTTGAAAAAAGAATGGTATAATGTGGATGTTCAAGGTTGGATGAAGCAGGTTGCTTCCAAACCCATGTAGTCCTTCAGGGACTACAAGAACCCCATAGCCAGCCAGGAAAGACTGGTACACTAAGACAGATGGAAACAGAGGTTGTAGGCCTGGCTTGGGAAGGGGGGTCAGGGCAAGACAGACAACCCGTGAATTAAAGCTTTTTCTTTCTCCCAAGCTGGTAGGTTCAGTCTTGTAACCCCACAAACAACAGCACCAAGACGTTCAGGAATAACATCCTTTTAGAGTGTCGGAGCTAAAGCTCTGACATCTTCCAGTTTTAATGTCCCTACTGAGGTAAGACAAATATTCTGACTATTCACTTTAATCTAAAAATAAAATAAAATACAATAAAATAAAATAAACAAAACAAAATAAAATAAAATAAAATTACCCCATCAAATGCTGAAATGGCCAGTAAATGAACCCTATGTTTCCAATCTTCTTTTTCAACTGCTGTGATGCATAAGAAGGTGAAGTGCTATTAAGCTAGTTTACAACAGCAGGCAAAAGTGATTTTCTGCTTAATAAGGAAATATCTAGTAATTGGTCATAAGGCAAATGACATTAACGAGCGGGCCATTTGGCTCTAAATGAATGGATCATAACCCAGAGGGTTTTATCTGCATCATCCTTTCTTCTTTAAGAGGTTTTCATTTCAGGAGTGAATCAGTGCTAAAATTATAAACTAAGGATGAAAGAACACATTGGGAGTAAATTTGGAAGCCAGTCAACTACTGGAATGAAGAACCTTTGTACACTTTATGTGCGGCTTTGGGAAGTCTCAGGAAATCCAGGTTCAATTTCCCTGGTGTGCCTTGGAACGTTCCTTGGACCTTGTGGACAAAAGGAGGGCTGAGTCTCAGAAGATGAAATCCCTACAGTCAGGACTGAGGGTAGAGAATGGCAATTCTGTAGACTAAAAGCAATATAGAAGATAAGAATTGAGGAAATGAGAGGTCTCCATGTGGAATTACTTAGCTAGTGATGGCCAGCACCCAGTGGAAACAAAGATCTAACAAAATTTTGTTTTGAAAACAAAATATATTTTAAAAACTACTAAAAAAAATCAGTTTGCAGCAATTGAAGTTATTTTACTTTTGAGCAAGTATAATCTCAGTGAAAAATGTGTCTAGCATGTTTGCATTGGTGGAACTCTGCTGTTAACTGCCTCTGGAGGCCTGAACTAAGCCAATGATTTGAACCATCCAGTATATTTAAACAAGATCTGGATGCTTTAAGGAAGGCATTTCTCAGGTGGTGGTTCAGAGCTCAGCTCCGTTTATGTTGACTTATTTGTCTACCAGCTGCATAGATAATTTAGGCTTAAATAATGATATATTAAGGAAATAATAAGAAAGGAACCCCAAACCCAAACATTTTAAGCTCACATAGATCTTTGAAAGTTTCGACTTTACTTTGCTAGTAAATGCCACTGGAAAGTAGAGGGAAACATAATATTTCCATGTGGCATGCTAGTCATCTAAAGTCTTCCTTGCCAGCTCTGTTCGGCCTGCGTAGTATAAGCCACAACTGTTTAATTATCATGTGTTCTGCCAAAGGTGCAGTCAAGGGTGTTTATAAGTGAACGGAAACGGTAAGCCAAATTTCATTTGCACATCAGACACGCCTGTTAGCAAACAAAGCCAAGGTTTTAGGTACAGATGAGATCAGTAGTTCTGTCCTCCAGGGAAGGCGGCTGCACCTCAAAAATTAATGAGTAATTTTTCAAATTGATGTTGTGAGGTAAACTAGTTATTTTCACAATTAAGTGCTTTACCAAGCATTCAGGAAACTGTAGTTTCTCATTGGACGACCAGTTCTGAGGTCCAACTGGAGAAGATACAATGAAAACCCAAGGTTATATCACATCTACTTAACCACTGCATGAATACTGTTGGGAAGGACATCTCTTCGCAGGGCAGGGAGAGGGCATTCCACATTACAAAGGCACTGGAATTCAAGCTGGGTAGTTTTCCTAGCCATAGTAAATAACTTTGCCTGCTGGTTATAAAGCCAACCTTTAAACTACAAATCTTGCTAATAATTATTAGTTATTTTCCTTCTGAGTCCTGCACTGGTTTATAATAATAATCAATACTTCTCCATTCCACTGACGGGGAAATGATGAGGCAACACACAAGACTGGCCTTGATACTAACCACAGGGTCAGCGAATACATGCTAGCCCACTTCCCATCTCCTAGCCCACCTCCAACTTTCCCTTCCCTCTGTGATGGGGCCATCCCTGTCAAACTTTTTCCTAAGCAAAAGTCTTCCAGAGGCCCCTGCCAGGCTGGCTATGCCTCTCTTGCAATGCATCGCACATGCCATCACAGATGCCAAGAAAATGCAACATCTCTTTTGGTAATAGAGGTGGTATACGTAGACTCGATGAACTGAACTCACAGTATGCTGTTTGAGTTTAGGTAAGGTTTTATTCCTTGCTCAGCCTTACTGTGTACTACCAGATAACCAGTACTTACATATGGGCTCATCCTGTAATCCTAATGCAAAATTCCCTTTAAGGCCAGAGGGAACTTTGCCTGCAAAAGAGCTGCACTTTTGCCTACAGATAGACACTATTAGCCATTTCCTATCAGTTTTCAAAAAAATCATCACAAACCAGTAGCTTAAAGCATTAACTTCTTGCAGCTACTCTGAGGGGCTTTACATATTGCATCCCACAACATGCTTGTTACACATACCCAAGACAGACGTGCAGAATGCCCTGCTGCATTTCCTGCAATCAGAGGTGGAACAGTGTGTCCATGCTGGAAACCAGCTGAAGTAAATCTACTCGTCCACCAGAGTAAATACTAGCTTTGTTGTTACTGCTTCCTGTGCTGTTTGCAACAGGAAAGCTTTTGTTGTGTTTTGTTTGGATTTTCTTTTGGGGTTTTTTTGTTCATCTATATAGCAAAGAAAACACAAAGTTTAAACTGACCTGATTCGGAGCAGATCTGAAGTTTCATGTTAAAAAAAACCAAAACAAAAAAACTCACACAGAAAACAAATACAGCCCTGGCAGACAGAAATTAAAGGCCAGCTACCCCTGTTATGCTGAAGACATCCACTTTTATTACATTACATATGATACAAGTCCTAGCTGTCAAAATCCTCAGGAGCACCTAAACAGATAATAAACAATCAGTGAAAGACTTATGGCTACATGTTTTTCATAGTATTGGAAATCACCTGGGAACCATATTTTAATGGAAAATACAGCTTGATGGAGACAAGCTTCATAGATTTATGAAGAAACTGCAGCACAAATCAAGTGGAGGGTTTAGCTTTCCAAAATGATATGGAAGTGCTAGAAAATAGCAGAAAAAAAAAAAAAAGAAGAAAGGACAAAGAAGGACAAGCAAAGAGGAAAGAAAGAAGTGCCCTTCTAATGATTTATGCTGTAGAGAAGGAATATGCCTACTTGTGATCCTGTTACCCTTACTGCTCTTTGTGATTGTTATTCTTCCCCTAAGAGAAGCGGTCATGTTACATACTGACAGAAAGTTACACCTCTTCAATGTGATTTGTCCACTTAAAACAACATTTATCATGCTGCCAGTTTATAAATCATTTAGGCCAACTAGATTAAGGCTATAGGAAGCCAGCACCCCTAACGGATCCTCATGCCAGATAATTCACAGACCTGCATTTGTTTACACTAAACCTTATCAGCCAAAATAGTAGAGTCCGGTGCCAGCTGAACTCCAGTTCCTTCATCTGAGTGAGAACACAGGATGAGGTGCAGTTTTAACACGTTGAGAGATAGACTCCTGCTTTAAATGAAAAGGTACCTACATCAGTCCACACCATGCCGATGTCCTGGAAGGCTTCATGAACATGGACAGCTCTTCCTGTACACTTTAGAGGAGCAGAGCCTCTACACAGATATAGGAGACAAGCTGAAAAGTTTCAAGGTTAGCTCACATATTTTATCTATTTTGTATATGAGGATGTGGAGAATGTCCATTTTTAACCTATGAAAACACGTTGCCCCCTTGTTGAATACACACAGAAACGAACCACACTGTGCTTTTTGCTCTATGCTCATCATTGACTCCAGTAAACTGAAATTGTCACACTTGAAATTGGCCTTTTGTCCAATTAAAACTCTTCAGACATTAAGAGAAGGTTGAAATACTAGCTGGGATACACGATACGGCCCGCATCACTGTATACAGTTACTGATATGCAGCAGGTGCCAGGCACCTGCTCACAGTGTGCTTCACAGATATACATGCAACGAGACAGCTCGTACACAGAATGCAGCCCTCAACTAAAAGATGGGATTTTAATTTAACTTTGAATAAAGCCCCCAAGTCCACACTTCTTATAGTGCTAGGAGATTAAAAAAAAAAAGGCTAAGCATTAAAAAAGGACGAGCTTTGGATCCAGAGGATTTCAAACTAATTGAGAAGCAATTAATAACCTTAGGCCAGATGATCTTTACGTAAGAGACCTAGCAGAAGGGAAGAGGAACTACAGGGAAAACCTTGGTCGTTTCATGTCCTTTGCCTTAGAGGTGATTTTTTAAATCCACAAGGAGAGCTATATTAGTCTGTGTAAAACACCAGCCAGCCAAAGCTCTTCTGCAGAATCCTGTAATCGGAAGCTCTTCGATGTTTTGTGATTATTGTTGTTTTTAAAACAGCAAAACCTGTGCACCAGGCTTAGATACTCTTCTCCACACAGCATCACATGCCTCACTTCTGTTTTTAATTATAGGCACATGGACCAAGGGATCAGATTAAGATTTAGAGTGGGTCTTCTAGTGATGCTCATGCACAGCTGCCTTTAACAGATCATCCTGGAATATAAACTAAGCTATGTCTTGTCACAATTACCTTCACGACTGGGGCCTGTGCTCTTTTCAATCATCACCATTGCTCTTCCTTCTGCACCTAGCTGATTTTCGTTCCTCTGTTGCTTTGCTGTCTTTCCTCTCTTTGGCCTCCTGCAGAATCTTCTAAATCCCAGGTGTGGAATTCAGTCCTATGCTCTTCTTGACAACACCTTCTAAAATGCCCAGCACTTAATGCTAACACCCACTTCACCAAGGAGTTTTTCAAAGGTATGGTGATTGCTTCCTGAGGAGGTGGCTGTACAAAGATACTTGTCTACCTCTGACAGCCTGTCTTGGAGAGAGGCTAATATTTAACACTCAGCAAGGTTAAAAAGAAGCTGGAAATACACAGCTGATTTTTCAGAAACAGCTACTGATTTGGGAGCAACCAGCTCAAGATGCCCTGGACCTGTTTTTTTCAGAAGTGCTCAGTATAATGCCTTGGCCTTTCCCTTAACAATTAGAGAATATTGAATATTGACATGTGTATTGGGATATTTACTGTTTGGGTTTAACCTTAAATGAGGGCTATCTGTAAAAAATGAACAGAACAGTAATAAATGAGGCAAGATAACTCACTTCTCTGTAGAGCAAGAGAAAGGAAGCCAAACAGCTTAGTAAGAACGCTTCCCTTCAGAAAGAGCAACTCTTCTTTGAAGAGTGGTGGTCTGAGACCTGTAACACCCTAAGAGTTCAGCAAAGGCCTGCCTGGATCACCACAGAGGGAGAAGTGGCCAATCATCAAAAAAAGACATACATGAAGTGTTTGATGTTTTAACATTTTCTTTAGCTTCTGTTAAATCAAAGGCAAAATGGGTTTTAGGATGGACGGATGCCTGGTCACCGTGTACTGCTGGTGACGGACTCTTGAAGAAAACTTCCAGCAGAATTAACTCAAGCAGACAGGCCAGGACCTGATCTGACACAAATGAAAACCCATTTCCAGGGGTGAACGTACATCTGATACCTGAAAGGAGATACTGAGACGAGGGTAGGGACAGAAGTACAGCTCCTCTCTAATCATGACCCTGAGCACTCACAAGCCAGGCAACATCAACAGGAGCCACTAGAGACCAATTCCTCCAAAATCTGCTTTTGAATCATCAAATATACAGATTTACAGATTCAGAGCTTTTGTCTGTAATTATTATTCTTTGATTCTGCAGAATATGAACCCGCTATATTTGTATAGGCCATACAAATACAGCGAGACAAGAACAACGAGCCCCTGGGCAGCATTTGACAAAATCGTCTCAGATAGTGGGAGAAGCCCTCTCTAGGGAAGACTTTCTGGGTAGACGTACCAAAAAAAGCCTGTTAAACGAGGCTGTAAAAATGCTGGTGTTTAAGCAACAAATTAAGGAATCCACAGCTTCTGTGTCACTCTATAGAAAACAGCTTGCAGTTTTTTACAATGTAGAAGAAAAAAACTCATTTCTAACAAGTTTTATACCAAAAGCAAAACTTCCAAATTTAGAAACCTTTGAATTTAACACATCATCAAAGATCCTCTTGAGCACTGAAGATTTAATGGCGCTTTTGACCAGAGCTAGAGCACGCAGTAATTTCCAGGACGGGAACTCCATTCTCGCTGCTGAACTCCCCCGTTGCTCTCCTTCAGCATAAGATACTTTCTTACTTTCCATACCCAAAACATTGCACGGAGCCGGTGTCTCTGATCCAGTGTGCTCCAGCCCAGCCCTGAGGGGCTGCCCTTTGATGGTAGGTAGATAATGAAGTGGAATAATCTGTACAAATTTGGAACTCTGGCTACACCTTTGAAGCACACAATAGGGGTTACAGAAGTTTTAAAAATATGCATGAGAGAGAGAAAAGAGAGAGGGATAAAACTATCAGAACAAGAGCGTAATGGGATAACTTTTTTTTTTTAGGGGAAATCACTGGATTTCTTTTCACAAAGGAATCATATAATAAATTCATTAAATAGATGCACTACCCAAGATGTTTAACATTAATCTAAACTCAGCATAACTCCACTGGCTTCATTCACACTCCTCTGTACTCATACCAGCTAAGAACAGAACTGAACCCAGGAGTTTAGTAGTTCAAATGAATTTCAAATAAATGCCGATGTGAACCAACTGCCAAATGCTTAGTCTCCAGGTCTATTTCTAAGTTCCTCTTGCCTCTCTTTATTATGTTCTTACTGAGCTTTTTCTTTCATATGGGAGATATTTCTGAACACTGAATTCCGATGAATTACAAAAACCTGCCTCTTCTAATAGGTAATCCAGGACTTGGCCCTGGCTTGAAGGAAGCCCCCTCATTAGGACAACTGATGTTAGAACAAAAATAAAGGACCAGATGAAAAGACAAATGCAAGGGGAAGGCACCACTCTCCAGCGGTGACTGCTCAGGGCCTGACACTGCTGCTCTGAAGCCAAGTGTGTGCCTGTCCCTCCTGCACCCGTGTCCGCACTCAGCCCGGGGCCCTCAGTTTGTGTCTGGAAGCCAACGGAGGTCACTCGTCACAGCGAATCCAAAAAACTGGTGTTTGTTCTGCTCTACGCCAAGCAGCACAGTGATCCAGGAAAAGGGGTGCCAAAATCAAGTGACTTCTAATCAGGCCCACTGAGAAAAGAAGTGGTGCGTCAGACATACCACCAGCAGTGACACTGCTCAGACAGATAAAATGCGATCAGCAGTAGACAAGAGTTTGTGTAAGGGAGCAAAACTTTTCACCAAGGATCTCTGCATTAGTAACTGAATCTAGTAATTTGAATTCTGATTTATCATGTAATAGGAAAAATTTATTGTGAAACCTTTTCCATGGGCAATAATTTCCCAAGAGAAATAAGTACAGCCCTATTAATGAAGAGTTTTAAAAAACAAGACTTGGTAAAGCTCTAGGGAATATATATATATACACACACACACACACACACTATAGGGAAAAATCCTGCTTGGGAATAGCCATTATTAAGTGACCTCCCAGGTCTTTACCATTTCCAATTGCACTGCTTTTAAGAGCTTGGCACCGAAATGCTGTACAAAGTGACACCAGTTTCTCCACTCATAACTGAGCTAGAAAAACTATTTTGCAACAGAATTAAAATTAAACAGACCTCACAGAACAAGAAAAAAGGTTTTGTTTTGTTTCATCTTATTTTACCGGTAAGTCACCGCTGCTTGGTTTAACAATAGACAAGCCTTCTCAGGTGATGGGAGGAATGAAAAATGTGAGCAGTTAGGAACTCCTGATCACTGAGGAGATATTTGAGACACAGAGCTCGATTAAATGCTAGCTAGGAGACAGAGGAGAATATCGTTGTTTTTTGCCACTGCGTTTCAGCATAGCAAAGATACACACAAGATGCCAATCTTGCATCTGGATCTGAATTTCAACAGCCACAGCTGGGTAGGGGTTGACATTTAATTTGTCAAGATTTTTTTTTGTCATTGGTTAATACTAATACCCACTGTAATCCTCAGGCTGCCTTAACTGAACTTAAATTTCCCAGAATATCACATCACACAGCTTAAAACTACTGCAACTACTGTTTCTCTGCCGAAACAAATATACAGCAAAAATATCATCATCTAATACCAATTCATAACTACATCCCACCTATACATGTCCACAGCAAACACATGGATTTTGGCTTAACACTTTCCACATCAAAGTGCACCAGATCAGATAGTATTTGTTATGGCAAAAAGACATGGAAGAAAACCCTCCTGACCTTGCGCTCTTGTGAGCAGAAGGAGCCCACTCATCTCCACAGCACCTGTAGGGATGGAAGGGAGTGAATCACTTGGATAACTCAGACCAAAATTCACCTGGGTCTAAGTCAGTGCCTCCACCTAACACATGTGCCTGAAAATCTGCCAGACTGGAAACGTCAGTTTATTGATTGCAGATCCTATCACAATCAAATCTAAAAGCAGGAAGGCTTAGCAAAATTCAGATCTCAGTTCAAACCTTTCCCTCAAATCCTGAATTCTAGGTCTGAGCTT
This sequence comes from Pygoscelis adeliae, assembly GCF_000699105.1. Lineage (NCBI taxonomy): Eukaryota > Metazoa > Chordata > Aves > Sphenisciformes > Spheniscidae > Pygoscelis > Pygoscelis adeliae. The sequence continues at coordinate 5,008,556 of NW_008824414.1, read as the reverse complement.
CTGGGTTGGATGCACGTCTACTCCAAAAAGGTCAGTGTGAGACAAAAGCTAATGCTTCACCCTCTTTACAAGAGAAGATGATTAAGTACCTGTCACCTGGAAATCATGCCTCTTTGGGACAATCTCCCTCAGTGGAAGCCGTTACAGGTGTCACCTTAGCAGGACTTTCTGCTTGCCATAAGATTTCTATTACTGCTCATCAGCCTTTGGTGCAGCGTTTCAGACTTCTGAAATGCACAGACACAGGACGGAGAGAAGAACTGAAAGTTAAGCTAATATTCGGGGGAGAAGTTTTAAGAGGTGATTCCCATTTGGTTGCTACACAGTAGAGACCAGCCACACAAAACAGGCTTGAAACGTGTCTTTTTTTAAAGTGGATAACAATTGTTTGAACAACCTGAATGTAAATGGGAATGAAATGCTCCCCTGCGAGTTAAAACACTCCTTCCAACCTCTTCAATTTGACCTCCCTAAATGTCAAAGTGTTCAACATGTTTTAGGTCTCTTGGAGATCTGAGTGCTGACCATGGACCACTGATCAGCCAGAGGGCAGAAATAAGTCATGGAGAAGAGCAAAACCCCTTGCAATAATTAATTTGAATTCAGCCTAAATGTAAACCGTAATGAAGATTTCCAGTAGGGGAAAAAGCACCCAAAGAACTGATGAAATACAAAAATCTTTAATAAATTAGCACCCTGCAAGCACTCTTCAACCCACCAAATCAGAAACGATGCACATTTTGATCACCCCAAAGTTCAGCACTGCTCATTTCAAGGGGAATGGGGTTGGTTCATTATAAAGACTAATTATCACCAAAATTTGAAAATGGCTAGAAACCAGGTTTCTAGCCCAAATTCAACTTTTATCTTAACTCAGCAAAGCAAGTAACATGTTTAAATGCTTTACTGAAAAACAGCCTCTGAAAAGTACAGTGTAATTGATTTATGTCTGATAAACCACCAGTGATAAGGGATTGACCAAACATCTTCAATTCACCTCGAAAGCAACACAGACAACATTTTCTGAATTAGACATCTTTTCTGGTCCAGTCTTTGTAGAACAGACTCCCTAGCAGAGCTTTACAATGCTTTCTGAACAACTGTTAGAAATGTCACTAAAATAGCCCTTCACAGTTGTCTGTGTCTGATCCCCACAAAATCTGTTAAGATAAAAATCAGTTAAAATGTGAGATAAGTATATAGTTAAGTGAATCAAAATATTCTTATTAGTTTCTGTTCTCAGTGAGAATTCAGTCAGAGTTAGTCTACCCAAGTTCACCATTTGTTGTTCATCGACCCCAAATTACACCATCTTGAGCCAACTAGGAATCAATGTACATGTTTATTTTCTGTTAGGATTTGTACCCCTGTTATGCGATGACGGAGAGAGAAAGAACCAAGATCATCAGGAGGGCTAAAATGAGAATATTGCAAGAGAACAAGAAAGCCCTCTACTATTAATTTTACTCATAGTCTCTTAGTACAGTCATATCCTCTGAAGTTAAAGGCACACATATATAATCTGGGAAGCCTTCCAGATTTCTTTTTAAGGAAATGAAGTTCTCAACACTGGCTGCATTAAGGAGGATATTTTTGGTTTTCCACAATGCCATCAGCAGTGCTGAGTAGGGCTCTGAATACATACTTGGAGGTTGTGCAGTATGTAGCTCTGTCCTTGTAGAGCTAAAAAAGCTGTCATCACCATACCAAGTACGCTATGCATCCAGGTTTCCCAACAACTGTGCTACATCACATGTTTGTGCATTGCTCTACAACAAAACTTGTCACAGAGCTGGCCACTTACAGCATAGCTCTAATCCAGGATGTGAACTTTCAAATAAAAAAATTTTTTAGAAGGAAAATACAGCTATTTTTGATAGCTATTTCAGCTATTTTGACTGTGAAAATCATCTTCAAAATGCACATTTATTACATGAAGACATTTTCACTGATAACTACAAAACCTAAAGAATCCCCAGGATTTCCCAATACCTACTTCTCCATGTAGCAGAATTATTTAGTCAATGTGCTAATGCCACAGTCCAAAATTTTTTCGCCTCCCTCAAGTTTCAAAATTCTCATTAGTTCTTCTCTTGAGTGCCCAATCCTCCAGCGTTCCCTACCATAACTGCTATGAGGTATTTCCACAAACTGAGAATGAATATATTAAGTAAATAAATAATAATTTAAAAAAAATCCATGGGATTGTATCAAACAAATTAGGGTAATTAGAAATCTCTGTCCTTAGGATTGTACCCCTGCTATGTGATGATGGAGACAGAAGGAATAAAGATCATTACGAGGGCTAAACCGAGAATATTGCAAGAGAACAAGAAAACCTCATCTGCTGAATTGTTTAATTGACTTATATGGAGTTACACTTATTTGCACAGGTAAAGACTGCTTCGCTCAGCTGAATGAACAAAGACCGTCACGCCGAATGCAATGTCAAAATACAATATTCAGTACATACTACATTTGCTGACGTCAGATTTGAGAATGTCTCCATTTCAGAATGTGAAGATGATACCACTGAATTGCCAGGGTGTCACAGAACCCAGGAATCTTGCCACTTGTTCACACAGTGGAGTGTTTGGGATTAAAACATTTCTCGTGCATAAATTAATGAAGTAATATAAAAATTGACAGCTCAGCTATAACATCTGCTCATCCATAAAAAAGTCACTCCACCCAGCTGAGTGGGTGAAGTAAATTTTACAAGGTTGAATTAATGTAGGTACTGATGGAAATATGACCTTTTTTAATGAGCATAATTTCAAAGTAAATTCTTAAGTAGTAAAAAATCAAAACACACATGCTATAGCGTGTGGAGTGAGATGATCTGGATTAATCAATCATGGCTGTACTCTGTTAGTGGGCCTGCCCCATTAGTCCCTAACATTCTTCTCTCCCACCTGCAAAGAAACCTATAGCAAGTTGCACAGAAATCTGGCTTATGCAGCAAACAGTTTTTTGAGGCAGTATTCAAGTGTGTTTGAAATGATCTGGAAAAGTTCAGTCTATATTGAGTCATTTCATTTTTCAGGACAAAGCTTTCATAAATGACGCATCATTGAGAGAGAAAGAGAGAGAGAGAAAGGTACCAAACATTCTAACAAATTTTCTGAAAAGTCTGAAATGAAAAGATCTCATCAAGAAAGCTCAGCCCATTACTAGCATAGGACATAAATGCCAACTCAACAAAATTAAGCACCAGCTGAACTTTAAGCAGAAATTTTCTTTCAAGACATCAGGTGTCCAAAAGAAAAACAGCCCATCTGTACTGATGTGTAAAAGCAGAGGGAAAACTAGTAAAAACTCAGAATTTCAAACGTACAGGAGCTATGGGAAAACATGAGTGCCGCGTAACTTGCAAGGCCTAGTTTAAGAATAAACCCACTTTAAATAAGAAAAATGTAAAAATACAGAAACACGGTAGTTTATTGTGTATTTCCCTCCTTCAGAGGAGTGTCTGTGAATCTGTCTGTTCACCTAATGGTTACAGGTGTGAGATGTAAATGCTGTTCTGACCCTAGTGCACATAAGCACCTTGATAATAACATTTCTCTGTCATAACCACATTAGAGCTGCAAATGCCCATGCATACACATGTTACACTGGGGCTATTCAGCTGCAGCAGGATTACAATGCAAATTGGTTTGACCTATGTATGTAATTTTACTATCTTCACAGGGCTGCATTCTCTTCTTGCTGATATGCTCAGTGATTATTTCTTGTCTTTATCTTTTGTGCTGGTTTGCTTGCTTATTTAAGTGGTAGCAGTGTAGTGACCATGACAAATAGCTTGGAGGATTCCAAACAGTTATTTTCTCCTTTAGCAGCTTTATAGCAACTCTTTATCAGCAGCTTCTTCATTCCTGTGCCTTGAGAACGCTCCCATTGCTTTGGGGTTTTTTCTTCCACCGATACGCGTGCATCACTCACCCCAACACTCTGACTCCTCCAGTCCCCTGACGGATCTGCTCAGGAGAGCCCATCTGCCAACGGGAGTGGCTGCAGTGGCCTGTTAAGGGCTACTCACCTTTTCATTCATTTACAATTAGCTCTTGGTGATGTGTTTTAAGAACGAAGCTCTGAGCAGACCACTCAGAGGAGATCAGACGGGAAAAGACCCTTTGCAAAGATGCTCCGAATGTCCTTAGAGGCTGCTAACATAAATCTACACGCTGCTGTCAGGGAACTCCCACGTTTTGGCTCTCCTAGGCATAAGTTTTTCCACAAGGAAAGTCCCTTGCCTCTCTGACTGGCAGGAGGAGGAAAAAAAAACCCAAACAACAACAACAAAACATGTTCACAGGGCTGCTGCATTCAGAGAATAGTGCACAAGGAGGGGGGGCAAGCATTTTGGTTTAGTTTAAGAAGACTGACCTTAGTGATGACACTGAAGCAGCTACACAAATTATGTTTAACACTGCAGCTTCATGTGTATTCAGAAGCCAGCCTTAAGTTAATATAGTGCATTTTCAAAGTTACTATACGATGCATGTTTAGAACTCCAAATGGAAGCCATTCCCCTTGCTCAGCATGTGAGATAAACCTGGTAAATTAGAGATTTGTTTATATTCTGAGCAGGTAACAAGAAAACAACATACCTACCGCAGCTCAAGGATTGCATTTCAAAAGTGGACTACAGTACATTTGCACTCTGGTATTATATTTACATTTGTAACTCTTGTATATTCTGCAAGTAGCAGGAGTAGTTGCTCTCTAAAGCCTTTTGGTAAAAAGAATAGCATTTCTACAGTGATTAGACTTGTTTAGATCATCCTATCAAGTTCAGAAATCACAATTCATCTGCAGAAGGATGCATTTCCCAAAATCTAGATGCACTAGGGTTTTGTTGATAGGCAAAGTCTAAATAGGGAAACTCTAACTTCTGATTTTACAAAACCTGCTTTGAGCATAATAAGGTTTTCACTCAAGGCACATTAAGTCCCTACCAAACCGGGGCCCTTACCCATGGCTGAGGCCTCCAGACAACTGCCCCCATATAAACGATAAGTAATCACAATCAAACAAGCTCCCAATTAATATAACTGTGAACTGCTAACTTGGTCAGAACCCAAGGTTACAGAGAGATGCTGAGCCACATCAGCAAGTGCATACAGATTATGGAAGAGATGTAACCTTGCGCTACGGAGAGCATCTCGGTTGTGTTTCATATGTATTCTTCACAATTCTTACAAGGGATAGTTCCAGCTCAGGAACAAAACCAGCCTTGCTCCAAGGGTATTGTATGTAAAGATTAACAGTGTCAAATGGTGACAGCACTATCGTAAATTCCAAGCACACAAAAACTAAGATGTTAAATCCTATCTCTATAACTTCTGTTCCTCTCAATGCGAAATTCAGAAGGTGTTGAATGGAAGTGATCACAGAAAGTAGTAGCTTGATTGATAAAGTCCCTATCTGGTCATTTACGATCTGGCTGAAGGAGAAGCAGCTTTTGCCAGACAGAAAAGCAATTAATCTGCAAACAAGCCCAGGAACAGCAGGGCTGTGCATTGGAGTCTCAGGCTGCTGGGAGCTCATGAGAGGAGATAAGACTGCAGCCTGCTATTTATTGTACATTTTAATTAAGTGCTTGTTAACGGCAGTTATCTTAACAGTCATAAAATTACTGTTGTAATGCATTTTGTTTGAGGAAAAAAAAAAATGGAGGGAGCCGAAGGACTTTATGAAAGCAGTCACAGATTGCTTTCACTTTAAATCAAAGAATAAATTCTGAAGAGGAGGGATGTTGCAATGATCTAAGCTGAGCCACTAATGGTTATTTAATGTGGCCATCAGTGTTTGTAAGTCCCTAGCATACGGAACGTACACAATAGCCTCCAAACCCTCTTTAACACTTATTTGAGATGACAGGAAAAATGAAACCGTTTGTGCTTTCAATGGAAAAGCAATCATTGGTACATTATATTCTGCTTGCCCTATCATGCTAATGCATGGTAAAAATGTCACCAAATGTATTTAAGGACCTGATGGAGTGTTGCTGTTTGATTCCTGTTACCGGGCTGATTAATAAAAATCTTCAATTTGTATGTAAATGCAGTGGGGTTTCATATCATCCGCATACCTGCACCTGGAGAAAATAATAAACTGAAGTTTAATGCAGCAATTATAAGCATTTATGGAACTCTTTAAAGAGGCTGCCTGCCTCCCCTGACCATCAAGATGAGATATTCACAGAGGAATATTACTGATGCTCAGACAAGCAGGGCTGCAGATGGTCCCCAGTGCAAATGCTGCCAATGCAGATTAACTCACTGACTCATACTCACTTTGGTACAACAATGTAAGCTACTTATTGTTAGACAAAAGTG
>NW_008824414.1:4987399-5002129 GCF_000699105.1 Pygoscelis adeliae | reverse complement strand
TTGATCTGTTCTTTGGGGTAGTATGAAGGGTGGTAATTAACATTTCAAATGAGGTGTGTTTGCATCATTTACACTTTTCCTGACATCATTTAATTCCCTTGTGCATATGTTCCCATGACAACATCATCACCACAGATAAAAATTGCATCGGTACAACAGAAACTCTTCAAGATATATGACAACAGATGTTTGTTTATTTTTTTAAAATCCCTCTAATGATCTTCAGACTTTTAACCAGTGACCCCCTAACGGCTAATCCTTAATAAAACAAAGTATGCAGCCATTTGCATCTTCACAGATGGATATCGGAAAGGGTTTGTTGTTTGGGTACTAATGGAATAATAAGTACCATGTATTGGATATGGTCATGTGGAGGAATACATTACAACATAGATATCAGCTCTGATGTACGCCCATGCACAAGCTCTGCTCACACAGCAATCCATGATTAAGTGCATATGACATAGATGTTCTTAGTTTGTTGTAACCATTTGCTTAATCTGCATTTGCAAATTTCAGCGAATATGCTCAAAATGAGAAACAAACATTTTCAACTATAATCCCTGTGAGAGACTACATTGGATAAATTATTGTTCTATTGTTTCAAGACTGTATTTTTATTGGAGTGTAATTCTTCACTAACTATTAGCAGGGTACCAACGCGTTTCAATGACTGTGATACTCCTCACAGGTTACAGCCAGAGAATGAAATCAGTGAGCTACCAAAAGCACAACTGTAATTAGTCTCTTATTTAAAATAGTCTCAGACAAGGCTTTAACTTATCCCATCCACAGCTGAGTGCTCTGTTGACACTGACGAGCTGCTTTTATTCTGCTTCCCATGGTGCGTGATCAAGCCACTCTCCTTAAAGTTTAGTGGAAGATCACCCTTGTTTTTAAGCCAGCCTCCAGGCTTGTCACCAAACAATAGTTCTCGGGCCCAGCTGTGGCACATTTGGCTAGCACACAGCATGTACCACCTGAAAAGCTGGTCCTCGGCTTTTCTGGGGTAAAAGCAAAATGTATACCCTGCTCTGACAGTAATTCAGTATTTTAACCAAAAAGCACACCGAGAGTCGGTTTTGGGCATGCTCTTTGACAAGTAACTGTTCTAGAGGCAGCTTCCCAGTGTTGTGCATTGACAGACTTAATAAATCCTTACCAAGAAAGCCTCTCCCTCCAGATGTAGCTCTGAATCTAAATTCCAAGCAATATTGTAACTGTTGAGGGAAAAGCATCTGTATTAGAGGTCTCCAGACCCAAAGAGAAGTCAGAATCTGTTCTGGGGGAGAGGGGCTTGGCAATTACCAGCCAAACAATTGGGTTTTTACCATCCTAAATAGCAAGTGTAGATTCAGACAATCAGCAGCACAACAGCATCAGGCTGCAGAGGAAGAGCTGTACTACCAAGATGCTTCACAGAACCATCAGTCACTATATTCACTGTTAGGCGACATGTCAGACAGAAACTAACCAGAAAGTTGTTGAAAGCAGACCCAATTTCTTGACACGCTCACAGAGATTATCTGCTTTTTAGCCAGGGTTCCATCCAACCTGGTAAAATGTTGATCTGCTTATGCACCTGCAGCTGGTGAACTTGCAAGGATTCAACTCCTGCTGTGGTTTCATGTGTCTCACTAAACACAAGTGCTGTTATTCCCACACACCACTCTGCTCACCCAAGCCCTGTTCCGGAAGGACAGGGGGAAGAAGCCGAAGCATCACCACTGCCAGATGGACACAGTGACTAAGACGATGATCTAAACATTTGGTCTAAACCCCATCAAACTAAATGGGAACTCTGTTGTTGCCAGCAGACTTTGGATTAGAAACCTCAGGTATCAACCAATTCCAACTGTACAGCTCTGCCTACCTCTTTGGGAAAAACCACCCTGGTACCAACGCTCTGCCAGTGCATGCCTCTGCGGTCACCCCTGCACAGAGGCAAGGAGAGCGGGTACTGCAGAACCACCGAGCTGTGCAGGACTAACACCGATGGTAGTCCATTTTGCGTGTCATCGACAGAACTAGCAGCTAAGTTCAGATGCTAAAGTCTTTATTGCTGGTCAAAACACAAGAAACAGAAAGCTTGCCAGCCAGTTTTCGGATCCCAAGCAGACTCTGCAGCAATTACTAAAAAAATAAGTATATGCCATTAATACTGAAGGATAAATATGGATCCCCACAATGATGGTTAAATAGAAACAGTTCTGACTACATTTGAGGTAATATGTAAGACTGCTGAAGTCAAGAAATTAAGTTTCAATTGCAAACAGGATTATAGAATTTAAAAAATCTCAGAGGAATTCAGAAGTCAAAGGTATTGTTGATCTTCACTTTCTTCCTCTCCTGGTTTGGACCAGAATCATGTTGGTTCTTATGTGGTAACATCCTCAAGGAGAAAAGAGATTTCATTTTTTGATTTTTTTTTATAGCTCTGACATCATATTAGGATAAAGAATCCATGTATATTATATAAACCTTGCACCTTGCCCTGCAGAAGTAAGGAGAAAATGGGAACATGAAGAGCCCTGCTTCTTAGAAGAGAAAGTTCAAAATGATCCACCCGGCTCACTACATTCTCTGGAAAATGCTTGTTTGAGTGCAAGTCTGTGGATAAGTCAAAAGTTAAACAGCATTTTCAGGATGCTGGTTTTTTTTTTTTAATAACCTTTTTTTTTAATAACCTTTTTTTTTTTTTTAATAACCTTGCACTGATGTCATACTGTCTTGAAGTCAAACTCATTTTTACCATCCTCTGATACTGTTGACCTGGACTTAAATTAGCAAAATATTAAAGCTCATTTATACAATGACAACATGTATAGAGAATACTTTGTTACCGCATTTACATGTATATGAATTCTGCTCCAACACACACACACAGAATCGACAGTGATGACTTGAAAACCCCGGTACATACCAAGCTATATTCACAATGTTATGTCAATAATAAATATTGAAAATGTGTTCAGAGATTCTGAACAATATTTTGTTGTCATTTTTTAACACACAGCTTCAAAAAACCTGCAGTCAGTATCTATGCGGCTTGCTCAAGATGAATCTACGTCACAGTGACCTTACGGCAACTTCACATTTTGATTTTTTTTTTCATTCTTTCTTAGAAAGCCCTTAAAAAGCCCATTCAGCCACAAGCAGGTTTGCACTGGAGAAGCATGCTTCTTCTTAAGTGTAGTATGTGGCAGGAAGCACAATGGCTTTACAGTTACTGTGCTGAAGCTCTAGCTTCAGCACCGTCGCACCCAATGACTTGGGAGAATCACCCGATCTGTTAAACAGAATCACACCTCTTGTACCAACTTTACAAGTATGTGAAGAAGTTTGATCAGCCACGTTTATAAAGTGACCTGAGAACCTCAGGTGCAGGGGACTGTGTACTTTTGCTGTTCCCTCCCTCCTTTATAGCTGCTTATAAAATGACTAATTGGCTTTAGACTGACCTACAGATTTTTGAAACCTTGTACCTACATCCCTGTGTCTACACACACATACATCTACACACCACTTGTTCTCTAATTCTATAAATCTTTCAAGAATCTCACTATTAAGTCTGAAACATGTAGGCTCTGAGCTTTGGGCAACAGCCCCAAGCTGTGGTTTGTAGAGCACATTTAGAGCGGTACATGAAATGCTTGTTGATGGCTTGAAAGGAGCTGGACAGCTACACAGTGATGGCATCTCATTTCTACCTCTTTGGACACCTCACCAGCTCATTACACAAGGAAGTAACATAAAGGGAATTTTAGTGTCATTCAGTTGGTGGGAACCAGGAGAAAGCCAGCTAAAAAGTTCTGGCAGGCATCTTGAAGTATAGCACATACTGTGAAAAGATCTGTGGTGTCCTGAAGTTCAGGCAAAGCTGCTTTGTGAATACAAATTATTTTGTCCAGAAAATAAAATAAAAATTGTCCTTAAATAATGTACTTAGATATGCTTTGAATACTTAAAAAAATTAACTAATATAATACTGGATCCTTGCAGATCTGCTGGACTTTTAGACAGTAAGTCCATTTTCTAGTCATCACTGGTATATTCTACTGTCCTCTTCACAGCTCATTACAGCTAAGGCCAGCTTCACACATTTGCATGCTCATCTAGTTATATTTGTTACAGCATAGGTGTTTGTAACCCAGGTGTAGTACAAGCTGTAGTGTTGATATAGTAACAGCAGCATAAACATGCCCTACTTTTGTACAACATAGGGCTGGCCTACATGGAAATGTGACTGTATAATAAGTTGCAGTATTCAGGTATACTATTAACTCTATACTAATTACTGCATGTTCGTATGAGGTGAGGTAGCTTACTCTTATGCAAAACACAGCAAACCACGTCACACAAATGCACTTATATTGCTTGCTTAACCTACATCTAGTAGCCTTACCAGTAAAACAAATTAAACATGCTAGGGAATATTCCAGGGCACCAAGGCTGGATGGCCCCAAAGAGCTCATGTCTCTGCAGCGCCAGAGCAAACTGGCTGCTTGCAAACCCCCAGCCCGTGTGAGCTCCCAGCCATGGGCAGAGGGCTTCAGCACAGGGTGGCTGGTGGTGGTCAAAAGCCCACCGAGAGCTTCCCAGCGTGCCTTTCCATGTGCCAGCGCTCAGGAATGCTCCCCCGCATTGTTTAGTTTCTAGTCTGAATGTGGCCTAAGTGTCTGCATGGGGGAACAGGGTGAACACCAAAGCTATTTGGCAGTCGCTCCTCCATGTGGGTAAGTATTTTTTCACTCCTGTCTATGGGAAATATCAGCACATTTGTATCAAATTAATTATCAGCAAAGTTAAAAGTAGTAAAACTTGTGTTTAGACAAGGCTTTAAAACTCCTTCCTTCTCCATTTGGAAAGTTGGTTTTACTGTTCTTCTACAGTATTTTCAATGGTTTCATGTATCATTCCCTGTTGAAGTCCAGGACTCTGCATGGTTTGGTGGAAAAGAATGGGTCTTATTACTCTGAGTTTTATTTTAGTTTTAAATGACTACTGTAAGGATAAATTGCCTCAAAAAATACCTCCAAATCATTAGAAATACTTCCTAACCTTGCCATAAAGATTTCTTTTACCACTGCGACCTTAATGAGAATGTTTCCCTTAAGAATTGTGGAGAGTTTTATGAGAAAGCAACAACAAAACAGTGAGAAACCTTGGCAATGTTGGGAAAAAAAAAAAAAAAAATCAATAAAAGAAAAAAAACAAAACAAAAATAAAATAATCTCTCAGAAAAAAGGCCAATACCAACTTTTAAGATGACCAAAATCTAATATCCTCCCATTTGTAAGTTTAATTTGTTTTCTGTACTATTTTTATCTCACTGAACTGCTATTATGTGAAGTACAGAAAAAAAGGTCTTTTACTTAGAAGAATTCTTGACTAGCTTTCTCCTAAATATGATATTCTTGGGAAAACAGGATATCACTTTAATAGATGGAAAGAACAGTCCACAGCCACAATACACAAAACCTGATCTACAGCCTTAGCTAACCCACTGCTTCACATATGCCTAGTTTTAAGTATGTGATGTATTCCCTAAAAGCCACTGATTCCCATCAAACACCTCAATGGACCTAAAAGTGAAGCATTAGTTTGAGCACCCTGCCAAACCTATGCCTAGCATACCATAATATAACCCCAGCCTACCTCCAAAAAACCAAGAGTAAATACAGCGTCCCAAGGAACAGCAATAAAGGCATAACCTGAAGACGGTGAGAAGCTGTTGCAGCCATAAAGAGGACATTTTGGAGAAAACCTGACCTCACTGATCTTCGCAGGTCTTCTGCGCTCTGCTCCAGAGAACCAGGAGTTCTCTCAGTAGGCACACTTCGTCTATAGAAGACAAAGCCCGACACCTCCCAAAAAACACACATGCTGTATATTCTTAAATTAGCTAATTCCATTTTAAATAATAAATTCTCTTCCCTCGTTTTGGTTTCAAACTATAGCCATCTTTAACCCAAACTATTGGTATTTTGCCAAAGCAGGGGCTCTATTCAAAAACACCACCACACAACAGCAAGCGCTTTCGCGTTAGGATCAAGTGAGCCATCTCCCAGGAAGACTCACGCAGGTCCATGGGACCAGCACAGATGTGTCCCAAGGTGCTGAGGGAGCTGGCTAACTTCATTATAAGGCCGCTCTCTGTCATCATTGAAAGGCCACGGAGGCAGCCTTCAAACTGCCACACTAGGCTGGCCTGCATCTTTCCTGCTTAGAAGCTATTAATGAGAGAAGCTCTAGGAAAGGAAGGCTCAAAAGAAAACTCTTGTATATTGGCACATTTTCCCACTGCACATTCATTATTTGTAAACGCTTGTATTTCATTAAAAATTATGATTTGATGTTTGGATTTTCAGAAAAAATCCCAACTTTTTAAATAAAATTTTGTTAAAATTTCTATTTAGCGAAAAAGCATTTTTTCCTCTCAAAAAACGAACTCTTATGTGCAAAAAATGTCAAGTCTTTAACTGATTGGCAGTTCTGCGAAGGGGCAGGGAAAGATATTCAGAGTCCTTTCACTAGTTAACTCATTGATTTATTACACAATTACACCTTTTCAAAAGCCATTCTGAAAAAAATGCCTCATGTTCAGTTATACATTTCGAAATTCGGGGACTGCCACAGCTATATGGCGTTTCTTTTTTTAAAAAGCAAATGACATTTCTGTCCTGAGAACCGATTCCTCTTATATATTATTTAAAGAACAAGTTGTTCTTGAAGCAGCAAGAAAGTGAAACTATCCAAACAACAGAAAAACCCCTCAGCATTAAAGATTGAAACTCCCCCAATTATATGTTATTCTGAGCCTTTATTCACAGTAATAGCCTTCAAAGGGATGGAAAGGAGTCTCATCCTCTACATCCACGAGCTTCTCACTGAGGAAGCCAAGGAATTATGCACTGCAGTGATTCTTCCAATATTCTCAGCATCTTGACTGAGACCACCGTCTTTTCTACATCACAGATATAACATGGCATAAAATACTGACCTCTTCCAAGCTGAGTTAAATAAAAAAGTGAAAGAAGTGGTCCTACAATGAGACCCACACTTGATCAGACCTTAAATATGTCCAAGTAATCGCTATAAGAAGAGAAGTAGAACTCCAACTGCTTTACAGTTTTCTACAACTGCCATATCAGATCTGATACCATATTTGTATTTGTAGTGGAAGCCAAAGAACTGAATAAAATAAAGTCTTACCTTCTGAGCCCCTAGCATACATGCTGACAAGTCCTTTCAGGATGTATACCAATAGTTAGGATGTACACTGTTTCACAGATCTTTGAAGAAAATTAGTTTATTTATGTGCAGAGAAGTACTTTTTAAAGTTCAATATAATGACCAATATTTATTCGGAGATCCTAAAGTGCTCTGCAGACTTCACAGAGTGAACTGTATAAGCAGGGACCATTTTACCAACCACTGAATTCAGGTATCTCAAGCATGGAAGACAGCAGCCATTTAACACGACTCCACAATACTATATCTGAGTTGAGGATATGAGAAAAACATGAAAAAACCTAAGTAGCTATAACTTAAACTGATCACTCAAACTCTGGCCAATGCAACAAAACTTACATTCCTTCTTCCGCTAGAAGCGCCTACATATCTTTAATGAAACGGCCACAATCTCAACATCACGTCTCACTGAGAAAGTTACCATCTTCTCCATCCGGTGTCCCTCCCCATTCCCATCACTAGCTATTACATTGATCCAGAAACTGACTCCAAGGAAAAAAATACCACTCACTAATTACCATAGAGTGGTGTTCATTCAGCACTTCAGTTTTCCTTGGAGGCTTCTTACCCAAACATTAACCCTCAACCAAACCAACCTCAGCTGTTTCAACATTCTCTTTTTCTTTTTTTTTCATATGTATATAAAAAAGAAGAACCAGACCAGTTGCAGTCAGACTTCTTGGCAATTTAACATTTTTAACCAAAGTAATTTATAAATTATGCAAGTGGAATATTTATTTATGTGAAGAATTTTGTGGGTTTTTTTAAAGGTGGGATTGGAGCTGCTTTTATATAGTAAGTGACTGAGAAATCTCTGAATGTTGTCTTGTATAAACTTCATGCTAGCAGCAACGCTACAGAACAATTTTGCTTTTGTTGAGGGCATCCGTACACTTTAATTAAATACTTCAATTATAAGACAGCCGCTTGTATAGCTATCTGAACTGAAAATGGTTTGGGTGTTAGTTTTTGATCTGTCCTAATATAAAAGATAGTGTAATTTAAACATAACAAAACTAGAGTGTTCTTCTCTCTGCAGTAAGAGGGAAAGACACACAGCGGGAACTAAAGGAGGACTTGAAAGGCGCCGTGCTGGCCGCCTATCAGGGTCCCCCCCTATTTGCATACCAAAGGTACCAGACATCTGGGGGTGAGTCTGTGCGGTGCCTTGTTGCTGTCTTCTGCCGGGCCTGTGCCGAGGGAATTCTCCCCCAGCCAGAAACGGGGCTTCCAGCCCTTTTATGCTGCTCCGGCCTTGTTTACCTACCATAACGGGGTCAGAGCACAGGAAGAAATCTTAACCCGGCATTTGAGGCAGAGAAAGCTGCAAACCGAAGGACCTGGCCACATGTGGGATTCAGTTATCAGCGGCAACTCTGGTAACTGGCGCTAATGTGAACCCCAAAAGTAGGACAAAAAAACTCAGCTCAGCTGCTCCTGCCTGAATCCTACTTTGAGACTAAAGTCATGTTGGAGAAGTGCTCTGAGACGCTGTAACAGGCATCACAGAAATGCTAAGGTTTTTTTTTCCCGGCTATTTTTAGAAAATTACTGGAGAGCAAGATGTATACTCTGCCATGTACATTGTATTTTCCACACATGCATCAATAACGCAGTCAGATAAGTATGGTCATAAGTGAACATACACACTCAGAGTGAACACCGCGTTGTTTTTTTATTTTTCTGGACGTTCTTTGGAGATGCTTCCCCCACTTCCCCGGCTGACAACCGAATCACCACACAGCCTCACAGTGTGCTGCTGTGCTTGGACATCCTCCAACTCTGGACACTCCAGAGTGTAAAGTCAAGTAGAGAAAGGAGGAGAATATAGAAAGATGAAGGGACTGAGAGGAAGGAAACTATCAAATATCACAGTCCCAACAAGCTATTACTTTTCTCTGGGATCAGCTAGAGCGTTAGTAATACTCATCTAACTCCATGCCTAACAATAGCAGCAAATTAGTAACAAATTATAAATGTAGTAAAACAATGACTACCAAATGGACTCCTTGCAAGCACAACTTCGAATATTTCACTCTAAAGCTCAAAGCAGATACTAAATGACACTTTTGTAAAATACTGTTTTGTGCAGACCGACAACATGAATTGTGCCCAGATATGTGAGACTGCAAGGTTGGGGGGGCAAATGAACTACTTTAAACCACAGCATATTAGCAGGAGAGCTGGCCAAGTACTACAGCATTTGAAATTTTTTTTAAAAGGAAATATTTTGATAACATTTATCTGCTGTAAAACCAGTTTAAAAATTCCCAGTACATTTTTTAATGGAATCCCAGCTCTAGTGTATCAGGTAACATGTCTTAGTGAAACAAAGCATTCCTGTTTTTCAGCCAAATAATAATCAGGTTGCATTTGGTACCCCTTAATGGAAAAGAACAATTGCTGTTAAAGGAACATAGCAATTAAATCACTAGGGCTAAATTGCCACATCCTCCCAGTTAGCTTTAGCAGTGGGCTTTTTGTGATGCAATCTCCACCAAAATTTCTTCACGAAGATTCTCTCGCAATGTGTCACAGGGGGAGAAGGCAAAGGTTTGCTCTCCACCTCTGTTCAAAAGCTGCTCCTAATCCCGGAAGAACTTTTAGATTTTGGGAGGCCAAAGCTCTCTGGTCAGAGTCCCCAGATTGCCACAGCCAACCAGAGCCATCTTCACCATGATCTCCCCTGCTTTTGTTGAGATAAAAGATCCCTACAAAAATTAATACGGTTTGCAAATGTATCACCTTTTCATTGAATCTCTTCTGGTAGGAAGGTGCATGTTACTCATCTCTCAGCTGCATCTCCAAGCTATATTCACAAGCACATATGGTAGAAGCTTCCACAGCAAGTAATTGAGGTGGGTATCACAACCGAAGTACTCCAGCTGCTGCTCTGAAAGCAGGCGTTGAGATCTTCATGTAGATGCACAGATCTCAAAAGCATGATCTGGCCCCCGGACATGATAGGTTTCCTATAAAGAACAGAGTTACTATAATCCCTCTCTTGTCATGAAATATTCAATTTTCCTTTTCATTCTTAGAAAATAAAATACTAAATTACCCAGTTTAGTAGGTCAATGTCAAAACTTATGATGAAAAAGAATCTTCCTAAGAGAGTTTCTTAAAACCTGTATAATCAGGTTGGTAATGCTGCCCACAGGGAAAACCCATTAGCAGAAATCTCTAACACATTTCAAAAAGCTGAACCTAAGTGGATTGTGGGTGTGCCTAACTGTTTGTTACATTGCAAGCAGCCCAACTCATCTGAAAGCATTGCCACATCTCAATGCATTGGTTTCCCTCTGCACGTACTTGGTGTAGAAATTTGCTAATGCAGCCAGTAGGCAGATTTTATGAAGACGATGAAAGTAAATTTCATCTTCCTCGCATAACCGAAAGACATTTTGCAGCTGTTTTAAAGGGTTAACTTCTACTCCTGAACTTCAATACTCAGAAATTCTATGCACTCTCTTTTTAGAGTACTCTTCCTTCCTTCCTATCCGCTAACACAATAGGGAAAGCTTTGTTATCATTAATCATCTTCAGAGCCCTCGGGATTCTCCGAGTACGAGCACTGCTTCAGCCTCACTGGAAAAACCCACACAGACACGCACCAAAGTTTCTGTCCAAGTTCACTCATGAAGATTTTCATTAGTGACTGGATTTACGAGCTGGGGACATGGTTAATGGTTCATCTAAAGTCAAAGGAACTAAATCTTTGATAATTATCACCAGAATCAATATTTTCAAGTGAAGGATTTGAACTTTTTTTTCCCTGCACCATGAAGATCTGTAATCTGAAGGGGGGGAAAAAGATGGGTTTTTCAGTATAAAACCAAATACTGTCTTGCACTGCACAAAACGTCACAAGATATTAGAAAAGGTACGATAAACAGTCTGAACAGGGATGGAAATGTGTCAAAAATGAAACACTTTTGAGAGAGAATGATTATGCCTTAACAGAGAACAATTTACCGGACAAAACACCTTAAATAGCAGGTACTGTATGAGTTTAGCAACACTTATTTGACTAATTCATCTTGTCAGCCTCCTAACAAATAGCCCCAAAAAAAGCAGCCTGACTCGTAATTTCTGGAGACTTTGAAGGAAAAGGATATCCTGTAGAAATTAAAGAAAAGCAACATGGCTGAAAAAACATTTGTAAATAAGTCATCAACATTCTCATTAGATCTCTAACTACTTGATCTAAACGTCTTGGTTTTTTCATGCATTTCTGCTACATAAAACTAGTTTAAAAAATACACTCAGTACAGAAATAAACAAAGACAACAAACATAGTCCTGATTTCTCAAACAGGCTTTTTATCTGCAGGTGCAAATTCGACACTTATTTATAGCTGTTTCCTCAACTTAATGCCTGCTCTTCATAAAAGTATAATGCTAGCATTAATATAACCAATTGCCTATCTGAAGCTGGAAAATAGGAGGCTCAGATGTGGAGAAGTGAGTTTTTAAAACTCTTCGGACAACACTTATGAATTCCCCAAACAATCCAGCAACACAATTCTGTAACTATAAATAAACCAACAGCTTCTGATTGAGAGTCCAGTTTCAGCATCCCCAGTGCCATACAGATTGTGCAGAGCATTTGTGCTTAAAACTCTGTGAACATTAAGTAGTTGTGCAAGTGCATGTCAAGTTAAATATCCCTACCAATCCGCAAAATTATTATTTTTATGCATAACTGCAGTAACTATGCATGCAGGTTAGGTCCATAGCATTGATTTTATGTGCCTACCCTTGTGCCACTACAATATTGATAATTTGAATCTGAGTTATTGTTTATACAGCTAACAAGATGCTGTGTGTGTACACAGTGGGCTGTGAGCTAAGACTTCGTGTCTTGCTCCACAGAAATTGCAATCTAAACAAAAAACCTGTGCCCTGGAGAGTGGATTGGTCCTCACTGAGAAACAGAAGGGAGGAAACAAAAACATGCAACAAGGGATGACAGGAATGGTAAGGCGGAGTGATTGGGCAGAGTGCAACAGAAATAACCAGGCACATGACATAAAAGTTCACAGCCAAGGTGAAGACCTGGGACTTGGAGACTTCGGGAGGTATATGGAAATGCCGTACGCTGCAAGGCTTTGAACAGTGGGACTGCGGGCACATTTTACATCAGATTTCCATTTATAAAAAGGGATTTTCAGTGTTTTCCTACTTCAGAAGAACATCGAGAAGATAAATACAGTAAGGAAGAAGAGGTGGTGACCAAACAGTGGCAATAGTGACCAAAGCTGTGGACATAATCTAAGGTAGTTTAAGGTGGGATCTGACAGATTAGGATAAGAGATCTGACTAGGATGCAGTAGGAGATGCTAAATAAGTAACAAATTGTCTCCTCTCTAACCCAGACAATGTCTGTTCCCTCACCTACTGAGACCTCTCTCCAAAGGAAACAGGCTATAAGGCCACGTTTATGACATGGTACTCTTTCGAAGGCAGGTTGCCTTTAGCAGGCTTTGGATCAGGCACACCTGAGATGGGTGGTCTCATCAAGCACAGTATACCTCACCCGGCTGTCTTTTATCTGCCAGCCCCCATGTTGTGGAGCCTGTTCTCCCAGATGCTTTATCCCATCATTTAAATGCTGCTTTAGACAACATTTTTTTTCCTCCTTTTGATTGATGTCCAGCCCAGCACATTATCCCTTCCTTTAAATTGATGTCACTTTCTTTAAAAGCCTAAGCATTACTCTAAACTGTGTTTTAATTGCTATTTATATGTCCCTCAAGTGTGTAGAACCATGAATTGTTCAGCAAAGGCCAGGACATTTTATAAATAAAATCCTCATTTGCTACTGAGAATGATAATATTAGCTGGCAGCATCTGGATAGAGTTTCAAAGTGAAGATTTTACTTTTACAAGACAAGGCTAAAAACACAGATGGCATAAGCTAGTGTGAAACCTGCAGAAAGCTTTTTCCCCCCTGTTCCTCGAATACCATCATAAGTCGGTGAGTGGGAGGAAAGTTAAAGCTTACATACATCCCAGCATGCCAATCCATGCCCTACTGAGATACTTGACTGTCTAGTGCTTCTAAGCAGCTGGAAAAATGTCAAACTGTCATCACTGATTAAAATGGGATTTTATAGAAAGCATCACACGTATTGTCAGAATTAGTCTAGAATTTCACACGATGGAAATAAATACAAAAAGCTGCTAATTTTGCTTCAAAACAGATTTTCTTCATGTTTCCCTCCATATTCTACTAGTATTTACTCAAGGCTGTACATACCCAGTAATTATGGACTCCACCTTGTTCTGGAGAGTTGGGGATTCACCCACCATGATTTTTCACTGGAAAGCCTGTATTCCTCCTAAACAGCCTGGAATCACGCAGATGTCTGCACATCAACGTTTCTGCCACTTGCTGTCTCCAGGCTCGTTCCTGAGCACTTGAGTGGAGCTGATGCTGGTGATTTTGATCTCCACAGCTCACCTGCAGTTCCCTGCCTTTCCCTCTCTCAGCTAAGGAAGTAACTAGCTCTGTTGTAGCAAATGCCTTGTTAGAGATAAGAGGACCGCATTACCAAGGACATACTGTATCAGCCTTTACTATTTGACACAGACTTTTGGATTGACAACCCAGAGCCACTTGACTTGCTTCTCCTCTTGCCATCATGAGATCTACCATTATTTTAATTTCCCTAACCTTGAGAGAAAGAGAATGATACCGTTTCACCTGTACTCTCTATTAGGTGGCAAACTTCATGTGACATGTAATCCCTTCCTATGTGTGTGCAAAGATGGCATCAGCCAACCTTGCTGATATTCACTCACCAAAACCTCCATGTGAACAAAACCTGGAAGATACTTGACGCTGAGCATGGAAAGGGAAGATCTGAGAGTCAACAGCAGGTAGGAGATGGCACCTGCTCCCAATGGTGTTATAGGGGGGGACAACTAAAGCTTCTGCATCCCAGGCCAATGCTGCACCACCAGCCTAAGACCTGGCTGGCCATGCTGGGGCAACGTGACCCTGCTGGTAACACAAGGGAGAGTCTGAGTGATGCTCCACACAGAACCCTGCTGTGGGGCTGCCCAACTGCCAGCCCCCACTCGCTGCCACAGAGCTGCCCACAGCATGTGCCCTCTGTAATGGTGTCCTGTTGAAGGATTGTCCAGATGGAGATTGGTGATGAGTGGCATCCCACAGGGGTCCGTATTGGGACCGGTACTGTTTAGTATCTTCATCAGCGACACAGGCAGTGCGATCGAGCGCACCCTCAGCAAGTTTGCAGATGATACCGAACTTAGTGGTGTGGTCGACACACCAGAGGCACAGGATGCCATCCAGAGGGACCTGGACAAGCTGGAGAAGTGGGCCTGTGTGACCCTCATGAGGTTTAACAAGGCCAAGTGCAAGGTCCTGCACCTGGGTCGGGGCAACCCCCAGTATCAATACAGGCTGGGGGATGAAGGGATTGAGAGCAGCCCTGCCGAGAAGGAC
>NW_008824414.1:4986466-4986990 GCF_000699105.1 Pygoscelis adeliae | reverse complement strand
ACGCTGAGGGGTGTGGAGCACTGGCCCAGGTTGCCCAGAGAGGTGGTGGATGCCCCATCCCTGGAAACATTCCAGGTCCAGTTGGACAGGGCTCTGAGCAGCCTGATCTAGTTGAAGATGTCCCTGCCCACGGCAGGGGGGTTGGACTAGGTGACCTTTAAAGGTCCCTTCCAACCCACACTATTCTATGATTAATCACTTACAGGTTCAGCAAGTTTGGTGCTCCTCAGTATGACCAGAAAGACAGCATTAAGCACAGCTCTGCACCTGGCACATCCTGTGAGGCAAAGGCACTTGCCGGCATTGCAGAGGCTGTGACAGGCACCCACCCTGTCCCTGCATAAGCACGGGCCTTCCCCCAGGTATGGTCTCACTCAGCCCGGGCCCAGCAGCACACACACCCCCCCCCGGGGCACGGGCTGCTGCACGTGCGACAGCCCCTTCTGTGTCGGGACAGGCTTTTCTACTGACAGAAGCTCCCCGGCCTCCGGGGTGGCACCCAGCCAGGCAGCACACAGGCGCAG
>NW_008824414.1:4982756-4985437 GCF_000699105.1 Pygoscelis adeliae | reverse complement strand
CCCCAGTGCAGTCACCAGCCCGGTGGGGTGCCCCCCATCCACAGTGCAGTCACCAGCCCCGTGGGGTGCCCCCGTCCCCATCCGATGCACTCAGGGTTGGGGGTGACCCCAGCCCTGCAGTCCCTGCGGCTAGGGGCTGACCCCATGTGTCCCAGCCAGGGCAGGCACCCCCAGCCCCAGGCTGGGTCACTGCCGAGGCCATGCAGCGGGGTTGCAGCGCCAGGCCTTGCTCCTCACCTCTCAGCTGAGCGCCCAGGCTGGGACACAAAAGCAGGGGCTGCTTTCACAGCGTCAGGGCTTGGTTTCTTTTTTTAAATTTTTTTTTAATGCAGCTATAACTGCATCTTGCAAGAAATATGCTATAGCAGCTCCAAGACAGCCCACCAAACCCAGCCCCATGGTGAGGCGGGCACTACTGGCCTTGTCTCTGAATGCAATGTGGACGTCGGTGGGAGGTAATGGTGAAGCAAGTTCAAGCATGATGAGCTGGACGTTGAGCCAGGCTTTTCGGATCGCATATTTGGCCTTAAAAAGCTGCCTCACCTGCACCAACGGCCCAGACCAGGTGCCTAAGTCTTCTTCTAAAGCCTATCCTCCTTGTGCTTCCCTGAGCACGAGAGACCCCAGGGATGCTGCAGCCAGTTCCCTGCCATCCTCCTGCCAAGCTGAACTGCATCATCCTGGGGGACATGAAATGGAAACAAACATGGATTGCTGGATTCTCCAGTGACATTTATGCTGGGAGGTCAGGGCGATTATCAGCTCATCTTGGAAGAAATGGAGCTGGTTGATAAGGGACAACCAACAGAGCATCACAAAAATATAAGCTCTGTCATAGGAATTATTATTCCTTTTTCTTTTTAGCCAGTCACTACATCACTCTGAGCAATAGGAAACAGCCTGTGTGGGGAAAATAAAGCGACCTTGTTGGAAACCCTTCCAAACAGAACAAAATTATGTAAACACAGCCCTCCACACAGTGTGCCTGCAACCCTCTGCACCAGTGGTTAAACCTCAGCCTAACCCAGATCTCCAGAGAAAACAGAAGGTTAAAAAGTTAATTTTTCTCACCTGGACAGCACTGGATTGTTTTTAACCTCTCCTGGGACAGACTGCAATCAGGCAAGGGTGCAAAGAGAAATAGCTGTAGACTGACCATTTATCCAAACAAATAATCACAATAAATTAGTCAGAGCAAGAACTCTTGAAATACCACAGATATTAGAGCCTGTTGGAAACAAAGAGTTTCCAAATATAATAGCTGGGAAGATGATGTTCAACCCCTTAAAGCAAGCACACTGGTACCCATGTAAAATGAGTACTTAAAATTTGTACAAAGCTTTTGCTCCGTTCCAGCACTGAGCCCGCTGAATCGATAAGAGATGGGCAATGCTGTAGTCCCAGCCCGTCCCAAGGAGTTTGAGCTGAAGCCGAGAGCCTCACATGCACAGCCACGCTCCAAGTTCACCGGGTGTCTCTTGCAGGAGACACCTGCACTGGATTTTGGAGAGATTTCAGCATTACCCAGCCCTGCGCAGCCCTTGCACATAACACAGGGGGATCACCCCACCCGGGCACCCTGCGCTGCCCCTTTTTTAGACACATTATTTTTAATGGGTTCAGCCCACTAAGGTGGTTCAACGAGCCAGCTCAGGTGCTTTGCTAAGCCGAGGCCCGCGGCAGGGTGCACAAGGTCCTGCTGCCCAGCCCAGCCCCTGTAGAAGCAGCCAGAGGAATTAGGGGCCACTTTTGGATATTCTGGGTCACACTCGGCCAAAGATGATTCCCTGGAGTCAGAGGGGTCTCACAGGAAAGCGAGGTGCTCTTCAGTGGGATTAAGGACGCTAATTTGTCCCAGAGCTCTTTTCAATCTAAAAGCTTATGTTTGAATCTGTGGTTCAAGTTTTAAGACTCAGTCGTAAACCCTCAAATAAACAACAGCGCAGATAGCACTCTGTCCCCATAAACGTGTCCCTTCACAGCGATTTTTACACGATACATCAAAATGACCATATGCACTAATCAAAATATCAGGAAATAAAGCTTCTTGCCCATATTTTCCTCAATTGTACACCTTTAGCACATTTGCTGAGACTGAAGTATTAACCAACCACTCTTTTATAACTGTGAAAAGCAAATATTGACTGAGCATGGAGGTATGGTAAATAAATTACATTTACCCTGACAAAGTGTTCATTGCCTTCCCTAATTACACACAGTGAAAAACATTTAGTCTGGCCATTCAAGAGCTGGATAAATAGGCTTAACAGTTACCGAGATAGTTAGCACTATGAAAAATAAAAACGCATCTTTAAAGATTAAAGAGGTAATAGTGTTATTCCATCCATACACGACTGTGATTGTACTCAATACAAGGAGTTGTCATTTGAAATGATAAATAATTTATTGCTATTAGGCAGGTTTACAAGCACTAATTTCCTGGTGCTATTCAATCATATGAAGAATATCTTTTAAATCTTTTTTGAAAAGAAATGTAAGTGTTTAAGGAGGGAGGCAGGGTGTACCAATGGCACGGGAATGAGCAAATTCGTGGCGTTGTGGGGTAATAGGTAATAGCAGCAAAAGTAGTGTGTAAAAACCTGCTCAAATGGGGATGAGGGAGAGGAGTGAGTTCACCTTACCCAAGCCGGTCCTGTCTGAGAGGCAGAGTGCACGGCTAA
>NW_008824414.1:4977110-4978004 GCF_000699105.1 Pygoscelis adeliae | reverse complement strand
CTACACCCCCCCCCCGCCGGGAGCCCCCCCCGGCCCCCGCCGATCTGGAGTCCCCTCCCCGGTGAAAGGGAGCCGCGCTTTCTGCCTGAGGGGTGTTTCCAGCCATGGGGCAGAGGCACACACGCCTCTGGCACACTCAGCTTAGCCCGGGCTGCACCGAGAAGTGTTTCCTATTCCTTTGGGGAGAGTACTTCCTTTTCTTTTCCCCCGCCCCACGTTCGAGGAAATGTTTAAAAATTGTCTGAAAAAATAGCAGCTTAGAAAGGTGCCACAAGACTAGGTGTCCCCAGTTTGTGTCGCACGCCGGCCGCCTGCCTTCTCTTCCCGTGCCTGCCCACAGCCTCCTCACCCGCAGACACCAGCAGCTCCAGCCGCCTCGCATCCCCCCGGTGCTTATCGTCTCCCAGTGACCTCCTCCCCGGAACGGCACAGCGGAGCTGCCGGTCTCCCACCCGGCCGGCGGCCGCGAATCGCTGCGGGCTTCGCTCTCCGTACCGCCCCAGCTCCGATTTTGGGCACGGGGTTACACCTTACACGTTTTCCTCCCCCTAACCGAGGTTTTTCCCTCGGTGACTCGCCCCGTGTGCCGGTGCCGGTGCTGGCCAGCTGAAGGCGAGAATCGCTATTGGAAATCAATGCGTGTCACCGTCCCGGTGACGACGGCAGAGCTGTAAAAACCGGCCACGGAGAAAACAGCGGATCAACCGGGCCAAAGGCCGCCGATACAGGGAGCTCTGGTCGTGCTCCTACTCATCTCCTAAATCACATCCCCTTCCCCGCTCACTTCCAAAACACACCGTGGAGCCTTCCCGGGGCAGGGCGGGGGCGACGCGGGGCGCAGGCAGGGCCCAGGCTCCCGCCCGCCGAGGAGTCTGGAAACGGCCCTTTCCTCCG
>NW_008824414.1:4973505-4975497 GCF_000699105.1 Pygoscelis adeliae | reverse complement strand
TGCCCGCCCCTCCCCTCCCGGGGGGCGGCGGGAACGTCCCCCGCCGGAGGTCGGAGTCAGAGAGCCACACTGACACCGGCAAGACACAAAAGCCGCTCATTCCGACGGACGATGGAAAGTCTAACCAGGTGCATAAAACATATTGGCATAAAATTAGTGAATTGCACTAACAGATTGTAAATCACCTAAACGGTCAAACCACAGATATGAATCACAAATTCCTATAAAGATTAATGTTTCCTAAGATTCACAGCAATTATGCGTTTTTTGGACAAAAGCCTTCTCCCAACCTCTCATTCCTGAGCGCTGCTTTTTTCTGAAGTCTTTCCAGGTTTCGGTGGGGTTTCTAATGAACGATTTACCAAAGGAAAGGTTTTATTAACACCTCTAAAAACTATAAAGTTTAAAGGGAGGGAGAAAGGGAGCAGATAGGAAATTAGGTAACACAATATACTGACCTATTGGCAACGGTCCGAACGCAAATCAGCAAAGCACCACAATGGTGGGAAAAAAAACCTCCGAGAAATGAAAGGGAAAAAATAACACCAAGGGGCCAGCTTTGCCCGAGCGGGGACGAGGCTGCTGTTCAGAGCTGCCCCCGGAGCCTTCAGCATCTGCTGATGGCCCTTACCTTTGCTTACCCCCTTGTGGTACACAGTGAAGTCTGGTCTGCTTAAAAGCAGCAGCAGAAGGAGGAGAACACGACTGCGAGCAGAAAGGGGACATTATTTCTCGAGGAAATAGGCGGGCAGGAGGTGTACGGGACTTCAGGTCTCTCAGGCACTATTTTTCCCTTCTCGCCTCTGTGCAGAACCGGAGATAATAGTTGGGGCTGCAGGTAACGGAGTCTGTTCTTATTCAATTTCCCTAAATGGCCTGGAGAGCACTTAAAAGCCCGGAGAGCTTCTGGCCAGCATTTTCTTATTAACTAATTTCACTTCGATCCTATTAAAGTGTATGCTTTATAACCTTCAAATGAACCTCTCCCTTTCCCTTTTCCTCTCCCTCTCCCTTCTAAAACAAAGCCATTACCTTTTAATGACAGAGTAACGCCTTCAAAAACGTTGCTCCCTCCTTTCCTAACATTACAGGACGCGTGTCACACAAACAGTCCCGGAGCACCCACTGCTGCTGCCCCCCCCCCCCACAGCACCCAGGAAGGCTCGGCCGAGGCTCGGCGGGCCCAGCGCCCGGGAAGGGGCGGCGGCGCCAAGGGGAGCCGTGGGCAGAGGGCGCTAGAAAATGGGATTGGGGAGATTTGCTTTATTTCGCTTTGGGAAAGTCTCTGCAATAATGGGTTTTAAATGGATACATATATTTACCATTTCAAACGGGTTCTGCTGTTTCCTGGTAACGCTCACCACAAATGGTAATAATAAAAGATGAAGTATTTTTTCTCACCTTAGGTCATTAGATTTACAGACAAGGTACTAAATCATTTTAGCTCCCCAAACCTTGAAGGAAAGGCGCGCACGCACTCCCGTCCCCTTCTCTTCTCCTCCCCCTTCTGAAGAAACCTGCAACGGGAACGGAGACAAAACAGTCGCGAGGCTCGGGGAATGTCTCCCTTTAATAGTTTACTAATAATAACAATAATAATAAAAAAGTTGACGTTGGCTGCGGAGCGCAGATTGTCAGTGGCCTCGTCCCAAAGCCTTAACATGAAGGGTCATTAATTGTGTTTTCTTTCCAAATCATATGTCACTGCAATTAACAGATTCTGATCAAGAGACTCCTTTCAGATTGATTCCATATGTGATAAGGAATGTGCAGCTTGTTATCTATCTGTCGCCTTGGAATTATGGAAAAGCTTCAAACGTGTAATTTGAAGAGTCTTTTACCCAGCGCTTTGATCTTTCCCTCTATTTTTTTAACTCTTTTTTAACTGCGGCCCTTCTCCTAATCCCACGTGTTTGTTTACCCCCCTTCCCCCGGTGGCTGCGCCCCGTCCCCGCGTGTGCTGCGGCTCGCCGCAGCTCCCACCCCGGCCCG
>NW_008824414.1:4971212-4972192 GCF_000699105.1 Pygoscelis adeliae | reverse complement strand
TTTGATTAAAAATCACAAAATAATCCTGCCAGCTTTGACGCTCCGTGCCAGACCTGCAGCCACAAAAAGACGGGTCCGGCTATGTGGGACACGCGTGTGCCCCCGTGCCCGCCCGTGGGAGGCACAGCCCGGCTGCAGCACCAGCGTGGCGAGCTCGACTGCATCAAACGGCGACTGATTTGTCCGGTTTTTCATATTCGTCCCTTTTCTCTCCGAGGCGGATATTTTTAAAAGTTGTGGTCTGCAGCCAAACTCTCCCCCGACCCCTCGGCATCGCCTCTCCCCAGCCGAGCGCTTCCTACAGAAAAGTTTAAAGCAAATCAGGACGTGGGGTTCGCTGCCTGCTTTCCTTCCGAATTAAAAAAGAAACAAACTTATGACAGAATTGAATACTGTTCTCTCCATTGCATTATACTATCAAAAGCTATTACAGGAGCAACGTCGAATAGAAGAAAATAAATTCCTCCAACCCAGAGTTGTTTTTGCACTAGATTAGCAGATAGGAAATGCTATAAAGATGACCTTAATACGATTAGAGATGTTTCCTACAGATTTTCATATATTGATTCAGGGAATTTTAATTCTGGGGCTTGCTTTGCTATAATCCGCATTTATTACAAGCTGATATAGTTTTATTATAGCAAGCTATCAAGGTCGATTCCTTTAACTGCATAATCTGACATGAATTTCATTTTTAAAGAAACGTAGTTATAAAAATCCATACTGTGGGCACAGTGGTTATATTGTACCTAAATCATATTTTAAGGGCAATAAATCCAGAGAGTATTTAGGAGGGGGGAATATGGTTAAACGGCTCTCCTCCAGTCTCAACTCCTCAAAAGACCCTTCAAACTTTTTTTTTTTTTTAATTTAAACACCGAGTATTTAAAAAAGCAGATAACGCTGGCAGGTTCAGGTCCCCTCTCCCCTGCCCGCAGTCACAGCCCCACAGGTTGTACCAACTTTCCACGTTTGGCTCC
>NW_008824414.1:4970127-4971093 GCF_000699105.1 Pygoscelis adeliae | reverse complement strand
CAAACCATAATTTAAAATGTGTTCATCATAAAAAAATCTTATTCGGTAATTAAAACGTATCTTGACTCCTTCCCAATAGCTCCTTACAAGCCCGTGCCCCTGCTCCCTTTGCAAATGTTGCACGTACCAGGTACTTCCTTCTAAGCCTTGTAGTGATTCAGAACAGAGGGAATAAGCAAAATGATCATAAATTTCCTAATTAGAGATTTCGCACCAAGACAAAAAGGTGTTAATGAGTTTAATTCCAGTGCCTGTCATTGTCCCTTTTTTCACACCACTTATTTACTAATGGCCCAGAGGGCTGCTCCCGTCTCTCCTTTGTTAAGATTTTAATTTGCCTTCTTTTCTGCCTTTGATGTAAAATTGTGACCTACAACTCTTTGAAGTCCCTTATTAGGAGGAAAATTAACTTAGCTTTTCCACTGTATCTGCCCACCGTTAGCCCAGACAAAATGTAGAAAACTCCTTAAAGATTCAGTACGTTAGGAAATTTTTCAAGGTAGCTCTGGAAATGCAAATTTTTTTTTTTTAAATCTAATAGACTTTTAAATCTATATTAGGAGATGTAACCCTCGCCAGGGCCGGAGAGGGGGAAGGGAAGGAGGGAATATCTTAATAAAGAAAACAAAATGAACCCGGGCAAGGAAAGGCTGTAAATTTGAAAACCTGAAAAGGGGGACTGGGGGCGGGAGCCTTTATTTTTAAATGTCACAACTTTTTCCTGTCCCCCTCGTGTGCCGCTCACAGCTGACACCCTGGCTTCCTACCCTCCGGGGGAGGGGGGGGGCTATGAAAGAAATTATATCTAAATCTATCTCTATATAATTAGAATACCATGAGGCAGGGTTAAACCTTTGTAAAACACCCAACTGATTGGCGATCGCTAAAACGAGATTTGAAAGCAACTCAAATAAAAGATCGCGACGTCAGTAAACAGATTTAGAAAAAAAAAAAAAAAAGGAGGAA
>NW_008824414.1:4968267-4968855 GCF_000699105.1 Pygoscelis adeliae | reverse complement strand
CCCCGCGCCGGGCCCGGCGCGCCGTCTCAGCCGGGCCGCCCCTTCCCTCTCGCTGCAGGGCGCCCAGTACGAGCTGAAGGAGAGCCCGGGGGTGCAGCACGCCGCCTTCCCCCACCACCACCCCGCCTTCTACCCCTACGGGCAGTACCAGTTCGGGGACCCGTCGCGGCCCAAGAACGCCACCCGGGAGAGCACCAGCACCCTCAAAGCCTGGCTCAACGAGCACCGGAAAAACCCCTACCCCACCAAGGGCGAGAAGATCATGCTGGCCATCATCACCAAAATGACCCTCACCCAGGTCTCCACCTGGTTCGCCAACGCGCGGCGGCGGCTCAAAAAGGAGAACAAAATGACCTGGGCCCCCCGCAGCAGGACGGACGAGGAGGGCAACTCCTACGGGAGCGACCACGAGGGGGAAGAGGACAAGAGGGAGGACGAGGAGGAGATCGACCTGGAGAACATCGACACCGAGAACATCGAGAGCAACAAGGACGAGCTGGAGGACGAGCTGCAGGACGCCGACCTCCTGCACTCCGACTCCAAGACGGACTCGGAGGGCTCCGAGGGCTTCGAGGACCGCCCGGCTCC
>NW_008824414.1:4966009-4967206 GCF_000699105.1 Pygoscelis adeliae | reverse complement strand
GTTAGTCTGAAACCCCGAGAATTACCTTCCTCCGGCGGAGGTGATTTTTGTTGCTGTTGTTGTTGCTGCTCAAATCGTCTTTGCGGGAAGGACCCGGCCGTCAGGCTTGCTCCGGGGCTGGTTTATTTTCCTTTCGACGGTCACTCCTGCAGCAAAGCGGTCGTTTTGTCGTGTTTGCAGCTCGCCGAGAAGAGATCTTAAGTCTGGAGGCTTAATTCAGGGATGGGGGGGAATAAAACGGGGGCTATAAAGGAACGCTTTTTTTTTTTTCTTCTCTTTTTAGATCGATCTAGTGCCTTGGAAGTAGAGAAAAAGTTAATAAAGACAGCTTTCCAGCCAGTGCAGAGGCGGTAAGAGATTGCTTCCTCAGTCTCCTAAGGATATGTAGAGGGAGTTGTAAATGGTTAGCTTATTTTCTCCGCTTCTTTAGTTCCCTTTGCAGGGCGGTTTCTTCTTCTTCCTCTGCGTGCGCGGTGGGTTTTTCTGGTTACGTATTTCTACGGAAACTTCAGAGGCTGAGCCTCGCTGCCCAGAGTTTGGCGTGGCAGCCGCTGGAATCAATTACTGCTTTGATTGACTGAAACCACGGGGATCGGGCCCGTGGTATTTTCGTAGCGAAGGAAATTTGCTGTAAGTCACTCCGAAAACTTTTTATGCTTAGAAATCTATTTAAAAAAATAAAACAACAACAACAACAAAAGCAGCGGTACCTATAGTTAAAAATACTGTGCCAGCCCAATCTGACTAGAACTCCTATTAAATATTTTTTTTCTGTGTCATTTTTTTCCAGGCCCCAGAACCAACTTGATGCCGCTATGGTTCTATCGGCGTTGTCATCATCATAGTTAATTTTTTATTGTTGTAATGATTGTAAAAAATCTCTGTATAGTTACAACTTGTAAGCATGTCCGTATATTAAAACTAAAAAGGAAAAAAAATACCCGCTTCTGTACTATCATCTGGATTAGCTGAGTTTGTGAGGTTTTTGGAAGTCCAGTGAGAATTAGGTGTTTCGATTTTTTTTTGTTGTTGTTTGTTTTTGTACATACAGTAAAAATGTACATATGTGTGAACCAAATTGTACAAGAAAGTATATATTTTTGGCTAATAAATAAACTGTTGCCACTTTGACTACACTCTCTTTTCCCACCTCTGGAGTTATTTTTCTCCCCCGCCCCCCCCCCCCCCCCGCTCCCG
>NW_008824414.1:4964136-4964584 GCF_000699105.1 Pygoscelis adeliae | reverse complement strand
CGGCCTTTCAGTCCTGGAAATGGCATAATTATGGAGGTGGTGATTAAATAGCTGGTGCTTTTCTCATTTTGGTGACAGACCCTACGGAGGGGGAGCGTGCTCGGAGCTAGGAAGCAAGAGTTAAAATGAAGTTAAAGTACAAACAGAAGCACATAGCTGACATGCTTCAAGTTTAGACAGTACAAGATATGCAAATGCGCAGGGCTGCGCGGTATTGACATTTTGAGGTCATAGTGATAGGAATGTATTATTTATAGGATGGGGTTGCACTAGGCCGATAAACTACATTTTAAATCCTAGGCGTTTGCAAGCGATAAGATTTATATATATATGTTTATACTATATATGTGTGCGTATACACATATTTTATATCTGTGTTTTAATATTTCACGGTTAATATTCTTCCTGGCAGGCATTACGGCGGGGGGGGCGCTCCGCCCCCCCGCGC
>NW_008824414.1:4952038-4964093 GCF_000699105.1 Pygoscelis adeliae | reverse complement strand
AGAGTTTGCGGCAGCGTTGCCATCTCTGCTTTCTCCCCCGCCACATCCCCTTCCCTTGCGCATACGTCCTCTCTGGCCACAGCTCGCCCTGGAGACGGCGTTTGCCTCCTCGCAGCCCTTGCAGCTCTGTCTTTCTGCCAGGAGCTGTTCCCCCTCTTTTGCTCCGACAGGCTCCTGAAACGAGGGGAAACTCTGTGGGTGGGTGGTTAGAAAACGGATTGTTTCTCATGTAAATTTTACCCAGTCTCTCTCCACTTTGTATCCCCGCTTTTTACGTAGCCAATTCTTGCCGAGGAAAAAAGAAAAAAAAAAAAAAAGATTAATGGCATGTAAAATGGGAGGGGTGGGGGGAGAGAAAGCTAGAGGCAAATTTCCACATCCCCTTCCTCTGGACATCCTGGTGGGTTTTCCATAGAAACTTTCACACAGTGGCCAGACAGATGCTTAAAGGGGATGGAGAAAATAATGAGACCACGATGGGAAAACAATTGCGTCCCCAGCTTTCCACCTCCATTAAAGGCTCCTTTGCCTTTGCGGCAGAGCCCTCTCCCTTCGCCCTGACCGGCGGTGATGCTCCCGCAGCAGTGGCTGGTACGGGGCAGCCATGGGAAAGCCGCCGCTTTGGCTTCTGGAAGTGAGAACTTGGTTTCCCTGCGGGGGGAAAGCAGCCTTTGTGCCTGCCTGGCTTCCCTAATGTGGAGAAAATTCCCATTAATTTTGCGAGGAAACATTTTGTTATGCGTGTTTCGACAAAACATTAAAAATCCTACTCGTATTTTTTTTTTTAGAAATCACTCTCGCAGCTTGACAGCCTCACTGGAGCCCCAGCCAGGCCTGCCCGAGACAGCGCGGAGAGGCCTCTCTCTCCCTCTCCCTCTCTGTTGGCTGCTCTTTTCCTGTCTAATCAATTATCTCCCTAGCTAGTCCTTCTCAAAGGTGAGAGCTCATTATGCATATTCATAAATCACAGCTCCCAGACCTGACACTGATTGATGTAATCATCTCCCGCTCGCTCCCTGCCTGCGCGGGGCCGGCCGGAGGAAGCGCCGGCGAGGAGGAGGCAGGAGAAAGAGACTTCCAACTTGTCAGACCCACTTCTGCTGGGAGCGGCTCGCCGGGCGTAGCGGGCCGTGTCAGGCTTCCCATTCACCGCGGCCAAAGTGCCCATCACAGCCCCGGGGATGAGACGGGAGAAAACCCTGCGGGCTGAGAAACACCAGCGAGCTGCCTCCAGTACAGCTGACTGTTACGCAGGCAGCATTACAAGAGTGAGGAGAAGATCCAGCACCGTTTTCACAATCGGGCATCAGACCACGCGTTAAAATACCCCCCCCAATCTTTCACGTTAGCTACTGCGCTTGCTGTTGTTTTCCTTAGATAGTTACAGCTGGTTTATCCCCGTAAGGACAGATGTATTCTGTATGGATTCTGGTCATGAGTATTTAGATATGTGATACAGCAAATATCTTCAGCATTATGCCTGCAGCTGTCCTCAGTAGCTATAACGTAAAAAAAATAAAAGAAAAAAGTTGTGAACGATGTCAGTGACTGCTGCAAGGGTTTGAGGGCAAAAGGGCTCCTCCAGCCCAGCCTAGCAGCTGTCCAGGTAGGAACGCGTATCTCAGCTACGACTCGTTTCCCAAAGTGTGCTGCAGCATGGCAGCGCTCAAGATGCTGTTCAGATTATGCGGTTTACCTGTATGGTTAATATTTACACTTTTAAAATACCTCTTTTTATCACTTTGATCAGAACCATCAGTGTACTGAAGTAATAATACAAAAATATATGCCCTGGAAATCATAACAAGGTACAAATAAAAGGGAGCCCTAATCAGGTACTTTGGAGAGTGTTATCTTCCCTGTTAACAAATGGTAATAAGAAAATTAAGGCTTATAGCTTGCCCGCTTTTTATCTAAGAAAACCAATAAAGATATCAGATGTTCTTTGTTTTATATGTTTGGATGTAAAGCAGAATAATGAAGAACGTGTACCTTCTAAGGCTTCATTTGCTTTATGGGTATTAACCCCTTAGGATGCCAGTGAAATTCTGAATTTGCAGAGGCTGTGCTGCCACCCGGGGTTTTGAGGCCCGTCTTTGCTGCCGTCAAGACAACATCTTTTTTTATTAAATGCTGAAATTGGAACAAAGCAACAATGGCCGCTTGCTAACTGTGCATGTCCAACAGGCCTCTTTACTATTCAGCAAATGGCAGATATTAAACAACATTTTGCTTAAAGGTACGCTGAGGCCATTTCCATTAGGACATGGTGTCATTCATTTATTCACATGTTAAGTGGATGTCCTTGTGGCTAATGAGTAATAATCAACAGTGACTCCACTTTATTCCTTTGCTCCCAGCAATGTTAAATACTCTGATGGAGTCCCTTTGCTGACACACTGGAGAATATGGTTAAAAAGTGCTAAAGGACATTTTCAGTGTAGAGCAGCCACATACACACAGGCTGGAAACAGCACTTTTATTACAGTCTATTCTATTAGGTTTTGTTCCTGTTTAAGGCATGGCGCGTGGAAACCGCTGATATTTATTTGAAGGCACTTTATGCCTTAAAAGCCGAGAACTCTCTCGGTTTGAGAGTCGATGTGGTTATTGCTGGGAGATGAGCTCTCGTCCAGCTGGTTTATAAAAAAATCAAACCGCACCTTACGGTACCTTCTCCAGATTCTGTACATGACTTCAGAGAAATGTTTAGTGGAGGAGTGATTTAGGACAAAACCTTTCCTGCAAAAAACCTACTCTGACATTTGTTTTATAAAATAAAGTAACTCCCCTACCAGCTAATTAATCCATTTCATTACATCAACCGCAGCAGCTAAGTAGGCTAATAAGCTATATTAATATATATTTTTTCTTTTACATGATTGTTTACGCTGGAGTCTGCAGCTTGGTTGTCTCCTGTGTCAATTCCTAAAGTTTGAAAGGTATAAATGAATCATTCTTGGTCATGATTAAGCTTAAGTTAGAAATAAAATATGTCAATCAATCTGGTTGGAAATGTTCCTGCTGTCTAAGTTGGTTATGCAAAACACTCTAAGGTGTGTAGGCATGCTCAATTAGGTCAAGGGATCTGATGGCACTCCTAGCCATAAATGTGTGTCACTTGGATTCCTCATTATTTTTAGCAGTGGTGAAAATGCATGTCAGTAGGCCAGCTAGCCAGGCTAGAATAAAATTACTTACCGGGTATGCATAAAACCGAGGGTTTAATACATTAATATTATACTTATTTTCAAGCAAAACAGTGAAAAGAAAATTCCTCTCTCTCTCTCTCAAATATATGTCACTCTATCGAATTTCTCAGTGATCATTAGTATAAATCACACTGGACCATGCAATACTCAAGATACCTTAGCAGTAAAATTTAAGTGCCTAAAAACATAGATGTAATGTGAAATTAGATACAAGGAGTAAAACATTGATTTGCTCTGCTACAGTCTAACTTGCTTCCGAGAGAGATAAAGCTTCACTAGGAGATTAGACCAGCCCCATTCCAAAATAATTTAATGAAAAAGGACACTTGAGACGGCTGTTGAACAGCGGCGCTAGTGCCGGTGTTCTCAGATGGAGACTTTTGCGAGCGATTCCTACAGAAGACAGTGTCAGAAATTTATGCTTGATAGACAGGTTTCCTCTGGTGTACTAAATCACAGCCTCATACTAACAGAAATGATTCCATGTAATTCCGGGAAAAAAATGCCGGGAAAAGCAAGTTTTAGTGCTCATGCCTGCCCTCCTGGCATCTGGTGTAGTTGCTGAGATTACCTGAATCGGCTAAATGACCAGGGTTAGATCCTCTGGTTTTAAGCTTTCCATGCCGGTACTTGGAACCACACCGAGACTGCGGGCTTGGGCACAAGAAATTGAAGGAGAAACCAGCTAAACACAACACTCCGGCCTGTTTTTGTTATGAAAAACAAACAAACAAACAAAAAACCCAACCCAAACCTAAGTGCAGGAAACTGGCAAACTAAAAGACTAACATTGCTCCCAAGAATCAGAGGCAGGACTAGTACTGCAGGTAAGGCTGGTGCTTCTTAAACGCAGTTCTTAGATGTGGTGTTAAAGATGGCAGTGTCCCTTTAAGAACAGCACCATGCAGCTAATATTTTCTTTACTGCCAATAAAATGCAATTAAATCTCATGAATTAATATATTCACTTCAGGAAGAATTCCCATTCTTTTCTTTGGATATCAAAATGGAGCCATCATCAGTCAGTTAGTTAAATAGGAGAATCCGGAGAGTAAGTAAATGGAGGAGCTTTCAAATGCAGGGCTGAAAATGCCCAATGAATGTGTAGGGGGCTTCAATAAAAAGATTTTGACTTGTGTTTTCACCCCTTTCCCACTTTGTTCATTGTTTACTGACACTGCTGTGGACACAGTATTCAGTCCCTGCCCGCCCCAGCCCTGGGATGTAAAAATGTCATCTCTATTGTGCTGCCGGGCTCGCTTTGATGCTGCCGCAGCCCTTTGTGTGCCCTTCTCAATCCCTTTATAAGGCTGTCCTGATTGTCCATACTGAACATCGCCACAAAAGCTCGTCTTATTGAGAAAATAAAAAAGTCAGAGAGGGGCCAAATGACGGGAGATTGGGCCTTTGCTGTAAAAGACCCACTATTCACATTCAGCAGTCATTTTTTCACCAAGGAATCACAAAGTTGGGACTGCGGCCGCGCCAGCAAAGCCGTTTTAGGCACTTTCTTCTTAAATTTTATTTATAATTACTATTATTGTTTTTTTTTAAAGATCATGTACTACTGAGGACAAACATTAAATCCTAGAAGCTGTTGCGGAGGGTATTTTCGCCTTTCCAAAGGAAAACTGTTACTGCATAACTCTCGTGCATGTTTCATCTGGGAAGTTTAGAAAAACTGATTGTACGGAAATTCAACTACATATATCCTACAAAAAGGGCTTGTTGTGATAATAAAATAAGCCAGAAACAGACCCCATCCCCCCCGCTATGTAGGAGCCCATGTATTTGCAACCGAGAACCTGAGACTGAGGGTTTAAATTGTCGGTCTGGAAAACCTCTGCCAGTTGTTCTTCCCCTAACGCTATCCTAACTTGTACCGAGTGTCCGTGGGCAGGATGGAGACAAAGGCTGGATAAGGTCTTATTCTTTGGGAATGGGCTATCGGAATGGGAGGACGGTGATTTCATGGCTTTTGTTACCGAGGTTAGGGACCGAATTCTCTCACTGAATTAGAATGGTAACAAGTGGGACTGGGGATCTCTGGGGCTTTTGTAGTGCACTCATCTGAGAGATTGCGCTTTTCTCAGCCCTTCAGATTTATTTTGCCAAAGTTACAGGGCAATTATGGAAATGCGCCCTTTGAAGCTGGGCCGATTTCTCTTTATTTTCTCTCCCCCCCCCAAAGCAAAGCCTCCTTCACCTCCTTTCTTCAGCAAGTTGGCAGTCATTAGGCAGCGGGGTTTCGAGTGGCCATTCAAATATTCTTTTGAATAGTGCGAGAAAGTTTTAATAAATATATGTTAAAAAAATAGACTTTGAAGCTTTTTGGGAAGGAAGTGTAAAATAACAGCAAGGTAACGACGTCCTGGAAAATAGGCTCTGTGTGTGC
This sequence comes from Pygoscelis adeliae, assembly GCF_000699105.1. Classification (NCBI taxonomy): domain Eukaryota; kingdom Metazoa; phylum Chordata; class Aves; order Sphenisciformes; family Spheniscidae; genus Pygoscelis; species Pygoscelis adeliae. The sequence continues at coordinate 4,958,487 of NW_008824414.1, read as the reverse complement.
GAGGTGCTGGAACATGAAATGCTTCCCATGAAAAGAGGCTCAGGGGCCGGCCGGTGGCACGCGGGGTGTGTGGCCAAGTGGCCGCCTGGGCGCTCCCGGTGCCTTGCCACGCCGGTGCAGTTGCCAGCTCTGCAGCAGCGCTTTGCTCCTCGTCCCTCACATCTCCCTAACGAGAGGCCCGGGACAAACAGAATTGTACTTTCGCACCTTTGTACATTATTTATCATCGGGGTTTGGAATCTCGGTGCTGCGTGTGAACTAAGACGACATATTTTTTACTTTACTTGATATACTAACGTTAAGGAAATATGTCTGAAACCAGATGGTGAGACCTGGAGCTAGCCAGGCTGTGACCAGAACTGCTTTGTGACCAGAACTGCTTTTTGCCCAGAAACTCAGTTCTGTATGCCCCTGTTCACTCTCTACTCTGTTTCTTTATTTGTATTGGACGACTTTGCTCTTGTAAGAAAAATCGGTGTTTTTCTGGGCCATTTAACAAATGCTATGGGCCAAATTCAGACTTGATGTAAGAGTGTCCCTGAAAGTTATATACACTTACCCAGGGCCTGAGCCTGGCCTGAAATGTGGACCTTCCATCATCAGCAAAACATGGTAGGAATATTAAAGTTTCTTGACTGAGTTTTGCAACTGAGGTGCAAATATCTTTTTTGCTCTCTGTGGAGTTTATGAGGGATCCTAGGACCACATCTACAGCAGCATGGAACATAAGAGATTTGTGTTTTCTGGACATTAGGGCTTAGATTTTGCAGCAGAAAGTTCCTCTTAATCATAAATCTATTCAAAAGCATGAAAACCCAGCTCAGACCTCTACAGAAGTGTGCTTACAATAAATTAATACTAATATTTCTGATGATGGATGCAGAAGGTCAAATGCTGCATCTGTAGCATTCAGCACTGCATACAGAGGTCTCGGCAAACAAATTTCATGTGAGCTGGACTCAGTGGAGTAGCAGTAGGTACCATGGGAAGACCACGGCCTCTCCAATCTTCTCCTCATCCTCCTCCCGTAGTTCCCTTTCACACATCTAAATTTATTCCCCAGCCTCACACAAGTGCTGAGGATTCCTTCCTATTCCTCTGTACCTTCCCCCAATCTGGGATCTTCTTAATTTTTTCTGGAACTCATCCCATTGTTGGAATGAATCCCACATCTGCCCAAACTGGATCCATTGTTTAAAAGCCCTCCAGGAGCTTTGGGGTATCCGAGTCATTTCAACGTGCGGCTGGGTACGGTGTGCTCTCATCTTGTTTGTAATAAAGAGAGGAGGACTTGTGGGATACAGATCTAGGTTCAGGTTTGGGTACAAAACCTCAAAATGGCTTTAGGTTCTAATATGCTGGTCTACTCCAAGAACATTTCTGATCTTAAAAACTTAAAAGTCAAGTTAAGAAAAGACAAACTTGCTAATAATATTAAGAAGCTATCCCAATTGTAAATATAACAGGGTGGGGAGTTGACTCCTCTGAAAAATGGTAGTATTTGTACTGTTGGTACCTTCTGACATAACCCTAGGAAACATGCAATGGCAAATGACCATGCCTTGCGAGGGAAATCGTTTAGGGAAATTAATGCAATCCTTCCATTTCTGCCTTTGACAATTTCTATTTATTTATTTTAAAATCTACATAAAAACCAAACAGCACACTCATGTTTTGAGCCTCAAGTTTTTCACAGATGCTGCAAAGGGTCAGCTGGCAGCCTACAAGCCAGGTATCACCCTCCAAGCCACAGGCTGAGCTTGCCTAGCTCATGGCCTTTTTCTTGGGGGAGGTGGAGAATAGCTGTCTGGGCAGCACAACCTGCCTTTCTAGCTCTCTATCCTTGCTGCCCTGTACAGCCAGATCCCCAAGTCTGCACAGTCCCTGTGGGAGGAGACATGTCTTCAGACTACCTTCAGGTACCTCCAAGATGAGTGGGACCCTTGTCCCACGGTAGAGGACAGCTTCACGTGCCTTTGTTGTGGCTTGTAGCTATAAGTAATTGCCACGTGCATCTCCCCTGAAAAACACCATGGTGTGACATGGTGCGTGGTTTCATCAGAGAGTCTGGCTTTCTACTGCTTTAGGTTTTAAACACCAATGAATAAAAAGACTTTGAAACATACTTGCTAATGTGGTTTGCCGAGCGCAGGGTTCACCAGCTTCCCCAGGTGAGGGCCCTTGAGCAGTCATGCTTCTCCTCTCCAGCAGCTCCAGCCTGCAGGAGGTTTCGGGGGATGCGCCGTACTAATCTGGCCTTAAGGCCACAGAGACATAGATCACCGTGACGAAGTCTCTGCCTGGAGGTAAAGGTCACAGATTTTGAATACTTTGGATATTTTGTAAGCCACTTTTGAAGATTGTAAAGAAAATGGGTTTCCATGTTCAGTGCCGTCAAAAACGACCCTCGGGATGCAACGCTTCTCTGCATGCTTGCGTCAAAGCCCACCTATAGGCAGGGCAGTCATCGATAGGGTGAGATCTTCCAGATACCTTGTCTTACAGGGAATAATTCTGGCTCATCTGGGCTGAGTTTTAACCCCTGGGCCTTGTATTTACTCTGTAGAGCAAGCAAAACAGCAGGTCAGAGTTGTGACAGTCAGTGTCTCGAAGGTTTAGAAATAGAGGGATGGGCATTATAAACTATAATGATAAACTCATTTACGGTACAAGAGATGATGTCTCCCTACTACTTCTACAAATAGACTTTAGATATGGGTGTCTACTATTCGACTGTCAGTGGGAAATGTATATCTCATAAGGCTCTGACCTGGTTATCTTCTAACCCTGAGCAATTAATCACCAGCATCTAATAGGGAGTAGCTGTGCACGGCAGCATTTGGTGTCCAGCCTGTTCAAAATAATGCTTTCACCTTGTCTACAACTATCAGACCTACAGCTTCCCTCAATGTGGGACCACTGCTTTCCTTTGGAAGAAGAACTAGCACAAAACAAACCTCCCTCTGCAAGGGGGACCCACCAACTCCAGTCTCTTTAAAAAAAGAAAAAAACCCCGCCAACACACCCAAAACAGAGCAGCTTGTGCAGTAAAGCCACCAAATAGCAAGGTCTCAGTTATCAGCCATGCTGCACGCGGGAGCAGAGGAGAACAGAAAGGGTCCCTGTTCCCCCTCCACGGGGGTTACCTGTGTTTCTAGTGCCTGTGTCTGCAGGAGGGGACTGGGAGAGGACCGAAAACTGCTATTCTTTCACGCTGGTGGGGAGGGCTGGGGACTTTCCCCACCGTTTCAGTTGTAAGCAAGAGGAATGGCTTTGTCTGCAGTAGGCTGTGCAAAGTTGGAGTAAGGCAGTGAAGAATCAGGCCCCATCGATTCTTTGTAGTACTGGAGCTTTGTTTTGAAATGCAATAAAAATACAGGTGGTGGAGGAGATAATGCACGGTACCGTTCCTTTGGGACACTGGGGGAGACGGTAAGGAATTCCAAAATACGGAGCGTGGTTTTTTTTCTAGCACTGATCACAAACATTAGTTCAAGAAAACACCCAGAAGTAGTAAATATGCAAATTTATTATGAAAGAAGAACGTACAAGTACCCACTATGTTAGAGAATTTGTTTAAGGATATTTGATCCTCATGCAGAGTTTATCAGATTACGGTTTTAATTTGCACGTTCAGTTTTTTTTTTTAAAAAAGGGAGGGGGTTCCCTTTTAAAAATCTTTTCTTTCTCTTCTGCTCCAGTACTTGTACTGGAGCTATCACACTTCTGCTAAGATACAAGAAGTGTGTTTACAGTGTAATATAAATCTGGGTTGGAGAATACCAATTTCATATAAATTAGATGGCAGAGCACTGTTCCGCTATTTTGTTGTCTAAATTATATGGAAATTGGTCTTATGCAAGGAGTAAGTCCTCACAGAACAGGGCCCTTAGGCTTTTGGTTTAATTATCATAAGCTTCCATTTAATTAAACTTATTAAATGGTTTGGTGTAAGAGCAGACTATCATTTTGCAGAAGCTTTCTGGAAGAGAAAAATATTTATGCCCTAGCTGCTTGGGAAGGAAATAACACTTTCCTTCAGAGATGTTTCCCTAGGTGTAAGAGCGAGGGTCACCTGGGCCAGCCTCCCAAGCACCTTCAAACTCTTCGTACCCAGAGGGATTTCAACCTGTTCCTCACTACAGGGCCAGTAAGTTCAGTTTGTCCTGCAGCTGGTATTTCAGTTTGCGGGCTAGAAATTATAGGACAATGTTGGCATAAGAAGAAGCGGATGTAAACGAACCATGAATACCTGGAAACTGAAAGAAAGTCCTAAACCGTCAGAATAGGGAGGTTTTGTGACAGAACAAATCCCCAAACCAACCAACAAAAAAAACCCCAAACCCCAAAACAAGCCTTTATTTGCTTTCAGATCAGCTTGATAAATTAGTTTTGGACATTACATCATATGGTGTCTGTATTAACAGGAGGTGGGACTTGATGACACAGGAAGCCTCCTCCAGTCTTCTGTTCATAGGCAACCCTTTCATGAAAATAAGTAGCTAACGGGCTTCACCCCAAATGTGCTGGCCACCTTCATATGCAACCATTGTCCATGATATGTATCAGTTTAAGCAGGAAAGACCTTATCTGAGACTTAGATATTATAAAAATCCTTGTTCTGATGAATTTGACTCTTGGTGACTTTCTACAGAATCCTGGCTTTATTTACTAAGTCAAGTCTGTAACACAGTCACTGGCATTGCTGGCTTCTGGGAAACATTACATCTCTTATTTTATTCTACAAAACATAAAACTTTGTCTGGGTTGAAAAAATATACTTATTGATACTATTTCTCCAAATACAATGTTGTGGAATAGCACTATGTATTAAAACTTGTGGTACTGTGCACTGACTCCTTTAAAAAGGAATAATTAGAAGAATAATTAGCTGAACACGTGAAATTGAGATGCTTCTTCATGTGAGAACTGAAGAGACATGTGAGAAGCTGATTAATAAGAGGAAGGAGGGCCACTGTGTGTCAGGGACCTAATAAATATATTTAAGGACAAATAGGTAGAAAAAGAAAGTACACATTACTAATGTTGATAGAAAGCCTTAACTGCCTAATGAATTTCAGAAATTGGTTGAGAATAGTTAATCTGTGTGATAACATGACCCGCAGGGTTAGTTAGATCTGTGAATTCTTATCCCCCTGGGGACTTTGCAAGCTTCCAGAAATTCATACCAAATTCTTACAAGGAAAACTGCATTCACAGTTGGAAGATTTCATGCAGGTTTTGCTTCTGAATGCTCATGTTACACAAAACTCAATATACTGAGATAATGGCAGAGAGTGAAACTCGGTACTAGCCACACTGTTAATTAAAATTTTCACTTTCTAACAATCACGCACATTTGGATTTATTATGGGATCACATGTAACTCCAGATGAAAGGAAGTGTTTTACCATAACAATACTTGATTCTTAGTTGCTTCTCTATGCTAAATTAAACTCTGTATATATGCTGAAAAGCAAATGTATCAGTTGGTATTTTCTTCATTGGATCAGGCATTTCTTAGACACCCTTTACAAAAATTTCATGGGAAACTCACAGAAAAACCCACCTAACTTATACAGACTAGAGCTATAAAAGTGCTTAGTAATTGCAGTCTCTTCAGTGTTTTAGGAACACTGCCAATGGTAAGGCAAACCCAAATATTTCAGAGAGAGCTCAAAAGAAAACGTAGGCAGTGTAACATGCTCCTGACCTGAGCAGCAGTGTGATCGTGAGTTTTCTTCTTCCGGAGCCAGCGGGCACCAGCGCTGCATGGAGGGGAGCGAAACGTGTCCCTTTGTGAGCAGGGGAGGCTGGAAATGCCATTTCTTGTTTGCTTGAGATGCTGTGTCCTGGCTGGCCTGGGAGAGAGGTGCAAAACAAAAAGGCAAATTCCCTCACAGAAGGCAGTTTTTACATCCTCCCAGAGGACTATTAGACTGAGATTTCCAAAAGAACTTAGGGCAGTTAGGCACCCAAATCCCACTGAAATCTCCTCTGAAAAATCTCAGCTGTAGCTGTTAGTGACATGTTACAGCAACAGCTTTTTCTTTTGAAGAATGGGATGGATTTCATTCTTCTTAATACGGATGTAAAGGTGCAGAAGGGGGCAGAAAAGGAAAGACCCCGAGTCCACAGAGTTGGCAGTACCAGGGACTGAAAGGATGTGCATGTCCCCGTTTGTGTGCTGAATCTATAGATTGTGAGCTGCATTCACATCCAACCTGTAATCCAGGGCTTGCGTTCCTGCACAGTGATCTTCAAAGGTCTTAAAAGAGGTAAGTGAGACCAGAGAGTGATGATCCTGAAAATAAAAAGCAGATACGCATTTTGTGCGTGTATCTCTGACTATATACCTCCAGCTCACCCTCTAAAAAAAAGCAAGATTTGTTTGTAACAGTGACATTCATATAAATGGTGTTGAAGGTATACTTTTCAGCTGATATTGC
>NW_008824414.1:4944878-4951905 GCF_000699105.1 Pygoscelis adeliae | reverse complement strand
AATACTTATATATATTATATATAATTTAACAAAAAAGAAGCTTTTGTACTAAGAAATTATGGCTTAAAGCTTTCTTATTTGGGAAAATTCCAGCCTTTGTGCTCATATCCCAGTTATTACAGTAAAGACTTCCAAATGGGAGATATTTTAGAAGAAAACAGTACCAGAATGATAAGGGTACTGTGCTTATTTTTCTTCAAGCAGTGGTATGCTTTTAGTTTGAGAAGGAATTTTAAAAGGTTCTAGATGAGATGGTACAAATCAAACATATTCTTATAATATTTATATAAAATATATCAAGAAAAAGGAATAACAGGGACTATTAAAAAACATTGCCTGAGAAACAAGAACAATAGCAGGGCCAGAATGTATCTTACTGACCATAGCTGTATAGAGCTAAAAATATATGAATCTGTCTGTAGCACAGGACAATAAAAATTATTTTAGAATCACAAACCCTTTACTAAATAAGAACATCACTTCATTTGTCATTCCATTTAACTGCCCATTAAATGTGGCTTTTGTGGGAAGACACGTACCTGGAGACTTACGTGGACTGCCATTGCTGAAAATACACACACTGGCCAAACCAAGGTGATGTCTCTTGACTCTGGAATTAGTATTTGCTACTACAGTATCTTCTTCTGTAGGGATATTAACATACAGATAACATTAACAGAAAGAAAATTTATTAGCAATGACAGAAAGGCAAGGAAGATTGGTGAGTAAGATCCAAGGGTATGAGGGGAAAGATCAAAAAACATCACAGAGTCTATCATCAGTCTGTTCCTGGGTACCTACAAGAGAAAGTGAAGCATCAAAAAGATGAGAAGAAAGCTGATGATGGGGCGACAGAAGCAGCTCCTCTCCAGGACAATGACAGAACAGTAATTATAGACAACGATGACATGTGATGGAGAGTTTTACCCTCCAACTTTACAGGAAAGGATCTAGGCAAAACACATGTATCAACACACCCTATGATAGGAGAGATAGGGAATGAAAGGAAAGGTGAAACACATCCTCTGCCACAGCCGTATCACACTTAGGGCTGAGGACAACCTAATGCAAGAGAAGCAAATAGATGTGTCCCTCTGCAGAAGACGAGCAGGGCACTTCAGAGCCGAACCCGTGGCAGCTGGGCAGCCCCTGTGTCCTGGACGATGCTCAGGGCTGCGCCTGGAAGGCTGAGCCTTCCTCTCGCCACAGCATACCGACAGCCCGCAAGAATTGAAGATCAGTGCTGGATGCTGCCGGCAATGATCCCGAGAAGTAGCACTTGTATATTTATTTCCATTTGCAATAAGTATATTTACAGTGCTTCCTGTAGGCTGAAGATATCACAAAACAAAGAGAGTGTTACAGGAAATGTTTGAACTGCAGCCACTCCTACAGAAGCACTGAACAGTTGCCGATGTCAAAAGCCAGCCGACAGCCCCTTACCACGACGACCAGCCCACAAGTCAGAGTAGCAGAAAAGTAGCACTCAAAAGTACTGCTTCAAGCAGGGCTTTTTGGAGTCCCACCTGAAACACGCGGGTGGTGCACAGCGAGCGCCTCGCTGTCGGCTCCCCTCCCACGCCAAAAGGACTCTGCCCACAGCCACCACCCTCCCGACACCGCGACGACAGCAGACTCTCTCATCCTGAGCTTTCCGACACTGTGGCTTGTGATCTGGCATATTTTTATTCTGAAGAGAGGCTAAAGGATGGCTGGGTGTGAGAATGACGAAGGCAAGAGGCTGTTTCAGACCATACGGTTGCGGTGCCTTAGCGCTGGCTCCCGCCACAGGGCCAGGCTGGGTGGGATCAAAGCGCCATGGCTTCGCCCTCTTTTACTGCCTCCGCACAGGCTGAGGGGGTTTGCTTTCATTTTGCTCAAAGTGGAAGTAAAGCAAAATAAAGAGATTCCACATTTCACTTTCAATAAGGCACCAGAAAAGTACCAGTTAAAAAAAAAAAAGTAGCTTCAGTGAATAACAGTGTGCTTCCGAGACCTGCATTCTCTTCGTCAAAGGAATGAGCAATTAGTTTATTAGATAATATTCAAAGTCATAATTTTAATTATATCTCCAATCAAGTCCAACTGACAGCAACCAACCCACTGCTAAACTAGTTGATATTACTTTCCATTAAAACATTTCTAGTTCATTTGGCTATAGTTATTAAAATTCCTTTTACCTACCTTATCTTGTCAGGAATAATTGCTTACATGAAGCTCCTGTCAAAACTGCATGACTTTTTGTTTACAGTATATTAGCATCTAGGGAACCAGTCAGGGCTGCAGGACCGTACTTCCTTCCGAATAATACCTTATGAAAATAATAAACACCGGGGGCACACTTATGCTGTCATGTAAACTCAGAGCTCAAGGTTGTACTTGGTGGATTTCTGTCCCATCCTACCGCTCCCGTACTGACCTGTCCTTTGCCTCGAGTCTGCACCGAGGCAGGTGGGTGACCAGCCGGGGAGCGGTGGCTGCGGTGGGAGCACCCTGTCGATGCCGCTGGCTCACGCCACGTGGTGCGGAGGATTGGGGCCCACCTACAAGCATCAGATGTAACCAAAGATCCCTGTTGTCAGCTCTGCATAGCGTATCGAGAGAGTGCTCTCAGAGTCTGAAAAGAAATAAATGCAGAAATTTTTCCTGTTTGCATGCACACACGCGTGCTCGCTCTCTCACACACACAGATACTATAAAGGACCAATAAAAGATCAAAAGCAAATAAATGAAGCAAATTAATGAAAATGAAGTGGAAGACTGTAATCACACTCAACCATGCAAAAAAAAAAAAAAAAAGCTCCGAACAAATTAGTATGTAATACACTACTTCAGACAGATGTTCAAATAGGAACAAAAGGAAATAAGGAGGAAAACCATACAATGCTGGCTTGAGAACTTTCAGGAATATGAAAAAAAAAAAAGGATAATTTCCCATTTAGCCTGAAGCAGAAATAAGGCTGGATTCTGATCCATTGAAGATACTCTTCCCATTGCCTTCAACAAAATCACCATCCAGCCTCTGCAATAACAGCTGAGAAACATGTTTCCTGAACAAAAAAGGGCAGGGCTGTGCCTCGCAGGGCTCCTGGACATGCATTAGCAGTTAACTCCAGTCACAGGGTTTTGCTTGACTTCTACAGTATTTTTCTTTCTGCTCCTCTGTAACTATTATTACCCACAATTTTTAACTGTGAAAATCACAAGTGTTTTCCTTAACATGTTAGGATTTTGGAACTGCATTTCAGTTATGATCATAAACAGATAAACAAACTTCTGCCAGTGTGAGAGTTGCAGTGTGTAACTTTAGGGAATGGCTACACCAGCTAACAGGGTACAGAGCACCACATCTGCACCTTCGCAGGCGCAACCGTCAGCTCCCCAAAACCTCAAAAGTTTCCCAGTCTGTTCTATCTACTCACTGAAAAAGAATTAAATGCGTCACTGTTTGAGGGAGAGGGTACACACAGTCATCAGTGATTCACAGCAGTTTCACATCCTCTGCATTTTCTGGCATCAAAATATTCAGTTTTATTGCAGCTGTATAACTGGTTTTCAGTCTACTCCTTTAAGACAAACTGTATTGGATGTGGATTGATGCCAGTAACTTTTTGTAAATTTATCACTGTAATTTTGCCATTTCAGAATCGCCTTCTGAGGTATTAGAAATGTGTGTTGTAAGACATAATATATACAACAGATTAATAAAATGGTCTTCTTGATGGTGCCTGATATTGTTCAGAAACAGAAGGATTTTGGAGTGAAACCAGTTGTTAAGAAGCGAAGCAAAACACCTTCCCAGAAAAGACTTACATGTTGGAAAACCCATTGCCTTTCTTTGTCTCACAGTACAAATGGCCACAGGAGCCAGCTGTGCGCTGGCTCTAATGTCCTCCTGTGGTCTGGTTTGTCCCTTGACCTGCAGCATCGCCAGGTCTCTGCTGCACATTTGGTGTATCATCTGCCCACTTCTTGCACAGGCAGCCTCTGCTCCGCTGCCCTCTGCAAGTTTGGTCTCAAGCAGGTGGTCATCCTTCATCAAGCAGATGCTTAAATAGCTGGAACTTCCCCCTCAAAAATGCATCAAACAATTATCTTTTTTGTACTTATCTGTTTTCTGATTGTCTCATTTCTGATGTGGTTTCACTGGCTGACTTTACTCAACCATCTGCAATACCTCATTTAAAGGTCAGCAAAGGTCAGCAACCTTTACACGTTGATCTTCCTGCAGGTCCATGTTTGTTACTCGAACCATCCTTAAAAACAAATAAATCTTGAGTGGCTTGAGTTTTCTGTAGAGGACTATCCTTTATCTTTCCTTACGGACTCGAACTCCTCTGTTTTCCCAGGCGGAAAGGCTTTCTCGTTAGCATAAGAATCTGCATTACCCACCTCATTGTTGCTTAGTTTAAGTCCCGCTCAGTTCTTTCCTCTGCAGAGAAACATTGCCCCAGCCACACTGATGTGCAGTCTAAATTATTTACTGGTACCGTGGAGGGCACTCCCTGGCTCAACATGCCTTTCATTTCCCAGAGGGGCAGGCCACTAGTGAACCTCAGATTACTGTTAGACTGCCAGATTGTCTTTAACCTGAGGTCTTGGCCATCACAGTCCACTGCCTTCTCAAGATAGATCCAGAAGGTGCCAGGAGACACCAAAACCTGTCCATTGTTCCCTGTAATCTTGAGGTTGACACTTACCTTACCTTGCTGTTGGGCAGGACTGATGATTGAGTCTCTTCAAATGGGGTTTTAGAGCTGGATGAGTGATTTCTTGTCCAAACAATAAAAGCAGTTCTTGACTCATCATGCCAGATTGAGCAAAATGCCTTTTGGAAGCAAAGCAAGCAGTTGTTGACTTTCCCATCCACTTATTTGAATTTGTCCGCAGTCAGTTCAGGCACAGGACTTAGTGCGCTGTCCTATCTGCACTTTGAATCTCTGAAGAATTGCAGAGAATTTCTTAAGGAATTTCTTACCACTTCCTGAGTGGTAAGATCATGAGTTTGCATACTGTGAGAGGCCGGAGTCCAGGAACAGAGCCGTGAAGCTGAAACCTCATCCCTCCATACCTCAGTTACATCTGATAGCTGGGGAAAGGGAGAATTGCTTATCAGTAATTTTATACTCTAGAAGTACAGGCCTGGCTTCTCCACTACTGTGCATGAGGATTAGTCATTACACTACCAAATCAACTAGGAGTATTATTCTGCTGTTGCTCTGTTATAAGTGAGGGTGAGAGGCACCGGAGACCTGGAGCACTTATGAGAGTCGCAGTGACAACCGCTGCAAGTTGTCTTGTATTTTAGTTACCAAGGAAGGAAAAGAAACTGGCCCTTGCTGAGAAGTATGCTGCTGCAGCAAGATTGCTTCTTGTTTCTGACCTACCTTGTTTATAAAGTTATACATTTACTTTTGAAGTCAGCGGAGCTATCACGGATTTGAACTTCATGTAATTAGGAGAAAGCATCAGGTCATAAAAATGCAGAGTATGTCCTACCAAGTGAGGCAAGCAGGATTTGGTGGTCTTGACTGGAAGGAACAGCAAAGAACCAGAGGAAGTATATTCAACAATAAACTGCAAAAATTGTGGTTGGCTGTGACACCCATCTTGATCGACTTTACAACATTATCATTATTAATTTCATCTATCTTGTTCCCTTTTACCATCTGTCCAGCTTCTTTCCCACCCATGCAAATACTCTTCTCTGAGCTGGTACTCCTTACTTTGTCCTGAGGGAGGTGCCTCTGTAGTTTTTTTTTAAAAAAATCATTGCTATTCGCTTATGCCAAGATAAACATGACAACCCATTCAAATAATTAAAGGCTTGTTATAAAACAGAAAATACTGAATAAGTTAATTAAAATATTTAACGCATTGTGTCTTTCCACTATTTTGCATAGTGCAGCAGGATAATACTGACATGCTCTTACAGTGAATATACCCAGAGAATCAGCTTCTATTCTAACTGCAATAGTACAGAATGGAAACTAGGAACTGTTTAACAGAATTGCAGACAGAGAAAGATTTAACAGAATTAACGGATAGAGAAAGATGCCCGTGAACCTCAATTTACCCTCAAATTGTATATCATTTTTCCAAGTAGCATTAACTCTTTTTGGAGGAAAAAAAAAACCCCAAAACCTACTTGATTGAGTATATACATATTTGTGTGAGGCAACAACAAAGTCTGGAATTATATTATATCAAAATATTTTTGTAATTACCCCTAAAAGTCAGTGATTTTCTGATGCTGTATTAGATCATAATGTAATACCCCTTACCAGCTGAATATACGGCTGGGGCCAAGCAGCCCTGGAACAGTATTTATGTTAATTAAAAAGAATTTCTTTGCAAAAGTTTTAGTCTTAGCAAACGATTTAAACTTAATGTGCACCTCTGAATTTACCTTTCTTCTTATGTCAAGAAGTATTTGCAGCAACATCGTCATTAGGCAGTTATGTTTGTGATATTAGGTACATATGATGGCAATTAGAGGCAGAACCTCCAAAAATCCTGGTAGTATACCCAGGCATGGCTATAGCTATTTTAAGCAGATTTATACTTAGGGCATCAAAGAATGTCACAGAGAGAAGAAAATATGGTAACTGTTGCTTTAAATTATAGCTATCATTACTTCAAAAGGATATTCAATCAGAAACCACTGCAGACTAAAACTATTTATGTCTTCTGACACTGAAAGGAAAGTAGGCAGTTTCAGCCTGTCATCTCTCCATTCTTTTTTTTTTTTTTTTAATAAAAGAAAAGTACTGTTTGGTCTGTAAGAAACAACTTATAAGTCCAGGAGGAATGAGTCAGAACAAGTCTTCTGTTTGTTTTTGACCTTTCCCTGCCTGTCAGCCTCATTAAGTATTTCAGGTTCTTTGCTAGTTATTTTACAAAAGCTATTGGAAAAATGAAACAAAACTGCGCAATGGTGCTGCTTTGGCTACTTGGACGAAACACTCAGCAGCGTTTGCCCAGCAAAACAGTTCGTGTGCCAAGTAGTAACAGGTAGAGCTTTTTT
>NW_008824414.1:4921114-4944860 GCF_000699105.1 Pygoscelis adeliae | reverse complement strand
CCTACAAATCAAAAAGACAGAAGTGAAGCCACGGTTGCTTGCAGAGTAAATTTTGAACACAATCATAAGATCATGATTAAATACTCGGGGGGGATTCATGACCTCTTCTAGCAACAAGAACAGACCTCCCATTAGTAAAACATTTAAAAGCAAGGAACTTTCTATTCAACAAAACGTTTAGAGGTTGGCCATGGGGCAGCCTGCAAAAATTAGCAGTTAGAAGTTTCAGAAGTTAAATAAAGTAAAAAAAAAAAAAAAGCCATTTTCTTTTGATGTGCCTTCTACACCTTCCCCTCCTAGTGCACTTAATGTGCGGAGCAAACAGTGACAAAGAAGTGTCATTAAATAAAAAAAGAAGAAACACCAAAAATGAATGAAAAGGGTCTCATGACAAGAGAGAGGAGAAAAGGATGTGTCCTCCGTGCAAAAAACGTTCCTTAAGAAAAATGAGCACCCCATATTCCCAGCTGCAGGGAAGAAGTAAGACGCACAGGTCTGCAATTAGGAGGGAGGTGGGTGCAGAGGTGAATTTCAGATAACTTCGCGGTCCAGGCTTTGGGAGACCAGCCAGTGGAGTCTGAGTAATTATGCAGGGCAGATGTAAACAGCTCACAGCTAAGCTCATGGGGTTCCTGTATTGTGACAACATGATACGTAGTTTGAATTACAACATGTTCGTTACACAGATACATGTACATGAGGCAAGAGCGAAAGAGCTCAAATCAAGAATCAAGCCTGGTTTGCAATTTCCAGAAAGTGGGACCGTTTCTGAAGAACATTTCGATTTTGAACCAAGTGGCTCTGAAAGCACTGGCCACAACCGTAACAGTGACTGAGGATTTCTGTGAGGGTCTTTTCAGCGTGGAGAGCAATATACCAGGTAAGCAGTCAAGCCCCTCCACTATCGGATGTTTCTTGTTGATATTTTTCTCCCAGTCTAGCTGGTTTAAGACCCAACTACCTGGCAGAGTAGCACTAGGCAGGATCACAGCTTGGTGGAAGGCAGAGGGGTGCTTCAAAACAAAAAAAGGCAATTTGCAACCCAGCCAACTTCAGCAGGGTGCTGCAGTGGCCCATGGCAGCTGGTCCCCGGAGTGCCTCCGGAGCAGCCCCCTTCATGGACCGGGATTGCTAACGCCATTCTCCTTACCCAAGCACTGAAGCCACGAATAAAGTGCTTGAAGTTGATCCTCTGTGCCTACAGTGAGAGGGAAATCAAAATCAAACAGGTTCAGCACAGAACACAGGACCTGAAATTTAGAAAAATGTCCAGTAAAAAACAAGAAAAGAAACCAACCAAATGTGACACGTGGGGCCACTCTTTTTGTTGTTGGCATTTTAGCTGTATTTTGAAACACGCACATAGCATTTTTCACAATTTGCTATTGTGATTTTTACTTTTTTAAATCTTTCCTTGGTAGAATCTATTTGTGAACAAACTTTTGCATTTCTCTGCTTCCCTCTCCAATTCTGCAATATCAAGTAATTAGCAGGTAGTTTGTACCGTTTATAGATTTGTACCAATCACCGCAGTGAAAAAGCAAGTTACCTGACCCACATCTAAATAAATGAGCAGTCTACTGTTGATATCTACTCTCAGCAAAATTACTGATAGTAGTTCGCTCAGGCACAGAGTCCAGAACGGCTTTTCCCCACCGAGATTCACGTGCCTTTTGGTCAGAAATGTCGTCCCAGCTCGCTATGTTTTTTTTCTGCATGAGCAGGAGAGAGCACAAAGACTAGGGAGCAAAAGCAAATATCTTCCCTTATGTGAATTAAAATAAATAAATAATAATTAAAAAAAAATCACAGAACACCTAAAGGAAATTAAAGACATAATGAAGAGACAAAAGATGCTACGTGGAGAAGTAGCTGAAGGATAAGCATGTAAATGACACTGAAAACAGGAAGAGACGAGAAAAACCTTCTAAATGTTTCATTCCACGAGGCCACTGTCCCTTCCCAAGGGGATCACTGTACTTTCTAGATGTCATAAACTACCTCCCTGATGATAGTTGGTCTCACTGGAGACACAGATGCAACGAGACTGTTAGCGCTTGAGCGCAGACAGTCCGTATGATAAGTCACGGAGAAGGAAAAAGGCTGCTGACAGTCAGCTATGCGTCTTTCCATTACAGGTAACTACCGCTTTAAGCAAATTGTTTCAGGGATTGGAATGTAGCAATAACTGATCTAATTAGTGTAGGCTGTAATTTAGGAGGGTTCATTATGTCACAGACATTATGACTCCTGGGTATTACTAAAGGACTCATTTGTAGTACTTGAAATGAATTTCTCTGAACACATATAATGTCACCCATATAACTAGTATGTAGCTTTAAGATGATCTGACGTATTTAAAATCTCTGACTTTGAGCAGGATTAAGTTTCCAGACAGTAATAAACAAATCAGCAAATAGTACAGATTTACTTCTTGCCAAGAGAAGGGAAAAAGAAAAAAGATTTAATGGCTATTTCAGATTGAAATGGCAAGTAAACTCTGTGACAAAACTACAAAGGAAACTAATAAATCATGCCAGAGGAAACATATATCATGATTAAAAACACACACACACACACACACACACACTTGACAAAGATTTTGCATTTCCGGGTACAATACCTGTTTACTTCATCTAACAAGGAAAAAGTTTAACAGCTTCTTAAGAGAAGTCATGTATTAATAATTTCTGCTCTAAAAGCTCCCGTGAGCCTTCCCCTTCAGTAGGAAAACAAGCCTACGCTTCAGGTAACAAACCCAACTATATGAAATACATAACGAGACAAATGAATAAAAGTGTATAAGCAGGTTTCAGTAGTACAATGCTGAAGTAAAAACCGAGTTATAATTAAGTTTAAATTGGTAATCTGAAAAGGTTACAAATATAACCTCTATTATTTGCTTCCCTTCAGGGGTCTCTCACCAACTAGGTATTTCATAGTTCTTTGCTTTTATGACCTAAAAAATTCATTCTCACACAGATACAAATATGCTTTTCCTTTTTACTTACATAGTGTCTGATATAAAAAAAAGAAAATTCTCCTGGAGAGCACTTATGCATGTGCTTAACATTAAGCAGTCCTTAGAGCCCCTGCCTGCACCTTCTTAAATCAATATTAAAGCCTCTGTTAATTTCATTTGTTCATGATCCCCACTCGGGGAAAACGCTATCATGACATTGACATTAGTGACTTCTACGGTGTTCTGTTCTGAACACGCTGATCTTCAGACCTGATCTAAAATTAACTGAAACTAATTAATTCTTTACTTACTTTCATATGATTTGCATTGGACCTGCCTTCTTTGTGGGAGTCAGAACTCACATGTTATTTGTTTCTCAGCTTCCTTTTGAAAACTTGAATTTTACAAAATTAATTTTAAAAGTCCTAGTTTATAAAGTAGAATATTAGAATTAAACCCTGTACACAGAATACAGCGTTGCTCAATCAGAAATGGGCATGTCAAGCTGCGTATGAAGCCAACAGGAAAACGCTGCAGCATGAGCTGCTTTTGTCTCATTGCAATATGTTCCAGGGGCTTGGAGCACCCCTGGACTATAATCAGAAACTTTAAAAATGATTTTGAAAAAATTCTTTCCCTTAGAAAGCTAAAGACCTAACTGGATGACTTATTCCCATTACTTCCTAATACAGATGGGGGTTCAATATCTCTTAAATGGTTTTTAAAAATCTCAGATATAAATTTAATTTCCAGATACAAATTAGATTCCCATTCTCTTACAAAACCTCCTCTAATGTTGTTACCACTGGTATCCTTTTTGGCTGTCTAGGTATCAAATATATTTCTAAGTGGGTACTGAACCAGCTAGAAAGACCGACTGTGTTTAGTCTTTAATTAAATGCTGATGGATTTCCTTCAATAGCGTTAAGCTCAGAAGTGAAAAAACATAATTAAATGATGCTCCTACACAGGCAATGATCAGCATTCTTGCATGCAAGGTGTGGTAGCAGAGTAAGCTAAGGATTACTTCTCAGTTTTAGTTTTCATATTGAAGTTCTCATAGCTCATGAGAAACCTTATTCTGTATGCATGAAACGTAAACCAGGCAATTGTCCTAAGGATGCAGTGGATTTATAAAAGTCCATTAATCTGATGAATAATTGGATTGCTGACAAGTTAAGTGTCTCAGTGCTGTTAAAACTAAGTATATTTTAAACGTATCTGACTTCCTCCCATTATCTGTCATCTCGCTGAAGATGTGGGCAAATAAAAGGTTGCTATCATAAGAGGTTGCTATCCTGTGGAAGCCCCTGTATCATTAACAAGCAGAGGAAAGCCCCAACGTGAAGCGCTGGTGGATTGTACAAGGTTTTCGAACATGCTGAAGAACTGAATGACAGCAGAAAAGGAGGGCTATTAAGGTTAATCTTTAACACTCCTGTTCTAAATGGAAATATTTCCAATACTTGTGAACTCCTGCAATTTCCACGTGTATGTCTAAAACATGCCTTTTGTGTGGACGTGTTCTACGTGATGGCCTGGCAGAAACCAAGAGATACAGACTCTGATCTTAGCTTCGCCACTGACCCGCCCCGTGACCCTGGATAAATCATTCCACTGTTCTGTTTCTCTTCTTACTTTTGCCTGTCTTGCTTCTTTAGAGCATAAGTTCTTCCTGTGAGGAGCCAAACTCTAGTTACTTTTTTGTCCAACATGTCGAGGCCCTGATCTTAGACGAAGCCTCTAGGTACTCTTGAAAATAATAAAAATGGTGGTGAGGAACAGATGATACTGACATTCACAACCCTCATTCCATCCTGGGAAATACACCAGCATCGGCACAGCTACACCTACAATACTTCATCGTGGATTTTGGCCATGAGTTAGCAGCCAGAGAAGCAGTCGTGATTTAGTGGGGGTACAGGTGAGAAAACAGACCTCTGTAGTCATTACTGCTCACTGCTGGAAGTCAAATTTACATTAAATAATGGAGTTATTTTTCCATATTGCAAACATCAGACTAAGACCACAAACTCAGTTAGACTGAAGAGCCAAAGGAAATTGTGTCACCAATCCAGGCTGAATTGAGATGTGCCATTCTTTGTCTTTGACTCCCTCCCCTAGCACTGCGCTAAACACAAAGATAAAGAACAAAGTGCTACTCACACTAGAATAAGGCACAGCTGCTAGTTAGGACAGTCCTGAGATGTGAATTTGAATCCCTCCAGCCAAGTAGATGCCACATCTCACCTGCCTCAGAAGAGCACTTGAATGATCAGTGTATTTTATACAAGACTGGACATACTTCTGCCTCCTCTTGAGGCTATATTTCAGGGAGGATTGACCCTGCCCTGCTACTTTGGGCCTCAAGCTCGGGACATTTAAATCCTGCTCTGACTTAGGATCTCCATCAGGCACAGAGACTCCCAAGAAGGGCACAACTCCAGAAGGGCGCTCTCTAGCACCTCCTAAATTTTCCTTACTCAGTGTGCTGGCTGCTGTGACTCCTACTCCAAGTTGCCTCAAATCAGCTGACTTGGCTGAATCCCTCTACGCCCTCATCTTACCTGGAAGACGTGCTCAGGCACAGCCTTAGCAGTGGTGATACGTAAGGAGCAATGTAAGAAAGCCAATCCTACCCTCCAGCATGGGGATGGCCAACCTGTGACACTTGAGCTTCATGAAGTTGATAAGCGGATTAAGTATAACTCCCATGCTAAAACTACATCACATGTCTGGCACCAGGACTGTGCTGGTGGAAAACCTTCTGGGTAATTCAGATCTTCAGCTGTGGGACACTGTAAGTCTGCAAGAACTGCCAAAAATGGTATTCCAGGACTACACCGGGGTGCAGCTGCATGCTCACTCCAACCCCATCAGGTACTGCAAAACCGAGATCCCCCTGGGCAGCTTCCATCACCTTACACCCGCAAACTTCTGCCTTTGTCTCCAAGGTACGTATCTGCCCAGTGCCTCTCAGCCATAGGAAAATTTTGGTGTACAGCCCATAAATTGGAGGAGGATTGACCACTTCCTCATTACCACCTCTGTCCTCGCTAGCAATACCACATGCCTCTTTCAACACAAGAGTTTCAGTTCCCCTGGAACTTCAGCAGAGCTGTGAAAGCTGCCCTAAGGAATCTAGATAAATGAATATATACCATAAATTGCTAGGATAGATTAATTATAAGAATTCTGTGTCACTTTTGAGTTGAGCCACATAAAAAGCAAAGGAAACTAGTGGCAGTTTTGGTAAACAGGCTTTACTAAAGAAACTACTGTGGGCCCAAAAACCCACTCCGAAATACTGAATAAAGCTAAGACTGCGAGACATAAGAAACTAACGGTTTTCATCCCTTCCTCCCTTTACCCTTCCTCCCTTTTTTAAAGCAAGCTTGACCTAGTGTGACTCCTAGAAGTTACCTGCTGGGCACATCAGAAATATATCAGTAACTAGAGAATGAAGAATATATCTTAGACTATGGAACAGAAACCAAAATGAAAGCTTTACCATTAGGAATATTAATGTCGGTACTGTCTGAGTTAAGACAGTTACAGACTGGAAGACCCAGTTGCTGCTCTTAGTTTGTGTAAGTAGGAATATCAGCAATTCATCCTGTGAAAAATAGTACTTCAGCTGGTAGAGTTGGAAGGGAAGAGTGAGAGAAATTGAGGCCTTTTGTCTCAGATTACATGTCTAAGGGCTAGAAAAACCCTTTTACCTCTTTCCCCCCCCACCCCCTGTATAAAACAAATAAAATGAAACAGAAGGAAAAAAAAACCACCAACAACATAGCGACATGACAGTGATGTGTATAATGATCTCTGGCAGCCCAAGATAAGATCACAGCCCTTGGGACTGGTGGAGCCTGGAGCTAACGGACCTCTGCTTTGGGGAAAAATTAGAGGTGTACAGGAAAAAAAAAAGTTCAGTTCTCATATTAAAAAGAAAGAAAAGGTATGTTGCTAAATCTATTCCTTCTGAAGAAACCTTTGAAAATATAAATGCATGAAAACATCTGAGTCACTTCTGCATCCACGAGTGAGTGATCCCCTCTACCCTTACCAGTAATGTCAGGAAGGGCTGCTCAACTCCCAGTTTGCTCCAGGAACTATGCCATATTCAGTTAGTTCCATCAGTTTTTTCAGTACAAGTCACTGTGCAGATATCATTCTCTTGTTGAAGTCACTTTAGGTTTTTTTTTAATGCAAACTTGTGCGTAAATTTTACATTGAGCATATAATGAATAGGGTTGATCTAAATTACTGCTGTCACTATCCTACCCCCAAATCTCCCTCAGGTCTTGGGAAAAAACCTGTTCTTTCAGAGAAGTTGTATGGAACATCTTTAAGATAATTGAATTAAAAAAAAAAAAATCAGTTCTGTTCCAAGAAAAGATCCAGAAACTCCTCAAAGTCCACAAGCGGCTTTGTTGTTTCTACTGATTTTAGATGGAAGGTGTGAAATACGACAACTAAATGGCAGTACCACCAAAATCAACTTATTTATGGTTCTCTTCAGTTGGATCAGTTTCTCTAAACAATTCCTTGTTTATCTGCATTAGTGTTTGGACTAGTGCAGTGCAAGGCTAGAGCAGGATGGGAAAAACTTGCTTTTTTGGGATGCTGTTTAAGCACATGTCAAACCGTGCCCTGGCTGCTGCTGAATCCTGAGCTCTTATGAAAATCCAGCCCTTTCACTGGGTGCTGAACAAAGACAAGCCATGCTCCTGGTTAGCTTAAAGGCCTGGTACCAAAAAAATCACAGGGTTGGCAGCCCCATGCATGTTTGAACAGAGGAAAATACACTATAATCAAATGCTGAGTGGGTGGAAAGAGCAGGGAGCAGCAGTTCTGTGAATCACTTCCTCCCCCAAGGCCTTGCTGTCATTAGGAGTACAGGTGTGTGGTTTTAAAAACACATGTTGTCCATACTGATATTTTAACAAGCGTTAGTCAAAGCAGTAGCAGTTTTAACAGGCATTTACTGGTCAAGATAAACCCTAAGCTCCCCCCTCTGGGTTGTCGCAGTCAGCTAACATGTTAAAACTGTAGCTGCCTAGTCCAAGAAAGGATTTTAACATGAGTTAAAAATAAAGTCCTTTTTGTACATGCATGGCTTAAGAAAGAGGAGTCCAAATCCCTTCCTCCAGCAAGAAGAATAGAAAGAAGCAGAAGAAAAAGAGGATTAGAAGCAGCATATGTGCTCTGTCCTCCCTGTTTTCTTCCCAAGCTTTTATTTTGCTTTGTTCCACTTACTGAGTGTGCCACTGGATGCCGACCCAATTAATTTCTATATGAAATCAGGCCCACATACAGAACAGGGTCGAAGCACGGATTTCTGCTGCCAAGCGCCCATTGGTACAGGAACAGGTAAATGTTTTGCAAAGCAAACACTTCTGGATACAGCGGTTGTCATCGACTCAAAATCTGTCATCTCTTTAAAAGCATTAGAAACAGAGGATGAGGGAGATGCTCTCACATCCATCCAGCTCTGCCATTGGGAATACATCAGAAAAGCTCTCTGGCATTTTCCGAGGTGTAAAATGAGGCAGAATTTGCCCCAAAAGCATGAAAGCAAAGTTTACATCCATTGCCGTGCGACTGTATTTACACTAATACTGAATTTGGAGCTCAATGCCTGGTACTAATCACTCATTCTGAGTCAATTTGAACGTACCTCTCTCTAGAGGCAACAGAAGTCTAAACCGAAACACTGTAGGAAATAAAATGTCATTTAACTGGAGAGAGGAAAGAGCCCTGTGAAAGTAAGAGAATTCAAGGGGCACTCCTTTCTGCTGTCATTTGTCATGTATGACACAGGAATGTTGACGTCGTCCTCTGATAAATGACACTGGCACCTGCATCAGAGAGATATTCTTCAGCAAAATAGAAGTTTGAAAATCCAGCAGCAGGGCACTACTAGTAGGTTCCAGGAGCTTGCAAGAAAGGAAAGATAGATGACGGTAATTTTCTTCCAAAGAGAAACATAAGACTTTTTAAGAACCATTCTGTTTTGCTTCCCCTTCTGCTCCCTCTGGGCTTTGGGAAATGATTCTGTTTTCTAAATCTAATAGTGGCTTAGACACAAGCTATATGTTATCCAAGAGCTAACCTGTGGCATTCGTGCCACCACCCAGTCTAGGGGGATAAGTGTCAAGCAGAGAGCTCCAGAAGGCATACCTAGGAAAGGGAGCTTCAAAGAGGCCAGTCTGGCCTTCTCCTGTCCCAGGCCAGTTACAGATGTCAATGGACAGTCTATTCTAGCACTAATCCTTCCAAATCTCACCTTTGCATCCACAACCTGTAATGTTGAGACTTCTTCCTCTAGAAAGAGCAGGAATACATGTCTCCATCGCACTCCTGGGAGGTATTCTGTACAGCTGCAGGGTGGATTTGTGGCAGAGGAATATTCTCAAGCGACTTCTGCACAGCCATGCAAAGCCTGCCATGCTGTGGTTCGACATCAGCAGGCAAAGGTAACTAAAGAAATCTTTTTACCACGTCATCTTAAGACAGATACATCACAAGTTTTCTGTTTTGAAAAGCTGAAGACCAGTGGATTAACTGTATTTGTGAGGGAAAGTCCTGCTACTCTTAAAAATGAAAAGCAAATGGATATGTTTTCTCCGTCAGATTTTCCACTTGGTTGGCTCATGGAATTTATATGCAGCTTGAATTTTTCTTCTAATTGTATGATTTATTTATCCCAGAAAAGAAGGAAAAAAATCTATTTGATTTGGAACAGCAGGTTGGGAAGGTGAGTACGCAAGCTCTGTGACCAAGGTAGCCTGGTTCATCCTCAGGCAATCTGCGTTCAGTGCCAATGACCTCCCAAGCTACCGGCTAGCCCCAGTTCGCTCTAACTTGCTAACTACTGTCCAGACTATTTATCATTTGCCACCTCTAGGGATCACTGTGCAGTGATATGGACTAATAGCCCAGCAATATGCCAAGACGTATCCTTTTCATCCCACACAGCCAGCACTGTCTTCCAGACCTCTTGGTGCATGAGGGAGACTGAAATCTGGATGAAGAACAGCTGGCTTAAAACACACCCTGACAAGCCAATACTGGCTGAAAGGAGAAAACACTGGAAGAATGAAGTACACAGTATAGAAGAATACAGTACACAGGCTCATCTTCATTTGCAGGGCTCCTTCTCCAGGACAGCTAAAATACGATGCTGCTTTTGGGTCTTACTGAATCCATCCTTGGTACTGAGCTCTGAAGCAGAAGCAATCACTGCACTCCTGATTCTCCAAAACCCCCCCATAAAAGCCAATACTGGCTGAAAGGAGAAAACACTGGAAGAATGAAGTACACAGTATAGAAGAATACAGTACACAGGCTCATCTTCATTTGCAGGGCTCCTTCTCCAGGACAGCTAAAATACGATGCTGCTTTTGGGTCTTACTGAATCCATCCTTGGTACTGAGCTCTGAAGCAGAAGCAATCACTGCACTCCTGATTCTCCTGCTGGGATAACAACCCCACATTCATGTCTTCAGTATTTTCAGGTTGGATTATTGTAACATGGACTATGTAACACATTCACCAGAAAAACACACTTTCATCTTCTAACCCAGAAAAGCAAAAGAGAGTGTACCATACTGATGTGCTCTTCAGGATGCTTGGGACTAGAGACTCGTTAATTAAGCTGCAGCCTTGTGACTGGTGAGTCCCAATCAGCTGGGCTGAGTGCCTTCCCCCTCAGAAAGCCCAAGACTTTCTGCATCATAGTGAAAGGGGAATGATAACCCTAGAACGCTGATCCCTTGACTTGATGGGGTTAGGTCAGCCCCATTTGAAAAGGCTGCTTAGCAAAAGGCAATTCATTTCGTCTCATCATGTCACACACGTATGGCTATGATCATCACAGAAGACAGTGATGCAATTTTCATACTCAAGCATATACCAAATTTTAAGTGCTTAGGCTTGGATGAACAACTTTCAGCAGCCTGTTCTTCAGACGAAAACAGTAACTTCAGGGACTGAGGGAGAATGTGAATTCTTACAAAGGAGGGTGAGACAGGGGATTAGTTTTTATTGTATACATTTTCTTCAACAAAATATGGACGTTTATTATCCTTACAGTCTTGATACTCCTAACAGCTTTTCTGTAGCAACCTATTACTTGATTAGTTTATACTGTTTAGAGCACAGCAATGGTGACGTAATTGTGTTGTAACGAAGATAAATATTGCCTCAGAACGTCAGAAGGCACCACATCACCCGTTAAGTGTAATGATTTCAAAACACCCTAAAGAAAAGTCTTTTGGGCTGGTTGCAGGAAAATACACACACATACACGTCTGATTTTGATTAAAATACAAGTTATTGAAACGCTCAGTTCAGTCCAAGACTAGAATCAACTGTTCAGCCCCATAGATTGAAACACAGAACAAGGGAAAAAAAAATCCTCCTAGGACTCTCCATATTCTCTATGCATTGGCCAGACAATGATCTAATAACAGCGGTGACTTTGGGGATATTTGTTTATCTACTCTGAGCCCAGTTAAGCGACTCAGAGGTAACATGGTGTTTCACTGATGTTCTGTTGGACCAAGCCGTGTTGTACTAGTAACTTTATCCTGAAGGAGGCTATTCATAGTAGGCATTCAGCAATGCTGCAAAAGTGGTAATTCGAAGACGGCTGCAAACACATTTGTGGATACAAATGAGACAATCACAAGTCTTCATATTTTATCTATGTACATGCGAGTATAAAATGTCAATGCGGGAGTCCTGAAGGTTTCTCCCAGAGCAGTGATGCTAGACTGATTCTTCATCCAGGCAACGGGGGGGTGTCTTAATAGTTTTGATTATTAGACTCCTGACTATTAGTCAGGAGTGCAGAATCAGGCCCTTAGCACTGACAAAATTCTGCGCTCAATCTTTTCTGACCTCTCATTTGAACGTCTGTTTAGACACAAATGCAAAATGCAGAAGATTGAGGGGATGGGGGCTAGAAGGAGGAAAGCTGCAGGAAAATATGCTGTAAATATGAACTGGGTCATATAAAAAGATTAAGTATAAAAGACAGCTTTCTTGTAATGTCCAGCTGTTTCTCCTAAATATTTCTAGCAAACCTACATATGTACCATTTCAGAAATGTTCCAAGAGGGAATATTAGTACTTCACTTAAAAAAAACTCTGTAGGATTGCTAGTGGTTTTGAAGCTCTAGCGCTGAGATCTGTCAGGATAGGACAGGAGTTATTTCAACAGTACTAAATAGCTCTCCCACTGCTTTACTGTGGCTTGATCCGTTTTCACCCTTTCTTGCCTTTCTGCAGTCACACACAGATGTAAAACAGATTAAGGCTCTGTGGAAATAAAATAAAATAAAATAAAGACACCCAGGACTTTTTTGACTTCCCCTACAATAAAGTACAGGGAGAGGTGAATAAAGCCACACAAGAGACAGTAACAAAATGACAAAGGTCCTGACTGATAGTTTACCGAGATGACAACTCAGTGAGTTTTTAGACGTCTCTGGCATGAAGACTATTTTTGTCTTTCCACAAGTTAAAACATATGTACGATCAAGACGACTGCCTGCCTATCTGTTGATTATCTCCCCATTACCTGTCCCTAACAGAGCCGTCCCTGACTGCAAAATATTCCTTCTGCATTTTAATGTACTTTAGAACAACAGTTGACAATGCTTGAAAAGAAACCAAAGCAAAATAACAAACCATTATCAAGATATTATTTATGCAGGATCCAAAAGCTGAGAAACATCACTAACAAGTCACTTAAATTTTCAGCCACAGATCTCGAGCATGGAAAAGCATCATTATCCATACCTGGCTGCTGGGGAAACAGTGCAGGGGAATGACTGCATGGTCTCAATGAGAAGGGTTTGATTGCTGCCTCTTGCAGCAATTCTTACCAGTGCAAAGTGAAAGCAAGAGGCTTTCGCTCTGCCTTGGCAGCATTTTATACTCCATTTCTTCTGGTGCAGAGCTCTGCACACGCTCCGGAACCGCAGAGGATGGATCCCTGGGCTCCTACTCCCCGCTCGGTCCCTGACCTCTGGCACCAGGTCTTTTGCCTCCCAGCCCAGAGCACTGTCGACCGGACCTTGCTGCACGCAGTACCTAGGCTCTGGAATGCCTCAGATTTAGCTTCAGACACAATAAGGATTACAAATTATAGAGCACAGTGGGAATAAAAGAGATGGGTTGCCCCCTCTGACCATCCATCACTGTTTCCCATGTCTCTGGGCAAAAGCAAAGCAAAGCTTTCTCAACAGCCCAAAGACAAAAATAGGTTGTAGGTATTTTTAAATGTTATACTTTCCCACTCTTAGGCTAACAAAAGTCAGAAAATAGAGAAGGCGTTGATTTTATACTTTCCAAAGTCACTAGTATAAGAGTGCCCCTACAATTTATATTCTCAAATGATAAAATATTGAAGCAGGGTGAAGTGGTTAAAATAACATTTTTCAGCTCGAAGTGCTTCAAAATGAAGCACTTCCATTATATGCAAATTTTGCTATCTCTTTTTTATCTACAGAAAGTTTAGGTACAAAGCAATTAAACAAGCTACTGCACAGTCATATGGCAAGTAAGAATCTGGGAGGTTTTATATTTGTTTTGAGGTCTAAAATGTGAAACTGACCAAAAACTGGATGGTTTTGAAATTAAGAGAACGCTCATACTGAACCTGATCCTGTCATATGATCATAAGCTCTCAGAGATGCCAAACAGAATTTAAAAACAACATTTTTTGTGACAATAATGCCAAAAGTCAGAACAATATTGGCTATTTCTAGGAGTTCTGGTTTGTGTCGTCTTGGCCAACTCCAGGAATTCGTCAGGGACGGTTGACTACTGAAGGCACGACTGTCATTAGCTTGAGATAAAAGATCTCAAGGTAATGGCTGTAGCTGGGGCAGAGAGAGAGCGCTGAGTTACAGATACATATGTCTAGTAGGTTATCATTATTAAATTCTAGAAAAGCCCTGAATACATACACAGATACACGCAAACACTCATGCACAAAAGCACGCATTTTAGAACAAGGCTTCCCTGACAGCATTCGTTGTATTTTGATGTCAGTCTAAGGAAATATGTTGGCAGCTCCTCCACACAAAATCTGTTTTCCACAAACAGCATATTCTGCCAGTATAAAATTCATCATCCAGCCATACAAAGGACACAGGGCCAAGGGGCTTGAGTGACACACCAAAAACCTCAAAACACATGTCTGAGCTGCCACATGACTTGTATAACACTATCCACGTACAGCATGAAACTGGAGCTCTGTAAGCTGCATCTTCATAATATTTTGGAACATCCTGTAAACTCATTGCAGGGAAACAATAACGAATACTAAAAGTGGTTTGGCCACTGCAATGACAGAGACCCTCTAATTAATTTTTTTCTTTTTTTAAAAAAAGGGCAGACGGTGAACGGAGGGGAAGTCAGTCAACACTAAATACCTGAGCCATGCATCTTGGTGAAGAAAAAAGGTACGTCGTCTCAGCTGCTATTCAGTGGAAATAAGGTACTGCTGAAGTCATATAATTGGTGACTTGAGGCCACAGGTCATCTCTGAAATTGAGATAATTCCAAAGGAAATATTTTAATGATACAAGGAAAATGTGCCACTGTGGGGAAATATCTTAATAAAGTAGGAAGAAAAGGGCCTTCATGGAACACTGATTTAGTCGGTTCTCCAGGATTCAATTGCAAAGACAAATCTCCTACCTGAGCCAAATGGATTTGTGAAAGAGATAAGAATTATCAACATTTCTATCCTCAATTTCTTCTATTTTTGTCCCACTTTTCAACACTGGGAGAACAATTTAGAAATTGTTCATGAAATTAATACTAATGAGCACTGAGATATTTTAACATCTGTCCTGATGGGTAATTCCTGAGAAGGCGGCAATTTCTGCAGGCTCTAGAGTCCCGCAAATAAATCAGCAACAACCCAAAACTCAGAATCTTAAAAACTGCAGAAAAGGGGAATTCAGCTCTGTTTTCAAATCCCAGTTTAATAAATCTTTTTGGTGGTTTTACGACTAATGTAAGACTTCGCCTTATCTCATGCTGAAAGTAGGCAAATTCCATCTGTGGTTCATCTGAGCAGGAGCAAACATGCAGCAACAATATAATTTCATGAAAGAAGTGCTGGGCAATTTAACATGCGATCTACGATATTTTAAAGGCAGGAAGTATCTTTGTGAAAATACCCTTTTTACTTAATCAGAAAAATCAATATAAGTTGAACAGGGAGAATATTTATCTTTTAAAAAATAGTGCAAGAGATTCTTACAGAGCACTCTGGTTTACTAACTCGTAGCTGCTTTACCTCCCAACACAAAGAAATATATTTATGCATTGGATAAGCAGTCTCCTTGTGCACCCGTTGTGCTTCCTTGTCCAAGGCCAGCTTATCTCAGCACATCTGTGTGCAGGAGGGTTATGCAGCCTGAAACCACCAGCACCCAGCCCAGGTCTTACCCCTCACCTTGCTCCTGTTGGTCAGCCTCATACCTGGGCTATATATCCACACGATGAGGAACTTGCAGCATCCAGCTTGTATTAATTTGCCTCCTTAGAAATTATTATTAGACTGCTGGGGACTGTGGGGCAGTACCTCGCCCAAGGCGGATTCGTTCTCCTTGCAGCAGCCATCTCCATTGCTACTTCTTGGGAGACTACGTTATTGAGAGCTGCAGCAATTCCTGTGACAATATTTCAGGGACAAATTCTCTTTTGATACTGTCGGAAGATCCTTGCCAAGCTGACACTACATATTAAAGGGTTCACAACAACAGAAGGCAGAAATTAAATTGAACAGGATACTAATACCTTGTAGTTGAGGAAATATTTCCTTTTGATTTTACTTTTTGCTTTGTGAATTATCCAAAACCTGCAGCCCTGCATAAACTGAACCAGCTCACCAGGTTCTCCACAAAGAAACAGCAGTGGCCCTCCTCCCCCTGAGCATGCAGCAACAGCAACCTCCTCCAATGCCTCCTCTGCTAAAAACTCCCTTCAGAAACCTGGCAAGTTTAAAATAATCAGGTCTACTTCATTCCACACCCCCTCCAGATCTTTTATCCATCCTATTAGTTCCCACAGCAGCAAGCATCAGTTGGCTTGTGATTAACTCATCCAAATAGCCCACAGATGTGAAGAGAAGGTTTAAAATGTGAAAAAGGTTTTTCACAGTCCGATTTCATTCTGTTTCTTTCTGCTGTGCACTAAGATCTTTTATTTTCCCACTCTTCTATTGCTACAGAGAGTATTTGAGTGCATGGATCCAAGAAACATGAATGAGCGCTACCTGGGCTAAGACTGTTGGAAAGACAGAGCCCCCCTCTGATATTTCCTCTGTGTATTGAAGGGAGCCAGACTGAAACACCTGGATATGTTAAACAACAACACAAACTGAGTGACAAAATTATTTCCAAAAAGATTAAAAGTGCTTTCTGTTGCATAACATATTCTGGTGGGTTGAGGACACTTTGCTTACACAAGAAACTCTTACTGACCCACTGTGACTTACTAATGCTTCATGCTCTGGAGCGTGAAGTGGCTATCGCATGTGGCTGACGAGACATGTACATTAAGGTTCACGTAGGGTAAAACGTGTTACTGTCTTTTAAAAAAGGATCTATCACATGTTACTAAGCTAGATAGGAGAAACTACCTGTGTCAAGGTAAAAAATACCGTTTTCACAGCTGCTGAAATTGCCTCTTTACCTTTAACGATAAACAAATTGACTACTGCAGCCAAAAGGTGCAGGTTGGCAAACCTGCCTTTATAGAGCGGCTGCAGTCCTACGCACAGCCCCTGGCTCCCCCAGCCTGCCCTGGCCCCAGGGCTGGCCGGGGCTGAGCAGCCAGCACGCACCCTGGATCCTGCAAAGCACCTTTCTGTGGCTCCATCTCATGGTGTGACTCCACGGGCAGGACATGGGTCTGCTGCACAGACCAGGCTGTTCTTCCTTTTCTCTCTATGCAGCAGCCTACAGGAGAGAGTAAGGGCTGGCTGCGATCCCTTCGTCCAACAAGTTTGAGGAGAGCTGTTTTGGTTATGTCTAGGGAGCTCCATTACATAATGGAAGAACCACTTCAGGAATAATGTGCCAACGTATCTCTGTTAACTGGATCCTTGCTAAAATTCATATATTGGCACGAGAGGTGCGTGCAGAGATACACGTATTTAACAGAAACCCATCTGTATGTATGCTCCTTAGGGACTGACTTTTTAAAACATTAGGTTGCAGTATTTGTACATTATCCAGGCTCAATTTAATTCAGCTTTTGGAGTGCTGGCATGGCGCAAATTAGTTGGTCTGCATGCCAGCAGCCATCACTAGTGTAACAGCAGAGCCAAATTGGGGAAACATTAAGAAGCACGTTTTGTGTACATAACTGTGTGTTTACAAATGAAGCATTTGAATATTATATAGTTAGTCCTGTGCAACACAGAGATGAGAGTCATAAGAGTAAGAAAATTTGGCATCCTGGTATGAAACTCTGGCCAAAAACATCATTTAATCCAGACAAGGAAAAAGATCGATCAATTATGCCAGTAAGTTTGAAACAGCACTATAAAAAGAAAAAGTGACATGGCATAGGTTTGTGGTTCCCAGCTAATGGAGCTAAAACCTAGCATCAGATGGTTTGTATTTTACATTATTGTCAAACAAAAATAAATCATCAAAAACATGGCAGAATCAAGCCTAACTGGCAGGACATACCATAAAAAAAAGCAGCTAGTGGTTGAAGTGAAAATTAAGAAGTGCTGTTCATTCTCCCAGAAATGCCAGGGCTAACCAGAAGAAGCAGCTCGCGCTTACAGGCTTTGCAATTCATTCTCTTTTTTTTCTGCAAGCAAAAGGCTGTTAGGCCATAGCTGAGTTCTGCTCTAGTGAGATTTTGCTTCCTGATATTCAGAGATTAGCATATTAAGTACATTATGTACTGTAGTTACATAACTGTTGTATTATGGCACAGTTAAAATTTTGTTGGCATTTCTATTGTAAACCTCAGTTTCAGAGCCTAGAGTTGTGATTAAAGATTATCTCCAGATGACCATCTTTATAGGGGTTGGGGAAAGGGGAGATTATCTATTTATTTTTAAAACATATTTCAGATTTCCAAAAGAAACAATAAGCTGCCAAAGACACAGCAGTCTAATCAATACATCAATACTGAAAGGGAACAAGTATTCTTTCAGGAAGAATGGATCTTTCAAATGTGAGAATTGACAGGCAGATGCTCAAATGGCTTTATAATTCTTTATATTATCACCAACTCCAAACATTCACATATCGTGACCTGGGCCCCAAAATTAGAAGCTCACCTTAAAAATCATGGGACCTAAAGATTACAAATTTAGAGACTGTTTCATGCTCCTTCCATTTTTTTAAGCTATCAACTTCAACATTATCAAGCTTTTCTTGGCCATTGTAGGGGCTATATATTTACTAACGAAAGAATATGCCATCCTTTGAGTCTGGGAGATAGACCTACATCAACGAGAGTCATGATAAAGTCAAGAAAGTTGCCAGCCCTGTATTATACTATATTCTAGGTTATTCTATGTTTTTAATACCTGTTAAAAGAACAAAAGTAGCCATTTCATCAAACAATTTCTAGTCTGTATTGCCAAACACTATGATTTTCTTTCCACAAGCACTCCTGGCTGGCTGTGCTTTCTTCTCAGCCAGTACAATTTGAGAGGCAGCACTTTCAGTGCAGACCTGGAGCTCTGCATAGCTTGTGCTCCCCATGGCCCTGCTACAGCTGCTGCACTTTATCGGATTAAAACAACCATTGGGCCATAGACTATGGATTATCATCAGTGGGCTGCGTTTGGCTTCAACCACGGACTGATGCAGAGGGGCCAGGAAACCAAGCAAGTCTTCCAGGCAGGGTTTGCCCAGCTGAGTTCTGTGCTAGTCTCTGCCATGGTCCTGGCATTGCTGGCCACCCACAGCCGTGAGCATCCCTGATCCCCGCTCTCCTGGCCAGTGCAGGATGATACAATTCCACGATTTCATCTATTGCAGCGGGTTTCCCTGCCTGCATTCAAGGCCCACGATTATAGCGGCACTACTGCTGTGTCTCCACCAGCAATTTTCTTGCAGCAACTGAAGCAGAGCATTGGCTTGAAGCACTTGCTCTTGATGTCCTCCCATCTTTGCTACAGTTAGGATGGGGAATTAATTTAGATTTAAATAGCCACATCAAATACTCAAACAAGTTTTACTTTAAATCGCTAGCATAGACAAATGCATTGCTCCAGCTGACTTGGCATGGTATTAGCTCACATTTTGAGCACAGGACATTCAGATGTGTCTCAGGGTCAGATTCCCAAATGCAGTCAGGTGTTTGAAAGAGCAGGAAAATATCTACGCGCATTCAAAAAACAATTAAAGTGACTATTTCAATCTTTAAACACTTTAATTCTGGTGTACAGGATTCTAAATCCCAGTGACTCTCAAGGAGACTCAGGCTCTTAAATGCTTTCATTGCTTTATTGAGAATGAGTCTAAAGGCCGGATTTTAAAAGCCATTTAGAATCCTAACTCTCATCTGGCCCTAAGCCACTGAGAAGCTTTGAAACTTTTACCCACTCCCTCATCTAACGAGAATGGAGAAATGGAGAGGATGGTGACATATTTTATAATGAAAAATTAGATCCTGCTCAAATGGAATGGGACTCTAGAGGAACACAGGGGTTGTCCAGTGCCATAGCCCTGCTTCATATCATCTCAGATGTCTATGCATTGTCACTCAGAAAAATGAATAAATGAAGTCCTTATTCATAACTTTTCTATGAAATGTTACTTCTTCAGAATATAAATAATACCTTTCTACTTGTAAACTTTGTGTCAAAACAGATTTTATTTAAAAAAAAGTTTTTTGGCTTATGTCACATCCCAGATCTTTGTCATGAGGAAATGCTTATGCATAAATTATAATGTTCTGAAAATAGGTGGTTACAGTAGGAATAAAAACACATCCAGACCATTAACTGTAATGGCAGACTGGGGCAGTGTTGACACATACACACACATATCATATTTATTGACAAGCTACAGCGTTTACCAATTTCTAAAGTTCTGAAGTTGGAAAGTCTGTACCATATGTGGAGCCAAAGGCTAAGGGCAATATTTCACCACTGAGGTAACTTTCTTAACCCATGAATTTACCTGGCAGTAGATCATCTTAAAAAATATCATGTGGCAAGTCTACATCAATGAGCAGTTCTTTCAATCCCCAAGATTATCATAAGTTATGTACATTGCACTATGCAGACAGAGGTAAAAATCTTTAATACACTGAAGCATCTCACCTTGCTAAAGTAAACACCTACCTTGTTTTGATTAACAGGAAAGCGATCCAACCAATTTAGAGCAAACTTGGCCATTCTCCACTCAACCAAACACTTAGGAAACTTCAGTTCGTTTATCCTTCCAACATATTATGGAAATATTAGTATTTGCTGCGCTGAAAAATACTTTTTTTGGCATCTTCATTTCCCAACCCTATTCTAAGATAAACACTGACAGCTGATGGTATTCAGGAACATTGCCATATGTTCCCTTAGAAATGGAATTCTGAAATATGGCTGTTATCCACCAATTGGCATATTTACTAATTAGCACAAGATTGCTCAAATACATTCATTTCTCCCCCAAGGGAGAATACCTCTGAAGAATTCTCATCTGATGCATCAGGATCTCCTACTCACCACTTACCCACTCTCACAGTTTCTGATTTAATGGTTAACACAAGGAATCAAATAACTATCCTAGGGAGCAAAGTCAAACTGTTCAAACTGTATATCTTCAATTGCTATTTTTTTCCAGACACGCAATGCAAACAGCACTCATAGAGTTAATATTCGAATGCCTTTTCTAATAAAACCAGCTTCCAGTTTTCCAGTCTTTTGTGCAAGTTTAATAAAATAAATTTTGAATATCAATGGAGTACATTCTATTTTTCTTGGCATGTCTCTGCCTTGCTATGTCCTTCTATTGCAGGAGTCATGCCATAGGGAGAGCACTTTTCCACAGTCCATTGAAGTTGTGCCATAAGGGCTGGAGATGATTTGCTAAAATGCTCCAAAGGTATTCAAATTTCTTTAAAGAAGAAATTCAATTTATGTGCATTTATATTGCAGTGTCTGTCAGGAAGAAAGGTTATAATCACCAGCATATTTTAGATTTACATTTTCTTCTATACATGAGGTAATGGTATTAGAGGTAAACTATGAGGTTTAAAGTTGAATTCGATGTATGGTACTATTTTCATTGCTGCTAAAAGCATGTTTTTGAAGTTCTTGAGGAAAGCATATGTTAGCATATGTTACTGAAATATCAAGAACAGGATGCTGGGTGGCTTAGAGGGTAAACCATTTGTCTTTCTTCTCTGCATTCTTATACAAAGTACGGCTGGATTTCATGAGCAAAATGAACAGAAGATTCTCAGCTCACAGATTAGTTCACATCATAATGTTGCAGCACAGTTTTGTTACGTAGAGCTATCAGGCGCATTTCTGAATTAACATGCAAGCTAAATGTGCCTTTAGTGGTACCACGGAGGAAGGGAAAAAGAGGGCTTAGAATTTTGTGATATCAATTATGTAACCCTTAGAAAAACAAATACTCATCAAAAACTAAAAGGAAACCCTGTCTCAACCATATTGCTGTGGGAAGTGCTTCGCCTCATTTTTCTCTGAAAATTTACTTCATTTAAATTCCCTGTGACTGTATTAAATATTTAGATGTTGATATTTTCATTGAGTAGAAAACAATATCACAATTCTTATCAAGTTGGAATCCTTTTAAGCATATGTTAAAGTTATCTGATAATTAAATTGCCATGCTTATCTCATTTAGGACCCCACTAATTATAGCCCAAGTACTTCAGCGGTATATACCGCAACTGATTTTGGAACTGTAGCCGAATGTCCTCTTTTAAGTAAACACTCATAGTTGGCTTGTAGATTTATTTTATAATTTCACTGCTACCCCTGCAATCTCTGTCAATAAGGAAGCGTCAAAGCTATTCTGATGGTTTTTGCACAGCAAGCTAATTGTATTTTAAGCCTACTTCCAAATGTATGCCCGACAGCTATCCAACTTTGTAAACAGTCATTTAAGCAGCGCTCTTTGGGGAAGCGTGCATGCACACACACACACGTGCTATTTGCTTCATAAATTTCAACAGGTAAAAATCCTGTTTCATTTTTCACGAAGTGTTTATTTTTAATATGTTATAACCAGATACTGAGCCAGATATGACAACAACAGATATTTGCTGAGTACCTGACTGGCCCTAGCCAAGATTGGGCTTCAGTCCTGCAGTCAGGTTCATGAGCTCAGACCCCATCACGACTTTTCTGTGAGTAAAGAGTATCAAGATGCAGAAATACCTGTGGACAAGAAATCAATCTCAAGAGAGGGGCTCTTTTATTTGTGTAATTGTCCATGGCCTATCTATGTCTAAGCCTAATTCACCGAATACTCTTACCCTTGCCCTTCCTTCATAGGCTTCTCCTGACTATCAAATCTGATGCGAAACATTGTCATAACATGGGATACTTGGGGTGCCCTTTTTGAGATCTCTTTGTGGAAAGTTTTGTATGGTATTTAATACTATTGTGTGTGCAAACACACATGCACACACAAAGCATTTCCCTTTGTGAAGTATGGAAATTTCACTTGGATGCACAAAGGTCCAGGTCCAACGCAGGATATGAGCATCTCCTGAGGAGAGTCAATCCCTTATCTTCTCACCAGGAAATGGCTGGAAATCAATTGGTTGGGAGTTCTCCACTGACATGGATGGACCATGAAATGAACTCTTATTTTCAGTCTAAAGTCCTATCCCAAGCATTCTTCATTACCATCTTCCCACCAACTAAAAAAACCCAACAAAACATCATCTACAAAATATGACTAATGGTGACGCAAACAGTATGTAACAGGGCTATTACTGAAGAAACAATACAGAGGAAAAATAAACTTAGGGTATACTCTGCACATTGGACCATGCTACAAGGAGTTACTATAAACCAGAAAACTAAAGCAACTGAAACCAGCAGAACTACCTATAAAACAGGGTAGGTGTCGTGGCTTAACCCCAGCCACTCCACTGAGTTCATTTAGTCCATGACTTTGGCCTCCATCTGTGTTGGTGGTCACTCAGGACAGGAGAGGTGGTGTGTTGCGTGGAGTTATTGGGCACCAAAGCCAGCTCAGGTCAGGTCACTGCTACACTTGCACTGCTTCTTGTAAGGCCACTGGTTCAGGTGGTTCCTGCTACAGTAATTCCTATAACATGCAACTCAAATTTTTTTTTTGGGTTACAACAATTTAAAGGTATTTCCATTACGATGTCCACCCCTGGTCCCTTTGGACCAGACCATAGGGTTTAACATTGCAATGAACTCCTCCCCTTGCTCCTAGCCTGGCTAGCAACAACGGGTTCCTGCTATAGTAATTTCCATTAACATGCAACTCAAACCCCGGGTTACAACAATTTAAAGGTATTTCCATTACGATCTCCACCCCTGGTCTCTTTGGGCCAGGTTATAGGGTTTAGCATTGCAAAGAACTCCTCCCCTTGCCCCTGCTCTGGCTTGGACTTATCCACAGACTGCAGTCCCTTCAGGTTGTACCTGCTCCAAGTGGAGCCTTATCTATGAGCCACAGTCTCTTCAGGGGTATATCTGCTGCGGCATAGACTTATCCACAGCCACAGTCACTTTGAGGTGTACCTGCCCAACATGGTCTTCTC
>NW_008824414.1:4869138-4920308 GCF_000699105.1 Pygoscelis adeliae | reverse complement strand
ACAAGCCCCACACAGCCGCTCGCTCACTCCCCCCCAGTGGGATGGGGGAAAGAATCGGAAGGGTAAAAGTGAGAAAACTCATATAGTTTTAAAGTGAGAAAACTCAGACAGTTTAATAGGTAAAGCAAAAGCCGCGCACGCAAGCAAAGCAAAACAAGGAATTCATTCCCTACTTCCCATGGGCAGGCAGGTGTTCAGCCATCTCCAGGAAAGCAGGGCTCCATCACGTGTGACGGTGACTTGGGAAGACAAACGCCATCACTCCCAACGTCCCCCCCTTCCTCCTTCTTCCCCCAGCTTTACATGCTGAGCATGACGTCACATGGTATGGAATGTCCCTTTGGTCAGTTGGGGTCAGCTGTCCCAGCTGTGTCCCCTCCCAACCCCTTGTGCACCCCCAGCCTGCTCGCTGGTGGGGCGGGGTGAGGAGCAGAAAAGGCCTCGGCTCTGTGTAAGCACTGCTCAGCAGTAACGAAAACATCCCTGTGTTATCAACACTGTTTCCAGCACAAATCCAAAACAGAGCCCCATAGCCCTAGCTACTGTGAAGAAAATTATCTCTACCCCAGCCAAAACCAGCACAGTAGGAAACACAGGTATGTTTCCTCCATTACTTTGCACAGTCTGAGCTTTGAATATACCTCAGTGTGCTCAGCTTTGGAGGGCTTTTTCTGAACGTTTTGCATTCTGTCCCTTTCTAAATGGAAGTAATAGTTCAGTAATGCATGCGTTATCATTTATTTAGGATCTGAGGACTTTTCATTTCTCTTATCCATTCCTACCTTCCAGTTATTTTCCAGAGCAGCTCAAGTCTGTTTTTCTTTTGTTTCTCTTCTGCAGTGAAACCAGCCATCATTAAGAAGGCCAATAAACTGCACTTACCATAAAAGGCTTTCATAAAAATAAAGTATAAATTTCCAAAAGTGTATGCTTAGAGTCAAAGTTAAAAATCAATCACCAAATTGTTACCAGATTGCTATTTATATTTCTGTTCACTCATCTGAAGGCCATTTGTTTAGCATCGGAAAATTAAAATGTTGCACATGATTTACCTGCTCTAGACTTGCCTGGGAACTCTTCCAACTTGCGCTATATTTTGGTGCAACCAACAGTGGCAGGAGTATTAATACAGAAGAGATAATAGCATTCTTACTATGTTGTATTATCTGGGTGGCTTTTGTGCTCTTCCCATTGTTGTTAACAGTCGCTGGAAGATATTCCCCAAACTCTAGAAGCATTCAAAATTAATCCATCCAATGGGTAAT
The DNA here is from genome assembly GCF_000699105.1 of Pygoscelis adeliae. Taxonomy (NCBI): domain Eukaryota; kingdom Metazoa; phylum Chordata; class Aves; order Sphenisciformes; family Spheniscidae; genus Pygoscelis; species Pygoscelis adeliae. The sequence goes on along the minus strand of NW_008824414.1, from coordinate 4,919,043 downwards.
TAACCCATCCACTAGGCCTTCCGTGCATGTTCCAGTCCCCAGTCTACCCAGTGCAATACCAGCGGTGGTTAAAAAAAAAAGGAAAAAGCTTCCAACAGCTCAGTTGTCCACAGCAGTACTTAATTCTACATACAGTTTTCTGAGAGAGTTTGCGAAATGGATTTCCAGCAGCAGCAAAGCCAACTTAAGGAGTTCCCATCACCCCCGAGCTGATCACTCCCACCCCGGGCAACAGCTCGTTTGCAAAACTCATCCATACATGGTGCTGAGGCCAAAGCTGCATCACTGAAATGATTCAAGTTAAAAAACCAAGCATTTTGCCACCACAGGAAACATGCTGGGACCTAAAATGTGAAACATACTGACACCCTACCTGCATTGGTAACATCAGCAGTAGTGATGTCACCAGCTGGTGATCAGTGATGATCAGGTTTTCTGAAGGGACCCACGTGAAAGGGGCTCAGCTGGCACACGCAGGCAACGGCAAGATGCAGATCTGTGAACGCACTCCTGTGTAAAGGGGCTTCGAAGCAGAAAGGGGAGGAAGCTTCAGACAACAATACGAAAGTGAACAAACAGAAAGCAAAGATTAGTATGGAGGAAAGGACAGGACAGCATATACAGTATTAGACAATAGATGTCATTTACAAGAATTCTGCTGACCATTGAATTGGATGCAGCTTTGAGTAAAATCAGATCGTTTTACTTCTCACACTCACTATATTCACCTGTAATAATAACAAAGACAATCTATACTTCCATATTGTAATCAGAACTGCTGTTTTACCTAGTGCTAAATAATGAATACAAACAGCAGTAATCCTTTATTAGGCTTCTCTGCATTCCTTCCTACACATTGGCTGTAATGAGCATCTTTAATACTTCTAGAAATTAAGGCTGATTTTCAGCTGATAAGCGCAGAGGTGCTCCTGAAACACTAGAAAGAAACAGTGGAGTGATGGGCCCTCGTGCTACCACTGGCCGAGACTTTTCCAATGAGATGTCTTTCATGAGAAAACACCAGCTGGTAGAAAAAGAAGTGTTCTGTGGAAGCATATGGATTTTAAAATAGGAGGAGCCCAAACCTTCCAGGTCCACCACAGGCCATGTGGTGTGCTCTGGGGCCTGGCACCGAGGACATCCCTGTTCCAGGACAGCTTTACCACCTGTATGGCACAGGAGGCGGGGAGGCCTCGGAGAGAGTAGGGAACATGAAATTTTGGGCTCTTGCTCAATGCCACGTGCAATACACAGGTCTCAAGGATATCTGTCAGTGTGTTCAGCCCTCAGCTGCTTCAAATTCAGGAGAAACATGCCCCCAAGGCAGCCATGAGCTAGGGGCCTCCTGCAGCCACAGGAAGGCCAAGAAGCGAACTTGAAGCTGGGGTAGTAGCTGAGCAGTCTCATTCATTTTAGGAACATTGTGTTGATCTTCTTTCTCTAAACTTATTTCTAACAGGAAATATCAATATCTCTACACTTAATTCCAGTGAGAAATAAAACCTTAGCATGTTCCTGTTTCCTCCAGCTGTAGCTACTGAAAAAGAAAAACACCAGGAGATGAGCTGTACCACAGGGAAAGAAAGTTTTCAGAAGCTCAGCAGGCTTGTAAAGGTCTGGCCTGCATCCCCTTTGGGGATAGGGTGGTTCTTCCATTTTTACAGGTTTTCCCATTTCAGTGTCATTGAGCTTTTTTCCCCTCATGATACTACTATGTGCCGAGCTAAACAGGCGTAAAGACACTGTATGGTGTTATGGCTGACCCCGGGACAGCTCCTTTCTGTTTTACACTCACTGGTAGGCACACGTTTGTATGCTGGTACGACTGGTGTACCAGGAGCTCTGCACCCTTCCTGCCCTCCCTTGATGAACACAGGCACTGCTCACAGCCCAGGTACCGCGGTCCAAGTCCTCTCCAAGGCCTGGCTCCACAGCCAGACCTCATGAGCTAAAGGAGAAATAGAGAGTCATACGAGGAGCTCGTGCCCTAGTGGGCTAGGGCAAAAGGAGGAGCGCAGGAAGGGGACTGGAGGAGCGAAAGCCTGGCTTGCAGGCTTCCCCAGGCCACCTGCTGCAAGGGCAGAGCGGGGTTTTTCCTCCTCACTCCTGTCAGAGCCTGTCCTTCTACTTCCATACGAGAACATACATTAGCAACATAATGCAGCAACACGCACGCTTTCTCTCGCTAAACAGGCACACTATTACTAGAGGCAAAAACTATATCCTTCCTTAACACTGGCACTAATGTCTACAAGAAATACAGAGGCTGAGAAGTTTAGTTTATGTTTAAAATGGATCACTTCCCATCTTATTGCAACATAGAATCATAGAATCATAGAATCATTAAAGGTTGGAAGAGACCTCCGAGATCATCGAGTCCAACCATCAACCCAACAACACCATGCCCACTAAACCATGTCCCTAAGCGCCTCATCTACCCGTCTTTTAAATACTTCCAGGGATGGTGACTCAACCACTTCCCTGGGCAGCCTGTTCCAATGTTTAACTACTCTTTCAGTAAAGAAATTTTTCCTTACATCCAATCTAAACCTCCCCTGGCGCAACTTGAGGCCATTTCCTCTCGTCCTTTCGCCAGTTACTTGGGAGAAGAGACCGACACCCACCTTGCTACAACCTCCTTTTAGGTAGTTGTAGAGAGCAATGAGGTCTCCCCTCAGCCTCCTTTTCTCCAGGCTAAACAACCCCAGCTCCCTCAGCCGCTCCTCATAAGACTTGTTCTCCAGACCCCTCACCAGCCTCGTTGCCCTTCTCTGGACACGTTCCAACATCTCAACATCCTTCTTGTAGTGAGGGGCCCAAAACTGAATTCCTTGAAGGCTCCTCAGATGCACTTTCTGATGCCCAGTTCCACCACTATGAGCAGTAGTTTCTTACACCCAGCAATAACCTCCTGCCCTTGCACTCAGACCTGTGCTCTGCCAGGTCTCTAGGCACATTTTGAGTGGGGATGGATTATAGTTTCTCACATTTGCATTTTCAGTTGTGTTACCCAGGACAGAATGTAGTTCCTTTACACTGTCAAAGCAAATGAGGATTTGAATTTATGATGCTGCTGTATGAATAAGGATGCAGCCTTGTACTTCCACAAGGCTTTTATGACACTTGAAGGGTCTGCCCACCTTAAACCTCTTGCAGGACACCGTCTGTAAGCTCCTCCCAGATTGAGGGGAAACTGCAAAATAAGTAATAGTAATAAATCTGTACGCTCATCTGCCGTCCCAATCTAAAAGACATACATTCCAATTACTGACAAGTCTACGTGAAATCAAAAGCGTAGGCAAAAAGTTTTAGGAGCCGCAAAGCACTTTCCAAAGGCAAATCAATTAAAAGAAAGGCACATCTGAAATTTAAAAGTGTCCTACACGTTTGGATCCATTGAAAGATATTACATGAGAAATCACAACCACAGTCAGTTCAGCGAGTAGCACAGACACTTGCCTGCACTGTGTTTCGTTGCATGCCTGCACGTGGTACTTCAAAAAGCATGGTGATTTGCAAAAGTAATTTTGTAAAAGCTTCCATACATCTCCTGTTAAGAGCAATTTGGCTAGTATCTGTTGCTAGCTGTGAGCACGCTTTTAGATATTAGATGGATGAGTGCGGACTAGCAGGAGGAAAAAAAATGGAGAGGATAAATACTTGGCAGTTCTCTAACAACTTTCACTAGAGGATCGCAAAGTGATTTACAAACATCAATTAATTAAGCCTCAAAAAGCCCCAGTGAGATAGCTAAGTATCATTACTCTCATTTCACTAATGCGTAAACTGAGACACCGAGAGAATAAGTCTTTCACCCAAGGTCACACAGCAAGCAGCTGGCAGAGCCAGGGATAGAAACCAAGAACGCTGACTTACCTTGCTCCTTACCTACTAGACCATTATATCTCTCTTAAAACAGTTTAAAGTGTCTCTTGCGCTTGATATTAGCAGATGCAATGTTCTGCAAACCCAGTGAGTCTCCTTCTACGTGTGGGATCACAAGTCAGAAGACCTCATCGGTGCCAGGCCACACATTACTCCAGGTGCCAGGCAACACGTGAAGGTTCCTAACCTCTTGGTTCCCTGTTTCTGTTGCCCAGTCTGGCTTCTATCACCCAGTCCCAGACTGGTCATGGGGGCAAAGGCTGGAGAAAAAAACCCCCAAAACCTACAAAAACCCCAGCCTTCAAGGCTGGAAGCACAACCAGTACTGATGGTTTCTGTGCTCTGGCCCTGGGACATGCTGCACTGACCATAGCGTAGAATGACTCAGCCATGACCAAAAATATCACTTGCAGTTTAGTGTGGCTCAGCTGAGGAAGTGCTCAGATTCACAGACAGCACTTCTCAGGGTAGGCAGAATATACACACAAATACACAGACTCACACCATACAGAATACAAGCCAGAATGGTCATGTTGATAGCCCTAGGTAACACCATTCACTTGGAAAGCAGCGCATGTTTCTGTTTTAAACCAGCAATTTAAAAAAAAAAAAACAACCAACACTTTTGATGCCTAGGGTTACTACTGCATACATTACCAGAGATCAGTTTACAAGCATTTAGGGCATTACTTAAAAAATTGGAATAGTGTCTAGAAATAGATATTTGCAATATATAATATATGCTCAATATGGCTGCACCAGGACACAGACACTATGTATAAAATATTTTAGAAAGCACCTGACCCCTGGTATCAGCAGAAATAAACTCCCAGCAAACAAACGGTTCTGAATAGATTTTTTTCAGCTCTGAATACATTTGTTTATATACATACGTATATTTATACATGTAGACAACCAACAATGACCCTTCACAGGCAAACAGATAAAGGATAGAAAACCTTTGCACTACTGCCTAATAATCCTCAAATTTGGATGGACCAATGGGAGAAACAAGTGCCAAAGCCTCTGAACTATCCATATTCATACAAAAGTGCTCTGTTTGGTAATAAAGGTAACTAGTTGGCTGCTGAGATTTGGCAGCTGACTACGGAAAAAACAACAAAACATAACAAAACAATTGTTGTCCACTAATGATAGATATCACAAAAAAAGCCACATTGTCCATTTAGCTATTTAAAATGGAAAACAAAAATCACTGAAGAAAGGTAAATTCTTGTCCTTTGCCTATCCTGCTTTCCCATGGAGACACCTGCAAGGACTGGCAGAGGAAAGGGTACCTTCTTTCACATGGATCCATCGTTACAGCCAGATTCCCTTGCTAGAAAGAGTGGTTCTCTTTTCAGTGTGGAGAATTACATAGCAGACCCTCTGACTTTTGCTGCTAAGGAAAACCCCTACATGGCTGCTTTAGCATCGCTTGGGTAATGGCTCTGGGAGCTGAACCAAAAAGGTTGCAGGAGTTACGTTCTCCCAGACCTTCTGTGAAGTGAGACCCTACAGGAGAATGGGACACAGTGTCTTCCTGAGCTGCCCCAAGGACCACATCGCCCCCACATCCTTCACCTCTTGCATGGCCCTAACGATTTAGTCTCACTGTATTTGGTACTTACAGTTATAGCGAAGAACTAATCAAACCCCATTCTCGGTTACTCATGAGTGAACTAGCAGGTCGTGGATTAACCACGTTCCTCACTAATGCAATGTTCCGCCTGGGGAGCGTACACCGCTCGCTCCACTCTCTACAGAAATCCATGCATAGGCAAATGTACAAAATTTGTCCTTAGAGGCTAATTTACATAGGTTTTATAATCTAGGAGGCTTTGCTTTGCATTTGCCCTGCCCCAGCTCACAGATGACTGACAGAAGACAGACAGATGGAAGTCAACATTCCTACTCTTCCCTCCATGCACCCTCACTTCTGTTCCTTACAGCCAATGCCACAATCTAGCTGCAAACCCAATCTGCGAGGCTAGTGCATCTGTAATAAGAGAAACATAAGAAACAACTAAAATCCAGGCAGACTACACGTAAGATCATTTTTTATGCTTACCCATTTATGTGTAAAGTAATATTAGCAAAACTGTTGCTTTTTTAAAGCAATTAGCTAATGTATTTATGTGCAAAAAAGGATATATGTGGTATGCTCAGCTATTGCAAATAATTCTGGTATGCTCCCAAAGAAAGAATTCAATTTAAATTATTTATTCAAGATTCCATATTAAATCATATAATAAAATACCATTCCTACACAGAAAATAGATTTATTGCATACAGATGTGCTAAAACCAAAACATCTGCACATGAAAATTCATCAATACCATGATATTTTATCTGCTTTGTGCAGATAAAGCAACCAACTAATTGCTTTCTGAAAAATTCAGGGCAGAAATTTAATGCACCAAATATTTATGGGTTAAAAAGAAATGTAGTAATTACAGAATCCTGTATCACTTCCATTTGTACACAGTATATTGGGTGTACGCACATGCCATCAGATCTCAAGTAACGCTTTGTAGATTGATGAAGTCTGACTCAAACAATATGTCACAACAGGAGCCTGACAACTGAAAGCATGCTTAATGTAAACTTGTAAAGCCTTCGAAAAGAATGCTAGATTTTTAGCCAGTTAACGATATGAGCAGTAGGCTCTTTTTACTGCTACTGAAATGAAATACTTCAGTAAACCTCTCGCCATTTACAGATGTTCTTCTACATCAAAATCATGTACCACTTTTGCTTCTTTTACAAAATCAGAGGAAACAGAGCTGGATCTTTTACTTCTTCCTAACTGGCTGCAATTAGTAGACAGACATTACTGAACAGGACTATTGAATAATTTTCTCCCAGTTGAATCTCTTTTGCAGATTTCTGCGTAAAAATGTAAGCCAACCACCTTAGCAAACAACTCCATTTATTACTTTTGATAGAAAGGTTCGTAACATCTTGTAATGCATATGCATTTTGTTTCTGTCTGGCTACTAGACACTGAAGTCATTGGGGACATTTATTAAAATGCATTCAGCTTCTCTTTAGTACGATGTTAATTCTGAATTTATGCTTCGGTAGAGCACTATGTATAACGTTATAATGACCCTTGTTTAGTACTTTATCCATGTACAAAAGCATTGGCTGTAAAAAATTCAAGGAATATAGAGAGCGGTTGAGTAGTGTTGAGAAAATATAAAGGTAAGAAATCTACTGAAGTTTGGGGAAAGTATTATTGCTTATTTTCAAATATACATTTAAAAAGCAAGGACATAGGTGGAGAAATTTGATTATTAAATGTAATTTTAAGTCGTGTTTCCTTTATAAACTAGGTATCTGAGGATGGGTTTTGTATTGTAGGAAGGGATTTTAAAATTAAAAATTGTGCTACATTTTATCCTAAGATGTTGTCTTAAATATTTGATGGGTGCCGGTGCCTGACTCTACAGCTTACATGACACATCTGATCTTCTCAGATAACAATACCACCATCCTCATTTTTATTTAATAAATCCTCTGTCAAAAAAAAAAAGAAAAGAATGGTTTCTGAGTAGAGTGTGTATAATTTGAAGGAATAGGCAAATTGTGACAGTTGGGCAGCTGTTACGGTACCTAAACAAGACACCATACCAAAGCTGCAGCTGTCTGTAGCAAGGATAGATACAAAGGTGCTAACATTTGGTTTATGATCAATGGAAAAAAGACAATGAAAAGAGGTCGATATACCAGATATATCTGGCCTATAGCACCAACCTGGAAACCAGCCTCACTGGACAAATTTCCCTAAGGAGTATTCCACCTAGTCATCAAAGGCAGGGATGAGGAGAGTTGCTTCTTTCCCACTATATTTATGAAAGGTATTGCGTTTCAAGCCATTTAAGGGGGAGGTGGCCTTTTAAATTTGGTCTTGGACTGTTATTGCAGCAAGCTGAATTATCAGCTCTTTAACTCTACTTTTTCCCACATGTCCAAAATCCACGTGGCCAGACTTTTGCTAAAGAAAAAAAAAGCCTCATACCAGAAACTGTTAATTTGTCAGCTGTAGTATCAGAGGCAGTTTCCACATGCCTCCCCAGGCCTTCGCAACTTCATGGGACATCTATCTCCCTGTAACAACATTTACAAATGCTCTTTTTCTGGCATGTGTAAGGTGCCTGGACTTATACTATTAGCAAAGCAAGCTCTCTTTGAAATCTTGCCTGGCCTCTACATAAGAGTACATTTAAAAAGAAAAAAATAATACTTTCTATCCTCCTTATTTTGCAAACTATTAAATATATTAAGAATCAAATGAACATAAGCACATTTAGTATTACAAAATGTATGTCAAATGCTCCTACATTAAGAAACTGGATAACAAGCAACATCAATATTATATTGTTCATAATTCAATAAAACCAATAGCTAAAGAAATTCAGGATTTTATTTCACTGCATGGAATCACGAATGCCTTGATATTTTCAAATGAGACACTTTGTCAGTGTCGCTGCTATCTAATAGTACTTGTTTGGTTTGGGAACCAGCTTTTATCACAGCTGAAATGAGCTGAGAATTTGAAAGAGAAATAAAGACAAAGGTCTAGTTTCCAGAGTTGTTTGGGGAGGTGACGTTCATTTGAGGACAGTAGAACAAGTGCAGCGCTGCAGGTGAGCTGGAGAAGGGGAGCAGAAAACAGCTATAATCCAGCTATCGGTGGCTTGTTCAGCACTTGATGATTCAGGCGTTAAAAGCACAGACCCAGACCAATGCCTTGATTTGAGCATATAAACTGCCAACGTTAGGACTAAGGATGGCAAGATAAGGGTGAACAAACCTTTTCTCTGATATCTCCTGGAGCCTTGCCATGTTCCAGCGTTTCCTTCATGAAAACTCAATGTCTTTTCTCCATGGCACTCTTCCGGTTTGAGGAGAGTCTTCTGCTCTGCAGTGCTGCCCATACGTACAATCCATACATGTGTTTGTAGGGATTTGTGGATGGGCTATATTGCTGAAAACAGCCAAGCAACCTTTTCTTTTCCTTTCCCCTTGCCCATAATTACAGCTTCTCATTATATCTTAAGCTAGAATTTAGGCATCTCTGAATATATGCGTGCAACGTGGTACAACAGGACTGTTATCACAGCTGGGATATTTGGGTGTTATCACAGGTTGAGTACATTACTTAAGTTCAGTAGCATGTGAACGCTCACTATATAGTCACACAAAGACCGCAAATGGAGTCACATATTTGTATATCTTCTTGTTCATGTATGCTTAAAAGTAAAAAATAAATAAATGAAATAGCAGAACAGCAACAGGAACCTTGACAATTATCTAGAGAGTACCTAACAACTCTGTTAATTCAATTCTTAAGCTTGGAAATGAGAAGGTTGCTCTAAACCATTCACCAGGTGTTCAACAAACAAACAAACGTTTAGAGAAAGCTCAATTTGCACTTTCTGGAAATGGCTATGTTAACCATAGCAATGTACCCAGTTAAAACTCACTCTCATGAGGGATCTGATCACTCAGATCCCCTGCTGTAGCAGAATTCCAGGGACACGGCAGTTCGGCATTAGAAGCAAGAGAACTGCAACCATACCAACTGTGGATGCAGTGAACCACCCGGGCCACGTTAAAGCACTCGGGAGTTACCAGACCAGGTAAAATAACATCCTTTCTTTTTACTGAGGAAGAGCTCACTGAGGATCTCAGCCTGCAAGTCTCATGCCTCTGTGTAGCTCTTTAGTCTTCTATTTTGTAATTACATTGTATTTTGTTATTATTGAATTGTTCTGCGATGCCTGCCCTGCTTTTGGAAATGTGTATGGAGCACCCAGCCCCTCACAAAGGCCAGGTGTGCCGTGGCACTCTGTGCTGGGGCTGTTTTATTCATTGAACTTTACAACTGTTTTCACAAAGGAAAGGTAAATGCCTGCAAAGTTTTTGTTTAGCATCCATTTCAGTGGTACTTCTATTAAGCATGAATTGCTGCAATTAGTACAAGGAGGTAGAAACCAATCTTTCAGTAACAGAGCTTTGCACAGCCACATTGTGCATTTAAGTGTTTCCATTTAATCACTCCGTGTATTTGCCATTAAATCCTTCTTCTGTGTCCCCATGCATATTGAGGTAAATCTATTCTGAACAGAACTAGGGATACAGAGCTCAAAAGGAAATGCTTAGATAGAAATCATCTCATTTCCTCTCTCTCCTAGGACCATTGTTGCCCACCATTTAAAATTATGACTGTTCTTTTCTTCCTTTTTATCTGCTTCAGATATACCAGGCCAGTTTCTACACAACACAACTTAGAGAGCTTTTTCGGACAAGATGTGTTATGTTGCATCACTTGCATAAGAATGGGAGTTTCCATCACCAGGAAAGCAGCATAACACGTACTCATTCCTGGAGACAAGCCGTGCCACGTCCTCCATCCCTACAGTGCTGAGCAGACATAGGAGTTACAAGGATATTTGCAAATCCAGGTCCCGTATTTTGTGCCACGTTGTGCTACCTGAAGGCCAGTGGTACAAGAAATCTTTTCAAAGGAGGACTCTGTCCTTCATTTATGGTATAGACCTTCAGAAGCGAGAAAATGACAGAAATGGGCATATCCTGTGAATAACGCTTTTCATTACAATTTTGCTAATGCACGCTTTGACATCAGAGGAATAGTTGTCTTCTTACAGCACATTTACGTTTCATTAGAAAATAAATAATGCCAAGCGTGGACTGTGATATGTGTGACCAAAGATTGTTCCTAGCCCTGAAGTAGCGTACTGCAGTTCCATCTGGTGAGAAGGGTTTGAGGAGAGGACACAAGTACTCTGATAGTTGGGCAGTGGGTTTAAGCAAACCCTGAGAAAGCTCTGGGAGACCTTCTTCATCATACTTCTTTGGAAAACCATTCCACACCCTGACACTCATGCTCAACTGTTATAATCCAAATTTAAAACCCATAAAAGGACATAAGATTTGGGAATCTGAAAAGCCGTATTCTTTAATACGTTTTAAAGAAACACTAGCAAAACTTTGGCTACAATCAGATTCTAAGAACCCCAGCCATATCTCCTTGCTGTAAAAATTGTTTTGTTGCAAACTGTGGAAGAATATAGACTCTTTCATTTATCATTATTATTTCAGGAACTGAAAAAAACATCATCTTTCAGTCACAGATTGTGATGGTGTTATCCATTTTATGTATGTGTATATCTACACACACGTGTGTGTATAAATAAAAGTAGATTAAATAGAGCAGGTGTGTAAGCATGTAAGTACATATGCAATAAGGACAGGTAAACATCAGCAAGCCCTACCTTAACTGAGACAAACTGTCAAAATAAAACATTTAACATAGGGCTGCAGACCAACTCTTTTCTTTTTTTTTTTTTTTCTCCTTTTTACCAAAGTTAGGACTTTTCACTCTGACCCCCAGAATGGAATCTGGTTCTGATAAATCATTCAGATGAGCTGATTCCAGTAAAATAGCGCCCATTACATTTCTTCCTGTATTTTTCTGTCCATGGTCTCAAATTTGGCTAAGTCTTGCCAAGGGAAATGCAATGACACTAATTTTATTTAAAGTTGTCGATCAGCATTTAAAAAACGTTTTTCTTTTAAACTCCTCTAGCTCCTATGTCAAGCCTTTTTTTATGGCTATTACGTTTCAATCATTTTAGGAAAATGGATGGAGGTAAAATAGCAAAAACGTAAGAAATTGCTAAGTTCAGCAGCACAATTAATGCAGTCATCATTGGCAGGTTGGAAGAAGACAATCAACAATCAATGGCTGGAAGGTGACCTGGCATCACAGTTTTCTGCCATAGCAAGCAATATTATTCTTACCGCAGACAGGCTACTCTAGATGTGTGATGTTTCATCTCAATGGCTTTTATTCTTCTGTAAATACTTTAAATAAACAGCACAAGAAGAACACTTAGGGCTACTTTAAATTACATCCATATCATGCAAAGGTGAACGTAGTTCCGCTTGGTAGAATTTGCCCTTCTGTCCAAGACAAGACACTTTAAAAAGGAAAAAAGCAACTTAATAAAGTGTTACTTACGCACTGTGCAAGTTTGCATTATGCTGTTTTCACATGAGCAGAAACCATTTCCAGTTTGATAGAATCCAGCCTTTGTAAAAAGGCAAATTCTTATAATTTCTTTTGTTTCCAACTGAAACTTCATGGAGCACTGATTGTATTTACTTGCTATTTTAATAACAACAAAAATAGTCCCAAAGCAAGTACCGTTTGTCTAGGACAGGTTTGGGTTTTTTTCTTCAGAAAATACCGTCTAGCCTGTGGGAGTCTTTCCATCGGCAAACAAAGACAGAACTGTGAGTTTCTTTAAAGCGCACTCTGTTAATTTGAGACAGGCTAAGAAAATCCCCTTACAACTCTGAAAAAAAAGTTCCAGTAAGCTTGTCACTAACTTCCATGCCAGGCACAATATTCTCCAGATACGTCCCAAATAAAAGCAATAAGATAAAATTCTTAAGATAGAATGTATTTGTAAGGAACAGTAACACACTGTTTAATTATATGAAATCAAATATTTGAATGGCAGTGCATGACCTCACAATTACTGCTTGAAAACATACTTTCAATTATCTGAACAAATGCATCTCAGTAGCTCCTTATGGTACACAGATTGCGAGACAGTTAGGCACCTTCTTCAAAGCCCTGAACATGGGGTGACCCGGATCACAGAGAGGTTTGTCCCCAAGGCTGAGCACCGCTGTGCTAGAAGGTCTGAGAGGAGCAGCTCACTGCTTCCCCATGCGCAGATTATGTGTGGAATCACAGACATGTGGCATGAGTTGTGGAATTATTTTCAGATTTGTTTTGTGGCGGCTATGTTTGCAGCAAATACTGAAAATATTATACTAAATACTGAAAGCATGCCTATGGCCCCCAGGGATAGACAAGTACATTTTATAATCAAATTACTATACGCTTCTGGCCCTTAATTCAACAAGCTACACCAGCACACACTTTCATCCTTACATAAGGGTATACGGAAGCACATGCTTAAGGATAAGCAGATCACTAGATTTTTTGTATAACCAGGATCTGGGACAAGAGCAGCAAAATAAACAATTTAGATGTGCGATATCTTTAGGAGGAGGATAGCAAATCTCATCCAAACTAAAAAAAAAAACCCCTAGACATTAAACTTCCAATACTAACCAAATGCCTGTTTCAAATTATGCCCCAGTTCTGCACCAATTCTTTCAATCTCAAAAAGCTTTGGCAAAAAAAAGAAAAAAAAGAAGTTAAAAGCCAAACAGAATGGAAGTATCTACTCAGTAACATTATTTGTCTTACAGTAGTTAATGTTACATTCCTTTGGCAAAAGAAAAAAAAAATCATATTCAAATTGCTTTGTTAGTGAAAGATTACAAAACGTCTATCAAAAGTACAGAACATTTTTGCCTCTGATTAATAGGAGTTTTTTAATTGCAAAGGAGGTTCATCACCAGGCTTTTTTGTTGCTAGAGTCTATTAAGGAACCTCAAAGTTGCTGAGCAATGCACTTTTAACAGCCGATAAGCATATGCAAGAGTAAGGCCTGGTTTTAAATGCACAGCTGTAAGTTATCAAAAGTAACCATTCATTTGATGTCAGTTTTAATATTCTCAACTTGATATACTTTTGATGACTGACTACTTGACTTGTATTCTTAAAAGCGATAGCCTTTGACTCATGACACTCAAAGTGAAGAACGGCAACAAGTTTCAGTTCATCTAAGCACATCAGTAGTCTTACCAACTTTGATTAAACTACTTAACGTGTTCAAAGTTGGGCAGATGCCTTAGTAATTAGCTGAATGGGGCACAAAACCCAGTAAGTATATTTAAATTTCCTCACGTTCCATTATATAGAAATCAAGGCATAAAAATTTTTAATGAACATCAGAGAACTGTGTCAGCATTGTTCTAGGAGAACTACAGATTTGTACAGTTTAGATATGTTCTAATTTAAAGATTTCCACAATAGGGAATTAAAAAGACCTGAATTATAATTCCTTTAATGGCAGATCACTTGATAACACTGCCATCTCAAGCAGTTCTATTTTAAAATGCATGGTGGTGCAGACAAATACTTTTTGAAGGAAAAGTGTTTAACATTATCTTTTAACTTTGTCTAATTAGCTGAATACTGTGTTTTTTCACCCTGCAGCTCTTAAAAAGCTGATCTAATTTCACAATGAACACTTAATGCCATTATATTTGGAAATAGTTGCATTTGCCAGCTCTTGTGCAATCACCGTTCATCCCGCTGCACTCACCCTTTGCTTCTGTTTCCTTGGGAAGGATTCTCTACTTTCTGCCTAGATAAGCTCCTTCCATTAAAACAACTGTTTTGCTGATTCAAAAAAAAGAATTCAGAAAAGTTTCTCTGTGGATGTATGCAGATATCCTCATACCACTACATACTAGCTCCTTTTCAAAGGGAAGATGTTTGCCCTCCACATGTACCTTCCACCTCTTCCATCCTTGGAAGCTCTTCAACAGCACTGAAATTCAGATTCAGAGGAGGTTCCATGCTCACTGTGTGCCCCTTTGCAATTGCTGAATCACAGAATCACCCAGAACAGATGAGGTGGGAAGGGACCTCTGGAAATCGTCTAGTCCAACCCCCTGTTCAAGCAGGGTCAGCTGGAGCAGGGTGCCCATAACTGTGTCCAGTCGGCTTTTGAATATCTCCGAGGGTGGAGACTCCACGACCTCCCTGGGCAACCTGTTTCAGTGTTTGATCACCCTTATGGTAAAAAAGGTTTTCTTACATTTAAACAGAATGTCCTCTTTGTCCAATCTGTGCCCATTGCCTCTTGTCTTTTCACCAGACACCACTGTGAAGAGCCTGGCTCTCCATCTTCTTTACTCCCCGTGTCATCAGGCATTTATTCACACTGATGAAGTTCCCCCGAGCCTTCTCTTCTCAAGGCTAAACAATCCCAGCTCTCTCAGCCTCTCCTCATACGACAGATGCTCCAAACCCTTCAACATCTTTGTGGCCTTTCGCGGGACTCACTTCAATATGCCCACGTCTCTTGCAGAAGGGAGCCCAGAACCAGACACAGCACTTCAGATGTGGTCTCACCACTGCTGAGCAGAGGGGGAACACAAGTCCTTACCACCATTCGCAAAGTAAGTTTGTCATTCACAAAAGCCAGCACACCACCCAAGTCCTAGGCTGTGAGCACACATTTCCTTCCGAGGCCAGCTCCGTTAGCAGACTGATGACTAACCCTATGTGCCTGTGACCACTCCCCTAGCAGAGGGTACAGGCACTCGATAGAGCTCAAGCAAAATTAACGTGACGAGCTTACACAGTTTACATGACTGGTCTATGCCAATCCAGCTGTGCTCACCTGATGTGAACCAAGCCCCCTGGCAGACCAGCAAAGGCAGCAAGGTCTGGGAATGGACGGGGAATGGGAATCCACACCCGGGAGCAGCAGCTTCTTCCAGTGAAGCAGCTAGATTTTGAAGAGGAAGTCTCTCCACAGCTTAACTCATTAGCAGTTTTGAGCAGACTTTCTGAATAGTGACAAACGTCACCTGATGATATGTTCTCATCACTGCAAAACCAGGGAAGCTGATTTTGGCAGCACTGGCAATACCGCTCCACATCTCTGAAAATATGTCTGTAGTGACATGCATGACTGGGGCTGCCTGAGATGAAATACTAATGTAATTGATTAATCATGACAGCTATTGAGCATTTCACCAGTTAGGAGGATAAATACATTATACAGTAAAAGGAGACATTGCCTCAACCTTTCCTTTGCTCTATTACTGCAGAGGGAGAGCAGCTCCCAGCTGGTGAAAGGGGCCCTCAGCACCTATAAACTGCCCGAGACATGTCTGCATACATTTTAGACAAACATTTCTTCGAAGCCGGACAATTGTTTTTTCTTCCATTTTCATTTTCCATTTGCTTGCTCAACCTCTGCAGCCCCTTTGTTGCCTGGTAATAGGTGAGATAGGCAAATATGGGCTCCGGGCACTGGAACGAAAGGGCCTTTCATGTTGTCGGCACCGCAGAATGAGCAAGCAGTGTAAGCCCTCTCTGCAGTTTACATACTGTAGTGGCCTGCTATAGAAACTATGTAATTTGGTTTGCTTTGTTATTTGATAAACGGCAAGCAAAGCTTTGTAGCATGTTGACTGACCCTACTTGTAAGGTCATAGGCCAGCGCTGGAGTGAGAGGACACAGCCGTCTGCATGGTCCCAGCATGCCTCGAGATTGCCTGGGAGAAAGCAGGCTTTATTAGAGGTACAAAGAGCTTGCAATGAAGAGCAGCAGCTCTTAATCAGGAAAAGATATTGGGGGAAAAAGATACCAAGAAGTCTTAACGTGTAATGTAGGACATAATGCACGATATAGAACAGTGAGTCACAGAAACGATACTACCTACTTACAAATCAATGGTCTAGCCCACCATGGATTGCTCCTTTTCTGACCCAATCCTGCACACTTTTTCACCCTGGAGAGGCCTGTTCGAAACACATGAGTTGTAACACTGAGTCTTTCATTTATATTTGAGAGAATATATTTGAGTGAAAGATGCGTTCACTTCACTGGACTGTTATTTGTGGCAACACCCAAGGAGGGATGAAGAAACAGAGCATGGAGAAGATGCAAGTCAGCCTGTTCGTATCAGCTTTTACCTCCAGGAGCCACTTGTGACACACGTTTGTTAACAGGAGACTATGCCCAACAGTGGCTCTGAACAAGGGGGACTTCTGGACCCAAATTAGTTGAAACACACGGAGATGGAAGATAAAAGGAATTTTAGTCAACAATTTCCATCCCTGCTATGTTCCCCCCCTGCTCCCACTCCCCTCATACACCTGTGGGATCACAAACTGGGACCTTCCTTTAGCAGGTCTGAATTGGCTGATATATATTTTAAAAAAGCTCGTAAAACATAGCAAGGAAGAGGCTGCACAGCATCAGCGTGCTGCAGCGCAGTGGGCAGACTGGGTAGAAGCAATCTGAAACAGGACTGTCCACCTAGGATTAAAGGCAGGCTTTGAATCGGAGCACAGTTCCAGTACAAGCCGCTGTATTTTTATATATAGCAATTTTTTTCCCGTGGAAATAGATGGCTTGCTCTAGTTCAAAGCCCTATATTTCATATGTACAGTTACATCTGTCCTACAGCTGAGAACTCACTGACACCAGCAAGGACCTGACCCCAAAGACATTCCACGGAGATATTAAGTTAATGGGAGTAGCGACTGTACAAGAAAAATTTGGCTCTCCACTGTTGAGTATACAGAGCAAAGATTCAGTTGGAATTTTATTCAGTGCCTTCTGATCTACAGTTAACTTAATGTTCTGAGATGAGTACAGATTATTGACTTGTACCATCATTCAAAGCAGGGCAAATCCCAACTCACTCTATAACGAAGGGTGGGAAGGTTGCAGAGATAGCAAAGGAACCGGGAGGACCCTGAGCCACAACAGCTCCAACCAGCTGGGGAGGCGCTGATCACAGGCAGCTCCAGCTCAAGGAGCGGGCTCAGCGCTCGAGACGAACCTGTTGTCAAATGACAGATGTGTTACAGAGGAATAAAGATCAGTGCGTGGGAAGCCTGCACATTAAAGCTGGAATTTACACCTACCATTTTCATAGCAGATACAAGGCAGATGACACTTAAGACAAACCGAGATCCCTCTTCTGAATTATTTGGCTTGCCGCTTATTTAGTTTACTTTATTCTGTACCAGCTCAATTTTGTGAGTCTGGGAGAAGCACTAAATGGAAATTCCTTGTTAATCACTTGGTCAGAGCTGGACTACAGAGACAGTCTTACCAAGAATCTCTTAAAACACAAAACAAGGGCTGAATTAGCCCAGGAAAACTCACCTGGAAGCAAGCTGTTACAAAGGGGGCACCAAAGTGACAGGCAAGGAATGAGACTTAATTAAAGCTAAAGGGGGAGAAGAACGGAAGAAATTAAATGCTATTTGGGAACACACAAAACATAAATAACTCAAAATATGAAATATTTATTATTTGTAGCTGTGAGGGGTTATTTGGGAATATTTTATTGCTCTTCCTCTGTCCCCGGTGCTTTTTATGGGAAGGGAGAAAAAGTGGAATACTTCAAAGGATGTGAATCAGGAACAGGGGAAAAGCTGGGCGGGGGGTAATTCCTGTACTTCTGGTCGGTCTTTCATTCTCTGACTCATTCCATCTGAGCCTTGGATCTTCCTCAGGTTGAAATGCCAACGCACACAGATTTGGAAGCAATGGGACTATTCTCACTCCAAGTGATGGTTAACTCTCATTATTAGGACACTGGATTTGGGGTAACTCAGGGCTCTCTTCTCTGGCTTTGAAAGCCTCCCTGTTTTGGGCAGCAGGAGGGGATGGATGCGTTACCAGTAGGAGGTGTGGATGTACCCTTATCCCCTCCTCAGGGGTCAGGCTGCTCACATTATAGCTGGAGCTGCAATATGCTTTGAAAAGATGCAGTATATATGCATATAAGCCCTCCTTTAGTTACTACAGAAGAGGGATTCAGCCTACTCCTAGCCTCTTTGAGGTGCCAGGCTTACTGAATTATTGAGCTTTTCTGCTCCTTCGAGCATGCTGTCAAAATAGGTACTAGCTAGTCTAAGTCTATGGATTCTCTATATTAAGCAATACTTATTGCAGTATCTGGGTTCTGTTGATTGTTGCAACACCACTATCCTCCCTCTAATCATTGCTATAAAAATCACAAACTTTCTGCAAAAATAAATGCATTCTGGATTTTTTTCCTTTTTCTCTGATGCTAATTTTGTTACACTTAAATTATTTTACATTTTTCTCCACAACCAGGTAGGCTACAAATTCTTGTGTACGTTAAATGAGATCTTAAAGCTGGGGTCCAAGAAAAGTGTCAGTTAGCATAAGACATAGAGAAACTCATAGAAGATGACAAAGCTGGAATCTTCATTCTAAAAGGGCATTGCAATTCTTAAGCGATCACTGCAATACCCGTCTGAGTAAATGGTATTATTTTCATGTAGTGGGAACGGGCTAAATCCAGAAAGGGACGCACGTACTACTGAGCCAAGCACTGCGGTCTCCGACTCCTGCTGACTGTGGCAAACCCAGAATTTCACTCCCTTGCGATGCTCTGCAGAGCTGAGCCTAACATAAATTCAAAACGGAACAAGTCCTCCAACTGCTTTATAACTTCACGCACTGACACATTTGCTAAGGTGTTTAAAGTTTCTCTTCTATTGAATACCGTAGTTATTCATGCCAACCTGCCTGTTCATGTAAACCTACCCTCCTTTTAAGCCTTCTTTCCCTTGAGAACACTAAATAGTCTTATGTGACCATATCTTTAAGTTAAATAAAGAATTGCAAATGCCTGTCTTCCAAAGGAAATGCCATACAGAGACAGTGCAGCGGGGGAACTACGTTAACAGGATCCTGACAAAAGAGAACAGCTTAAAAGCAATACAGATAGGACAAAATGAGAGGTATTCAAGAGTCCCCTGTCCCTCTTCAAACATCCTAAAGAATTCTAAAGTGCATTTAAAAAAAAGAAAATTCTCTCTATTACCCTCAAGATGGACTAACATTTTCAGCATTTTGGTATGGAGATACCACACAAGTAAGGTCTCCAGCCAAAGATCTGAGGAATGAGGTAGTTCCTCATTCCTGTAGGACCTTTCAAAACTGCTCACAGCTTCAGGCAGTAGAAAAGAAAAAGCTAAATTCACCAAAGGACAATAAAGTTATGAATGTAGTCTACAACATTTTTGTGATGGAGACTGCTACTACCACACTAGAGACAGCAGAATCCCTTTATATCCACCAGCATACTTGTATTAGTGGCTCCGTCAGAAGGGTGAAAACAAAGTCAGGTGTGCAGAGCTAAAAATGCATGTCTGGATACAGACAGGTGGCTGGGCTCACCACCACCAAGTGCAGACCCACTGGTCAGATGTTCATGCAAACCAAATCAACACAGAGACTCTCCAGCCTGAAACAAAGAAAATGACTGCTTATTCCCCCAAGGCTACTTACAGATCATCTCAGAGAGGAAGCCCCTTCACCAACAGTGCCCTCACGCAGCATGGCTGCCTGTTGTCCAGGCCAAAAGAAGGGGCCATCTCAACGTGCCTATCGTGGAGCGTGCAGGCCGGTTGCTCCCTGAGGGACAGGGATCACACAGCTGGCAGAGCAGGGCACATCCCATGGTACAAGGTGACAAAGCGGAGCTGAGGTCAGGCCAGATCAGTTGAGTGGTTGGGGTCTGGATCAGCGGTCCGTGGCCAGGCAGGGGCACGGCTGAGCTGGAGCCCAGCACTCCTGCAGCAAAGCTCGGGCAAGACTGGCAGCGCAGGGCTTAGAGCCCAGGGCTGAGCTGAACCAGAGCACCTGGGCTGGGGCTGTGGAGAGGACCCAGGAGGGGCTGGTCAGGGCCATTGAGACCTCTGAGTGCCCTCAGGGCCCGGACAGCTCCATCCCTTTTATCCCAGCTGTAACACACCCAAAGCTTTCCTTCTGCAGTCCAGGGGAAAGGAAATAAGCTATGCACTTCCACTGGGAATGGTCTGTGCCCATCTGATAGCAAGGGATGGACCGTTTGAACACATAGTGAGCATCCTTTAGCCAGACAATGCAATCCATGGTCTGTGTTCAAACCTGAAAATAACTTGAGAAGATAACTAAGGAATTAATTGTGGATTAAGGCAGGATGTGAATTTAATTTGCTATGGCATTGCAAAGCAACTGAACTAAGCCCAGCTAGAAAAGAAAGCACTTTTAGTGTCCGGTCCCCAGCTGCAGCTGAGACAGGTTAGGACGTGATGGGTGCCTCCCCCGCGCTGCTCACCTCCACTGAGCCCTCTGGCTGCTCCCTCATCTGCTCTGTCAAAGCCATTGACTTAGGAAAATAAAAAGTGTTTAAATTAAACCAGATAATCCTGACAAAATACAATGGAGAAACGTGCACCGTTGTGCCAGGACATATGACAGACGGTGACCTTTAGTAAGGTGAGTGTATGTGTGTGCGTGTGAAGCTCCTGAACCTCCTAACCCCGCTCAACTAAGGCAGGACAGTGCAGCTGGTTCTGCCCAGCTGTGTCCCCTGAATTTCACAACTTGGCTGTTTTCATCTTCCTAAGCCAGATGTCCCTGCTCAGATCTATACTCACTGGGATATCCCACTGACTGGATCTGGTTATGTACCTACTCATAAATAATCCCTTGAAATACAGATAAACAGTCTCTGCAGGGGAAAAAAAACCAAAACCAACCATAACCTGAATGCTGCTTGCGTTATTTCCCATGTAAAACACTAGGCCAGTATTGAACAATTATGCAAATTTTCTGAGAGAACTGGCCATAAACCCGTTCTTTTACCAGGTGTCAATACCACAGCCAAATAAAATCTTTACACATTATATTGATCTGCATCTATCACATCTTGATCAAAGTTTCCTGCCTTCTGTTAAGGTGCTAATGATTTCCTAAGCAAAATCGAACACGGCTGCTTCAACTGTCTGAACAAGTTAGATGAAGTCACTTTAATTGCTGACTTTGATGCATCTTTTCTTGCATACCAATTTCAGCTAAGTAAGACGGCAAGCAAGGGCTGCATTATGAAAAAAGGCAGTAGCAGAGCCAGCTGCAGGTAATCTTGCAAAAAGCATCTCACTCATTCCTAAGTCTCAGTTTTAGGAACTTCCTTTTTGTTCTGTGTTCAGACAGACCCATAACAAGAGGTCTTGCTCCACAACTAATTCTTCAAGACCCAAATAAATAAGAACATCCCAATGACAGTTACAATATTGCTACAAAGATTCACACTATTTTTTCACGTGATCACACTATTATTACCTGCTGCTTCTAACTCATCGCCTTTTGCTCAGATCTAAAGGGGAAATCTGAAGAACGAAATCAAAACTTTAAGATGTAGATAGAAAAAAGTTTTGGAATTTATAGGCCTGAAGTGCCTTCTCAAAACAGCTGTGGCACATGCTGGCCCCGAGATTTCCCAGTGCCTCAGCCCTCGGCAGCGTCTCTTCTACGTGGTTCCATCTTTGCCTCTTTAAAATCCCATATGGAGAGGCTCATGTTTTCTGTCTGGGTTTGCAATGTGATGAAAGGAAAAAATTAAAGGGAATGGGATTCTTACAGTAACATATTTGTATTGCTATTGTTAAACTTGTGTCAAGAGCTTAGAACTTGGCCATAGAAAAATTTATACTTGGAGGAAAACTGGAAAGAAAGTGCTTGGCCATGGAGGGAATTTCATAAAATACCAAATTAAGAAATGTCAATTGGGTTCTTAAGTTACGCAAAGGCAAAGCAAATAAGATACATGGGTGGCTTCAAGTGCTCTTTTGTAATCAAATGATTTGTGTTTCAAACCTGAAATTTGGCAAGTAATTAATTCCTTCTGCAGATTTATTTTGTATGTATTGTTTGCATTTTTAGAAAAAGATATATTGCATCATAATGTAGTAGAATATAAATTATATTATTATGGAATGAATTTTTTAGTCTGTGTCTGAATTTTTTTTTTTTTTTCTTTGTAGAATATGTAAGTGCTCTTGGAAATTCTTTCTCCAATTTTACAATTTGCGTCTTGCAAATTTTATCTCTGACCTGTTTGCTTAATTTTTTGGATGACTGCCATTGTGTGCACAAATTAGGCCTCCTGTTTTGAAGTGCCAAGCCCCTTATCCATTACATTTCCCATTGCTTTCAACAACCATTCAGGCTGGGATGTAAAGGTCCTCTGCACTGTGCAGGACAGGGCCATCGGGTCACATGTGCCTGTCAAGGAGTTGAACATCTAACCTGCCACTTGGTTCTCACAAATACTGCTCGTGAACTTACAGTATTTGCACACATGAAGATTTCCCACAAAAGAATAAATTAGAGCATGATTTTCAACTCCAGTGGGAGAGCTTAGCGCTCAGGACTTCTACAAATGTGTCTCAGAAATGCTTAGCACAGATTTTAAGCAGAGCTGATCAACAGCTGGTGGCTTCTGAAAACACGGGGAAGTCTTTTCAAATAGGCACGTACACACAGTTATCATCTGGCAGATACTCTTAATTCACTTTTCTCCTTTTCAAGTCCATGCCTGAGTCACGATGTTTTGTACCTGCATTACACAACCTAAAAGTACACACACCACTCTTTTCACAGCACAGGTGACTAAGAGGTTGGTCATCTGCAAACTACAGGTTTCCATTAGGCAAATTGCACTGGAAAGGATGCGTGCGGTCCATTGTTTCAATACACACATTTGGAAAAGTTCAAATGCAGACAATATTACAACACTAATTTTTGCTGTGCTGTCATATGATACTTCCAATGGATTCGTGCTGAAGTTTCCCTCTGTTCTGCAAGTCACCATGTACATGTGCCAGTCTGCAGTATGGCCCTGGTTGTTTCTGCAGTCTAAAGTAAGCGGGGAGCACTTCCCAGGGCAAGTAACGTTTTGCCTAGCTATACTTCAGTAGCAGTGATGGAGAGGTATCACTCATTGTCAGCCAGCCAGCCCAGTTCTGACCAGGATGAAGGACTTTGCCACCCACGTAAAATACACAGAAACACCTCAGCAGCGAGGCGGACATTTACTCAAATTGCACTTGCAAGAAGCCTGCTGCAGAGCTGCCTTTCTCTCCTCCAGGCACAAGTAATCTATGCTGGGGACAGAAACGGAGACCATTGCCAAGACAGATGTGTTTATACAAGCAAAAGTAAAAACTTCAACCCCTCGGGATATTCCGTCCCCTAGCACCGATGACCTGCAGCAGTCTCTTTGTGGGACATCAGAGGAAGGAGGATATGCCGACCATGCCTACTGCCTTGGGTGAGTTCCCCGAGAGGAGAGATCTGGTGGAGTGAACAGTTGCCAGTGATGGAGATAGCTCTAGTACAAGAAAATCTTGTATTTTGATCTCCACAGGCAAAACGCTGTGATCATTGAGAACGCCACAAAGTTCTCATGCATGCAGGGATGCACTGGCTGCAGGATAGAAGCAAAACAAAATCATTTTCCTAAGGTCTTGGACTCTAAAATCCCAATTTCTTCAGCCATACTGTTGTTCTCATTATGACCAGTATGTAAAACGGTTAGCACCAGTCTAACCTCATAATATTTATTATCATTGCATAATATTTATTATCAATGGAAGGAACACATCCCTGCCTCAGTAATGAACACAAAGTGCTCTTTCAAAGAGACCAGAACAAGGTATCTTTTTATATGCTACAGGCCAAATTACTTTCCTCACTGAAGGGTACATAAGTCTCCTTGGGATGAATGAATATGTAGTTTTTTATTTTAAAATGATTTGCTACCCTTTCATATAATCTGAAAGTCCTGAACCTTCATTATTACAGCGAAACAAGCTACATCTTTTCCCCTCTCTTTTTTGTATATACTGTAGCCAATGTTACTACCACACAAAAGGTAAACTATTTTGGATTTGTATTTCCCTTTATGCCATAACACTATTCATTTAGCTTTAACAACAAAAGTATTTACAATCTCCAGGTTTGAATGAATGCATTAATTGTTCTTTGTGTTCATGAGAGGCTTCGCTTTTGAGGTTGGGAAATATTTCTACTATAAACATCAGACCAAGGAGCACAAATTCAGCTTTCATTTTTCTCCATAGTGATCTTTGGATACAACTTATGACACAACAGTGAGTCAATATGTAATACAACAGCAACAAAACATTTCAGTAAAAAGAAATTCCATTTTTTTAACATTTCAGTTGCCTCTACAAACAAAAGATTTGCTGCTATGCCTGTGAATGGCCGGCTCAGTTGCAAGGTGTAAGGTATGTGTAAGGCTCACAACATAAGTGTTGCCTTGTACTAAACTGCCCTGAAGCAGGAGGGTCACAAAATGTCTTACTGATAAACTTATTTATACAAGACTGAAAACCAACAAGACTTTGGTTTCAAAGCTGTGAACACTTACATGTATGTGGATATATGTATTATGGACTAGAACTAACAAGAACTAGTGCAACTCTGAGACGAAAACTAGAATGCCTCGCCTACTTAATGTGTTTGGGTTTTTTTCCCTGTAAAAAGGAGTTTGGTTATTCATTAGGCCATTTACTTCAATTATAGGTTACTCTGTGCCATCATATGTATAGGTCACTCCTAAAAATTACACGTGCACAGTATTTTCTTTTTTGTATAGATATTGTGTGTGTTAAAGCCTCATCAACAGCCAGATAGCAAATAGAATACTTGTCCTCAAAGCCTGTTTTCCACTCTGATAAAGGTACACACAATTCCTAGTTGTGCCCACCCTTATCAACACACCCATCTCGGTGCTGCGTATAACCCAAACCCACTGAAATTCCAACCTGAAAACCTTAATGTACCTCTTCACCTGACAGACATTAGGATGCTCTCTTACAATAAGTGATCATTGGCTTAAAAATCATATTTGTGTTGGAGACTCAACAATCCGTTTTTCTACTTTTGTGTTAAATTACTGCATTATGTAGTTATAACAATAAAAAAAGTCTGATCTCCCTTTATCAGCCATAGGTCTGAGTCACAGTAAGAGTTTTGCTATTAAAGAATCTCCCTAGGTACACTGCTCTGTCACAGATCTTAACTCAAAATCATTTATTTAACATCTGTTCCACAATCATTTCTTAAAGATTTACTTCCTTTAAACACAACCGGGACACTTGATCCTCCCTTGTTTCAATCTGCAATATCCTTAAAACTAACAGTAAAAGATGTTATGAATACAAAACCAGAGCTGACACCAATAAATTTCAGTGACTCATTTCTCTTGCATTATTCCTGCTTGGCTGCTTTCTAGGAGGAGATGAACTATAGAGACGCTCAGAGGCAATTTAGTGGTATTACAGAAACACCCATTCATCCTGGATTGAAAAGATCCTCTCAAAATTACAGGAAAACTTTTTTTGGGGGAAAAAAAAAAGAAAGAACAATTTCTCGAGTAAGAAGCCCCAAATCACTGCTAGAGCTATGTTTAGAGTGGAGCGTGCACCACAGCCTGGCACGCTGTTCCTTGAGAGCAGGTAATGCACAAATACAATCACTCTACATGGTCACCAGATTAAAAAGTTGTTTTTGTTTTGAGTAGGAGGTTATCTTTGCAAAATTCACCGTGGACTTTTTGCCTCCGTAAAACTAATAATATATTAATAGTATGAACAGATTTACCAGGTGTTAGAAGATTTTATGTCAGGCTACGATGGTGTTGCCATGGACTTGTCCTCTTTTTTCCACCTGGAAATTTTGCCTGGGCTGAATTTAAAGATTCTGGACATTGTTCCAGGATTTCTGGCAAGCCAGTCAGAGCAGTAACTACTGCCAAGCTGATGAACATCCAGAAGTGCCAAACAAATGGCTCCCAAGCAAGTACAGATCAACTGTACAGCACGAGCACCCATCAGCTGTACAGGACACGTGCTGTAGGTCTCGTGTACCATAGATTTGCTGCAAATGCACAGACCATCTGTGCTGCACATGAGCATACATTTCAGTCCAGGAAATCCTGGACAGAAATAGGACTACCTGAGCTCGCTGCTGCCCTTCCCCTTCATCAGCGCGCATGCTCCAGATTACAGCTGCCTTCCCATCCGTACCCTGACTATCAGGTCTTGTGGAGCCACGGTGGGCCGCTTTGCCATTGTCTTCAGCAAAGCTCAGGATCCAGAGCACATATACTGCTCTGAAAGACCAAACCGGGTTACGTATTTCAAACAAATATCAACAACAAATTTGGTATTGCAAATCTTAACATTTTATCAAGGGTCTTGCAATGTTTGTTGTTCTTGTCGTTGAACTTCTGGAGTCACATGATTGTGTGCGAATTGTAACTTTTAATTTAAGAAGAAGGTTTTTCAGATTAGAACTCTGCAGCTGAGAAAATGTAAATTATCTGATGATCTGACTCCAGACTGTAGCTTGTCCAAACACGTAGAATAAAGAGCTTGCAAATGTGACCTTAGAGACTTGAAACGCATAGGTATATAAAAAGAATCCGTAACATTGTTCCTTGTTAATAATTTTTAAGCCACTCATAACTTAAAACTATCAATAGCTTTGAAAGTCTCTATCCTGCTGATAAACTGGGCAATTTTGTGTGGATGAAAGTTTGATCTAAAAATTAGATTTAAAATGTGTTTTTTGTGGGGCTGGAGTGTTAACAATAATTGCTGTGCAAAAGATTTTCCTAGATGGAGACTGTAGCAAATGATCACAAGCACTTGCGCTGGAGATATTTGTCACAGTGAGTGCCTGAGGTCCGCTCCCAAAGGGCTGGAGGGTCCGTTCCAGCCGGCTCTTGGGTCATCTCTGTGCCAGCCTATTACAGTGTTTCAAATGGTGGGTGCTTTGGATTGAATCAGCACGGTCAGAGATCATGGGCCCCAATAATTTGTGTCAAGTATCAAGAAGAGAGAACAGGGGGAAAAAAAAAAAAGGGAAATCTGACGTACAAAAATTGTAACATTCAGGAAAAAAAATGGTATTTTTCTCAGTCCTATGGTTTCATGCAAACATTTGTAAGAGGTGACGACTATATTTTCAGTTTGGTTCTCAATACTAATGCTTGTGAAAAGAGTTTTTTTAAGAAAGTGAAATAACTAGAAGTCTAAAAATTTTACATGCTCTAATTTAGGTTAATCTGAAAATCTGGGAACACAAATTTTCTGAATATATACAGATAATCTTTATAGAAGAGGTGTTGCTTAAAATTATTCCAGATGTATCAGCTTATAGATTTGGTTCTCTTTTTCCAACGGTACAAATGAGAAGAAACTCACTGAAATTAGTGGTGACACGTCAGTATAAGAATGGTATGAGTAGGTGGAAAATCCATCATGACTGGAGTAAGGAATTAAGCCTGGTCCTCCCTCAACCACAGCACAGTTATACAGCTCGAGCCAAGTTAAAGTACTTAAGAAGGGAAATGAGACTCACTGTATAATGAAAGAAGTCTCATGGGATGCTGTATATCTTACTGAAATACTGTTTCAGTAATGACAGTTAGTGCGGATGCTGCAAGAGGGCTCTGCCTTACCCAGCAACTCTGCCCTTCGCAACACCTACCCCAAGCCGCATTGCTGCGTCCTACCGAGAAGTTGCTTTATTAAGAAAAAGCAGTTCCAGATCGCTAATATATTATGCTCGGTGTCCGTACACAAGAACGGGCAACTGAAAGCTTTTCAACCATCTCAAATGCCATCACGACTTTATGAATCCTATTTTCAGAGTGACTCACAGCTTCCCGAGATGTTTAGCCTCAAAGAAGCTGGGCAGAGTGACCCTGTGCTATCTCCCTCTCTCTGCATGACAAATCCCTGAAGCTACTATGCCATGCTCCTTCACACAAAAAACTTGACGAAAACCACCAGGCGTTCAACCAACTAGTGAGCGGCCAGTCCGTGGTCCTGCTCACAACTGTAAACCCGTTGGACAGAGCCCTGATTAGCTGTGCGAGGAAAGATTGCAGGATAGGATCCTGCGGCTGTACTTGGAATAAACTATAAATAACCAGGAGTTATTTTAGTTCCTTCGGTACCTAAAGGGCCATCACGTTTCTATAGAATCAGCTCCTTAAACCTCCAGAGCCAAAACTGAACCTGGCAGAGAAGCTGGAGGCAGTGCCTGTACGTGGCCTTCTCCCTGCCCTAGGTTTGCCAGCTGCCCTGCCGCAGCGTGTCCTCCCTTTCCTGTCACTGCAGATGCCGTACCGTTGTCATCAGACTCCGCTGTGCACGCAACCCCCCCCAAATGCACCTCATCAATCATGCAGTGCTAGGCACTCACGAAAAATTCCTCACCCACACAGCACTGAGCTCGCCTTCAGAAGAACAAGGTAGCAGAGGTCTCCATCAAATTCCTTCTCAAAGCTGTTCTTTGCCGTCACGCCCGTACAGAATGTGACAGCTCCTCGGTGGCTTAGCTGTGCTAAAACCTCTGCTTGTCATTTTGACCCTTAGCACTGTCTGCGTCTTTCTGTTTTCTTGGCTCATAGGACTAACCTGCCTTATCGCCATGTGTTTGTACAGCACCAAGCACAATGATGTTCTTGAGTCCAGTGAAGCATTTTAGTCTGTAACTGCAGCTCCTCGACACTAGAATACCGTAAATAAGACATGACAACTTGCCTTAATCCCTTTTGCCAGAGAGCCACTAAATATCATTCCTTTATTTTAAGAGAAGAAAGGTGATCTTCATTTGAGGATATTCTTTTCCTACTTATGAGTATCCAAATTTAGAATATTTCTCAAAACAGTAAATACGACAGCAGATTCCCACACAGATGCAAGCGTGCATACATTTTGACTTCACACAGTCATCCTTTTTTGCTGGCAATGAGTTGTTTTAAATATTTGTCAGCGCTGGCAGCAATACCTCCTGCGTACGGCAACAGGAACTACCCCCAGCTATATTTTCCACTGACTATCCCTAGCGAGCGGGTCTCTAACTTCTAACTCCAATGGGAATCTGCAGCACAAGCCCCCTAACACGCTGCCTGCCGTCTTTTTCTTACTCATATGCTACTGGGAATATTAGGCCAAGGTTTGTGAACTTTCTGGTAGTAGCGACGCTGTGTATTCCTACAGCGTTTCATGGCAGCCCTGGTCCTACATGGCTGAAAGCCGTGTTAGGAGCTGGATGGATGGGTGAGAGCCAGGTGAATTGCAGAACATTTCATCTGAACGCGTCAAGGTTGCTGCTTGTATTTCAGACCTGAAAAATGGGCTTGTGTGCCCGAATACTTATCTGTTTTTCCATAATTATCTCTAATATAACTCTAACATTTATAACACCTATAACTAATAAGAGATACTGAATCTTCTTAAACATCTTGCCTCACTTTTATTCTAAGGCTATCACGACTACAGCACTACTACTAATATGAGCACTTTACAATCATTAATGGATTAATTTTCACAGCACTATTGTAGAGATAGAAGACAAAAGCACAGAGATAAAGCAAATCACTATTTAAGTCAGAGAGACAGCAAAAAAGGGAAAAAAACCACCCCAGAATTTCCAGTTCCTCTATGTTCTTATGTCTGCGTTGCAGCTTGGGCTTTTTGTTTTGATTTGCCTTTTAAGTTTTTTCATAGCTTTTTTTAATATATCAAAACTGAAAATTTTCAATGTTATAAAAAACTTTCTATTTTCAATTGCACAGAATACCAAACTTCCACAGAAAATCCTATTACAATCCAAAATAAACTGGTTTGGTCAGCATTTTCCATATAACAATTTCAACAAGTTCTGGTTTTGACAACACAGCTACTGAAGACGTTATTATAAAAAATAATGGCTTCTGCTGTAAAGCCAACTTAACAACAAGTCTAATTATTTATAGGCAAGAAATTATTTGTTGTCTTACTGGCATAAAGTTACTAAATAACTTGCGAGATTAGGATCAGATAGGAATCCAGGGCACGGTCACTGAATTACCCCAAACCCTCAACTTTCCGTAGGTGTGAGTTTGTGTGTGGTTGCTTTCATTTGTGAATGGGGAAGGGAGTCTGGATTTTCAGAAAAACTCATTTTCTCTAGTTAATGGGCTAAACTGACTGACACATATATGATCGAATATCAGTGAGAAATATGTCCAAACATATACACTTGTGGGAACACAACAAAGCTAATGCTAGCTGTGTGTTGGTTTTTCGTTCCCAGTCAAGCATATGAAAAAATGGAATTTATTTATCTTAAAGCTATTGAAAAACCCTCCTCTGCTGGATCTGCTCTAGATTTCCAATTCCTTTACTTTTCTGTATCAGCTATCCTCTACAGATGCTTCATTCTTCAACGAGAAAGCCAGAAAATTAAAATCAATAACTTCATTATGTTTACAGTGTTTTTCTCTTCACCTGAGTTTTCCCAGTCTTAATGTCTTACTATAACTTAAAAATCACTGCTTGGTTTTACTGAAGTATTCCATCTTTATTCCTTTCATATAAAGGTTAGGAATATGGTAATGTATACCTAAATTTTTTATAAGGTATATTCTGAAAGGACTAAAGTATAAATCTCAGTCTGCTTTCACAAAATGTCCAACTGAGTGTAGTATAAACAAATATTTTTATAGTGTCTTCTACTGGATTGTAAAAATAATAATTACTATTTTAAAACGGAACAATTACCAGGGATCTTTTAGATTCATATTCTCATTTTCTGACAACAAGAATTCTTCCTGCACAGTTGTTCTTGTTTTTTGCATATACAAAAAATAAATAATTGACATTTTGTACTATATGAACTTCATGTATTATTAATTTGATGGAAATGAACACATGATGGAGCACCTTCTTTATCTTTGTGATTGTTTTCACAGATATGTCAGTAACACTGATATGGAATTGTATGATGTGTCCTAGGGACTGCAACATTTCAACAAAATATCTCCAGAAATATATGTGCGCCCACAATGTCATCTAACAAACTCACCTTTCATTACAGTCATCTACAGTAAATCTGAGCTTGCATTTGCAAGGCAAATCTAAAAAGCCATGAATCGAATGATGAAGGTAAAAAAAATTATTAATATAGCAATAGAGCCTTAGAGATTACCTTTCCTATAATTCTAATGAGACAATAAAAATAAAAATCCAGAGATTCAGACCTGACGGTAACACAGAAAGAACTTCCTTCACAAGAATATTTGGGGTCTTCATTAAATGATATACTATGTGCTATTTCTATCTCATCTAAAATTCTGGCATCTCCTGACAATGTATTCTCCCAGTGACATGCACATGTGTAATCACTCATTTACATTAATGGGATTATGGGTGTTTTGTATCTAGGAGAGAATACCTTTTTGCTTTTTATTTTTTTTTTAAGAGTGGTTGCTCACTGTGCACTTGGCAACTGAGATGTATTACGGTTTTTCCCTAAACAGGAATTAAGTCTCCGCTGTGCAGCACGTCACACTTGCCTGAAAGCAAAAATGCTGCCTACTAAGCAATAGACACCCTAATTAAAGTTGCCCAGCATAATATCAGCCCATTAGTATAAACTAAAGACCAAAGAGAATAATGGAGGTGGTATTAGGATACCACAAAACATAACCTACGGTCAAACAAAGATTACTTTGCTTTGGGTAATTTTTCTTAATTTATACATTTTCAACCAATTTTCAGAAACTTTCCGAAGCCAAATATAAATAAGAAAATGCATGTCAGGTTTTAAGCCCCTGCCAAAGCAAAAATGATAACAAATAAACAGCAATAAAGTAATTGTCAATCAGATGCTTTCGCATGAACATTTTGAAATAATGAGATATAATAAATATTCATCAACGCATAATCCATAAAGGCGCATAGGAGCATATTTTATGCCTGTGTGTAACATATTATGCTGGACAGTTAGAGCTGATAGTGGAATAGCAGCAGTCTTATAAAGCTTTCTTGCACATTTAGAATTTCTTTATCCTTTACACATAGTCTAGAAAATCTGAACCCTTATAAATTGTGGGGGAAGGAGGGGGTGAAAATTGTGCACTTTTCAACCCAGTCCTTTTCGCAAGGCATTCTTAAAAGAGAACAGGCAAAGCTCCAGAAAACAAGCAACCTTGGAATTCCTGTTTTCAAACTTCATGTTTCATCCATAATCACATCTTTAATGGTGCAATTTCAAATGTTCTTGGATTAACTGTTTAACAAAAAAATAATTCATTCTGTAATACTGCTGAATGATAATAATTCAGAAATACTGCTGAATGATCACCTGTTAAAATAAGTCTTTTTTTTTATAAATATGATCCTGATCCTGACAACGAACCAAATAAAACAGTAAATTATCCAGGTTCATTAAAAACGCTTGTATGGCACTTTAACAAACAGGAATGTGTTTCAAAACAGGAAAATCCTCCCAGAAGAGCTGATAAAGGAAACAGCTTGCAGAGAATCTGGTTTTGTTTCATGATACTATAAGCAGCACTTAAATTGTTTCTGCTGCGTGTCTATCATACAGTTCTTCGAGATATTTATCAATGGATTCAGGAAAATAAGCATTAGGTGGAGTGACAGGCACTCCTCAAATTAAGACAAAGGGCCAAATCCTGGCCACACCTTTCCGGCATCCCACCCTGGAGCTGAGGTTTTTCAATAGACACCTCTCCGAGGTCATTCCCAGCCGTGTTTTCTATGATTCCACAAAGCTAGCTCAAAAGAAAGGTCTAAGCCTTCCTTTTCTCTCCATCCTTGCCCAGGAGGACAGGGATTGCGTGCAACGTAGCAAAGCCTGATGGTGTGCAAGGGGTACCTAAGCTTCAGGCTTCTCCCTCTTCCCTCTATAGCCCTATAGGGCACTGGAGAACATACCTTGGGGCAAGGTCTATCACAGCCTACACCTCCAGTAAGGTGGAGGAAGAAAAAGGTGATTTAGGGAGTCAGGCACCCCCTTGTCTGCTTCAAGGGCGACACAAGGCTGTCAGGTAATGGCACAGTCCAGCCCTTGATCAGTTCCCCTCACTTTTAGGAATAACCTGAGCGCTTTGGTTTGTAATTTAGATTTGATTGCAGGAATTCATTAAAATAGCATATATTGTGCCAAGGATTCCATCTCTGGTGCACATAATTAAGAATATTAATTAATATGCATATTAATATTTAGCTGTTCTCTCTGTAAACAACTACCAGAAATGCTTCTACGTCTGGCACTTTCCCTGCCCTTTATTTTTCAAAAGTTAGAGTGTGTGATTGGGTGTGTTCATATTATAGGCTCATGGTCTAGATCTGTTCTGAATTTCCTCTATGAGAATCACGCCCAAAGACCAAATGTAAAAGGAACACATCAGGAAGGATATATTCAAAACCTGACCGCCTGTGCCTGGAAAGCAGAGCTCTGATACGGTACTAGCTTTGTAAGAACACCTGGAATTTAGACATGACATGTCTGTCTATTAGCCAGTGGTCTGCAAGTATTTGGTAGTTACAAAATTGTCACTGGTAGGTTGTTTGGCTAGAAAATAACAACAGCTGCAAGAAACATTTGAAATCTTTTGCCCGAGTGCCTGCTTTAGTGAAGGTCTGAGCTGTTCTCATTAAAAGTCAGCAGAGAGGATCCTACTGCTTTCAATGCTACAAGCTCAAATCCTGCAAGCATCATTGTGCAACTGAAAGTAGGTCTGGATAAGAACAATTACATAGCACAGATCCCAGATACTTGAGCTCTCTTCAGCTGTGCATGACTCCTGTTATCACATTTGGCAGTGGTGCTCAAAATAAGGCTTTCACAGGTTTAAAATGGAGATGACAATATCTCGTAATGGGACCCTCTGGGTGAATGAATTCCTTTGCTCCTTGAGCAGTGTGATTAGATGGGCCTGGCTGGAAGGCACGGAAAGAATGACCTATCTGTACCACAGACGGGAACAGGTTTTTGGAAAAGATGGGTTAGACCTCTTGTTATGGATTATGATCCTCCTAATCTTATACAATTACATAGCAAGATGGGCAGGAGCTGCTAAAATAACTACGCATCAAGCAATAACTGTAATGCTCATGGTTTCCTCTAAGGGGAAATTAGAAAACTCAGGTATGACTAAAACCCCCAAAGGTGGCAAGTAAGTACGAAGAGAAGCTTTCTGGACCTATCCTTGCTATCATTTCTACCCAGGACTCTTCCAGCGGTACTGCAGGGTTGCAAACCCCGACCGTTGCCTGATGCTCTGGTGAGTATGTGTGGGACACTTCTCTCCGAGAAGAGCTGTACAATGACCAAGGTGACACCGGCCCATCTGAGCCTCAGCCACCCCCAAGCCCTCCTTAGTCCCGCAGGGTTTCAGCAGGCTGGGTTTTTTAGCTGGGCCAGATCCGTAGACTGTTGGGTTTGATCATCTCTACGTTTCATCAAGGTAGCCTTGGGCCACAGTCCAGTAATTGCCAGGGTTTTCCAAATGCCAGGATGAAAACAAACTCCCATCAAAATTGAGTGGCTCTGCCAAGTTCAAAAGGTGAAATAAATGAATCTTTACACATTATAAGAACAAAATCAACATTCTTCTGTGGCATAAAGTGCCTGAAAAACTAGCAAGTAAAAGCAGGTGTGATGTGCTCCCTGTCAGCTAACGACACTGATAAGCTTGCCATGCCTGGTTCTGCTTCATTTCAAACAGACTGCTGGAAAAAAGGGGGAAAAGCCAGAGCAGAAATAATTGCTGGAGCTTCAAGTTAGCTGAGAGAGCCTGCAGGCTAAGATCAACGCAACTGATTTCATCCTCTTCCTTTTATTTCTATAACCTTAAACGTTCTGCTATTATAAAAGTCATCATGTCAGCTTTCCCCCAAGCCTTAGCTGCGGCCTATTTTAAAATTGTACCAATTGGTAAAGCTCTTGGCTGGAGTATTTTCATCTTGATTTATGGTTTTTGAGCTTTAAAGATGAAGAAAACTCCACCGACCTGATCCAAGCATGTACGCGCATTGTCCCACGCATATGTTTATAATCAGACCCTACAGAAACAACGCATGCTGAGGGAAGCTTTAAAATTACGGGGAAAGCAGCAAATTGCAAGTGAATGCTGTTTATCCTGTATTTGTCTCCAACAAAAAACCCCACCTATTTTGATTCTAAATGTTTTCTTTCTCTGCTTAATATCAGGGATTTAGGACTTCCTGAGGCCATTGATAAGGTAAGGGGTTTAGAATTAAGAAACTCGTAAATCAGCGTAACAAATGTGGACATATAATACTGTGGCCTTGTCCTTGCTTCTAGATCAACGTAACTGATAAAAGAACTCCAGGATGGTGAGGAAGGGGGCAAAGGGACTTTTGCTTTTTTTTTAAGCAGGCACTGATCAAAAGCAACCCCATAACTTAGACTATTTCAGCAAAGCAGCAGCCATTCAGTGCTAACGCATATTGCTTCCTTTTAAACACTTGCAGCACGGACCCCAGAGAATGCATTATTAAAATGTTCAAGAGGATCATATTAGGGCTTCAGAATAAATACTAACTTCCCACAATAATCTTCACACATTCGTCCGTAGGGAACGATGGAATAATGACCCTTTGAATTTGTAATACAAAGGAGAGGCTTTTCTTCTCCCCCTCTCCTTGCCAGCAGTGCGGTGGCATTGCACACTAAAGAGCCTGCCGTTCGCAGAGAGGTTAAACGGCTAGAGGAGGGAGTTAGAGAAAAGAAACTTAGTCTAAAAAGATGGCAACTAAAGCAGGCACATGGAGGTAAGGCTTCCTCACCTAACGGGGAAACGCATATTACAAATAAGACACGCTTCTAACGCCCCGGGGTTATGGAGGGAGGCTGAGCAGCGCATGGTTTCAGTCTGCAGTGAGATGCCCAGGAATTACCTGTAGCGTTGTTCTCATCAGCCCATGCATGCCACCGCACGCAGAAACCTACACAAAAAAGGGTTGAGTATAAGAAGTATTTGTGAGGTCCCCCGTCCAGACGATTTCATTTTTTGGTATGAGAACTAACCCAAATAATACCTTAAATAATCTCAGATAAGCTATCCATCAAAAGCGCTGTTTCTTATAATGTGGGCAGAACAGAAGCTCAATCCAAATCTGAGAAAATTCTCTTTGGATTAAGTGGAATTTCGATGGTCCCCTAAAAATGATCTATATCTACTCTTCAGAGAGACACTAGGTCAGAAAAAGCTGTTGTTCTTTTGAGGCGAGCTGGTAGCTGTGTTTCTGAAACAATTCTTTTTCCCTGTCTTTTCTCTCCTCTTTTGAGAAATGGCTCGACAGAGCTCACCTTACCGAGGGAGATGCTTGATAGATTGCACGTGAAAAAATCCGATCTATCCCTTTTCCCAGGACAGAATTGTTCCCTACAATATACTTCATATCCGTTATCAAATGAATTAAAACATGCAAATAGGAGAAAGGTCTGCTAAGTTATCCTGTTGCTTTGAAAGAACCTAAAGCCACAATTTATGGCAAGTGGGAGTCTTTTAAAAAACAGCAACTGCTTTAGCTGAGCTGGGGGGAAGAGAGGTTGTGCACGCAGTCAAAGCCATAAACGCAAGCCTTAGTCTGAAAAAAGGTAATTGTGCTGCGAACGCTGACAGGTTTGACAGAAAGTGTCTTCATTGAGAAATTGCATTTTGAAGTTCTTCCCGTTCCTCAGAAATAAATGGACTAAAGCAACAGGGCTGGCTCTGACAGGAAGCGGGGATTCGGCACTTCAAATACAAACATTATGAAAAACAAGCAACATCTGCAAACAGTAAGTACTTATTTATATTTTATGGAGTGTGTGCTTGGGATTTTGACAGGTTTTTAAACAGAGCCTATATTAGGCCCATACAAAGGCGAGAATGTCCCTTTTTAAAAATACATTATGCTGCTGAAAAGCAGTCTAAATCTGCAGTCCAAGCCTCAGGTGAGCTCTGACCCCTCCTAACCTGGTCTAACAAAACACACATGTGGTGTTTGCAATAGAACAGTTTACTGCTACTTTCTCAAGGTCAGGACAAGACAGACACTTGAGGGTTAGTATTCAGCAAGCTTTTCCCTCAGCTGCCAGAGTGGCTTTGAACTTTTCCCTTTTGAACAAATAGGAAACGAAACTGTGAGGAAACAAGTGCTTGGAATCATAGAGAGGAACACATACCAAAAAGAGAGGGGGGAAAAAACCCCCAAACTATAAACAGACCTTTTTCAAGCAAATAAAAAAAGTCCAAAAACCAAAACCAGCCTGACATCTAATTTAAGGGTTTAAAATTATTCTCTGTGTAGTTTTGAAATTTTAACACACACTCCTTTTCACATGCTACCCCTTTATTTTCTTATATAACAAATAATAACCAGTTGGCAGGTATGGTGCACTGTGCACTATAAAATATTTAGTAAGGCAATAACGACTCCCTGGGCAGCATAAGAAAACCACGATTATATTCAGAGAGAAAGCCATGAACAAACAGAGGGGAAAAAAAATACAAAGAAAGATAAAGGAAGGCCTTTCATCAGGTCTTCCTGTCCAATAACACACTCAGGCTTGATCCATATGTTTTGAGAAAAATCAAAGTGTCACGACTACCAAAAATGTCAATAGCTCCAGTAAGGAATATTGTCTAACATTTTCTATTACACTGTTGAAGAATTTGCCTCCCAGCGCAATTTGGAAGAAAAGTCTTTTATTTCTAAAACACTAAAAAAAAATGAACAAGGCAC
Source organism: Pygoscelis adeliae (assembly GCF_000699105.1). Lineage (NCBI taxonomy): Eukaryota > Metazoa > Chordata > Aves > Sphenisciformes > Spheniscidae > Pygoscelis > Pygoscelis adeliae. Next base: position 4,880,990 of record NW_008824414.1, on the reverse strand, counting down.
GCTTCTGTGCAATGTGTAATACAATAATGCTGTGGGCTTCCAAACTATCCTGGAAACTGATACTTTGATGAAAGTGAGTCCTTCTCCACACCTCTCGTATTTTCTGTCCTCTGCGCATAGACAGGGCTGCGAGGCACATCCTGGTCAGTTGGGTCTAATAGCGTAATACACCATTCGGCTGGAAATTGGAGAAGGCAAACTTTCATCAGCCTTAATATTTTTATAATCCCGCATAATGACCCCCAGGATTCGCCAACCCTCCTCCCCCCCAAAAAAAGGAGGCGGGGGGGCTGTCCAGGAAGGGGGCATTAATTGTACTTTGCTCAAGGACGTGCATCTGCCTGTGTGCTGTTTGCATCCCCGTGCATAGCTTGCTTTTAAAGACATCCCGTTTCTTCCTGTCATCTGTAAACAAGCAATTTATTGCTGTCTTGGCAAAATGTAAACAAAACTTAGCACCTTGCCCTGGGGAGAGCTGCAGCTAACATATGGTTTGTCTGTGCCTTGGTGCACAATTTCTTTTGTATTTGTCTTTTCCAGCACCCTTCAAGTTCCAGAGGGAAAAACACATCAGTGCTGCTGTGTCTTTATCCTGTGGAATCTGAACTAGAATTGAGCGTGTTGCAGGCAATCAATATTACTGGGCAAATTAGCCTTTATGACTGAACCACTGTTTGCTCACAGGAAAAAAAAGAAATCGCTAGCGTGAGTACAGTGCACCTAACAAATTGCTGCTGTGAGCACACTGCAACTTAACTCGCATCCTGGGGTTCTTTTCCGGAGGGTTTAGCATCTACCTGAGGGAGGAGTGCCACCAGAGGTGGAGAGTTACTCCCCTCTATGAAGTGCACAGAATTAATTTTTTCGGTCTTTTGCACTGGAGCCTGCTCTATCCTCTCGGCTAGAGAGCTTGCTCACAGCCGAGAAAGCCAAAGAACCCTCCTTTGGGGCTGTGGCAGGGGTGCTGCTGCGGCTATGGGAAGGGCTCAGTGGGCGCCTTCGGTGCTTGACACATCCCCAAAGGAGCAGGGGCAGCAGGTCCCCGCTCCTGCCGCGGCAGACTGCCCGCGCCCGGACAGACTAGAGCGGAGCGCCTGCAAGATGGTTGGGGCTGGAGCACTTGCTCTGCGAGGACAGGCTCAGGGAGCAGCACCTGTCCAGCCTGAGGGAGAGGCGGCTTCGGGGGACCTGACAGCAGCCCCCAGAACCTGCGAGGGGGTTAGCGAGGAGACGGAGCCAGGCTCTGCAGGGGTACATGGTGGAAGGATGACACGCAATGGGCAAAAGGTGACACAAGAGAGGTAAGGACTGGAGAACAGAAGAAACTTCTCCCTGAGGCCAGCCAAGCAGGGGCACAGGTTACCCAGAGAGGTTGTGCAGTCTCCATCCTTGGAGGTTTTGAAGACCTGACAAGAAAAAGCCCTGAACAACCTCTTCAAAGCCCACAGCTAGCTGACTGCTTACAGCAGGAGGTTGCACAAGAGACCTCCTGAGAGTCCTGAGACCCCTTCGAACCCAAATTATGAACCCTTGCCAAGTTACTCACAGGAAAGCCTTTTACTTCAGTAAGACTGATTTTTTGAATAAGATGCACTGTAAAGCATTTCAGAATCTGGCCTTTGGCATACTATTTGTCATTAACTTTTGTACTCACTTAACATATTCCAGTACAGTATTGACACATTCTTACGTGAACGCACCTACCTACATATTGCTGCACGCAGAAAATCCAACAAGGCTGCCCTGTCAATATTTGGTTTTATCGCTCAGTGCGAAGTAGTTTGTTTTCCACCTGTGTGTTATTAAATGGGAGAGCTAACACAGTAATGGACATTAGTAGTTAATAAGCACTGATACTCATCATGTTAATAAGAAGGTGTTCAAAAGTGAAAATAAATATTGCCTGCCTAAACAAATCATGCGGAAAGCGGAAGAAATGTTATAAGAATTTATTTTGTAGAGGATAAACAATAGAAAGTAACTATTACTGAGATATGTGCAATGAACAAGTTATTCAACAAATGTAACTAACTCCTTTTTCTTGTTTGCAAATGATCTGCAAACAGAGAGCGAGCTTGTGTATCTATTTGCTATTTAGAATTACTCAGCAAATAGGTCATGTCAGCAAACTGCTGCCAGTGCTTTACCGGCAGGTTTTTTACCACAACTATTACTTTGAATATATGTTCTTTGTGCAATCAACTACTTGTGCTCAGCACTTCCTCACCTAAGTCACGTGGCGTTTTCCCTCTCTCCCCGCTGTAGCAGGTTAGCTGATTCTCATGCCAGCAAAGAACGCACAAGACGACCATCCACTTTTGGCACCAGTAATTTATAATCACACGAGTTCTTTCCGCACATGTTTTCGTGCACAGAAAAGGGCTCATAATGTTCCCAGGAAAGGAACAAAGGTGGAGCAAATACCGTCAAAGTCACTTGCAGCTTTCATTTGAAATAACACTCACAAATAATTTTTTCACATATTCACACACCGCTAAAAATAACCCCTCAACTTCCTGCTGTAATACCGGGCTATATTCTAAATAATATATTTTAAAAGGATCATAGAATCCGTGAAGGCTTCCTTCCTTTATGCATTGGATTTAGGGTTTTTTAGCTATCATGCAATCCAGGCATTGCTTATGAGACTAGCATACATAGGAAAAATAGCCAGAAAGGATAAGATTGGATTGACGGTCCTAGCTTCATATTCATCCATCCCCCTTCCAAATACATGCCAGGATGTGATCCTGTTCCTCCCAAGGCCGGCTGCATTCCTGAGGGCACACTAAGGCATGGCTACTTTGTCAACAGCGTTTTTATTTGCGGTTACCCACCGCACTCACTGGTTTTCCTGCAGGTCCATTAGCTGTGTTTTCAATGTATATCGCTCTAGCTGGAGCTCACAAAGACAGAGTGACACGATAAGCATTTCAACCATTTTCACTTCCTAAGTTGTTTTTTGAAAAGAAGTCCAGCAAGAGATACTATGGCTAAGATCTCAAGCATAGTATTACCAGAGAGATGACACCATCTCATTCCTTCAGAGGAAAAATGGTCCCCAGATGACTGAAATTTCCCTCTAGTCAGTGTCAGTAAACAGCAACAGAAATCAAAAGTCACAAGGGTACAATTGTCATTAGTATGTAAATTTTAAAAGCTCAGTCAAAAATATCAATACTTTCCACTTAATTTATTACTATATAAAGATGGATGATAGTAAAGTGAATCATTGATTTTCATTGCCCTTTAAAAAATGGTGATGAAGAAAATACTCAAGGACAACTACTTCAAAATACACAGACTCAAAATTAATTATTGTATTTTTTTTACAACTGCTTGTTCAGTTCAATCCTATTTGATTGCTTTTTTAATGAAGAAAAGGAATAGACCATTTATGTAAAGAGCCATTTCAAAATTGATTAGATGTAAAGACAGGTTAGCATTTTTACAGTATTGACAGAAAACCATTAACCAAGCAGCCTATAGACACGGTCACTGAAAGTTAATCGAAGGGAATAGTAATTTGGTAGGGCTTTGCGTGACAGTCATACAAGCTCACTGCTTCTATTCACAGGTTTTGGTTGTAACTGATCTCTGAGACGCATTGAACTGTCTCTTTTGAATGCAGTGTATAATTACTTTTTGATTATAATCATTGAATTTAAGCATTTTTGATAGTGTGTAACTATTGTCACATGCTTATTTCTAAAATTAACTACAGCATCTTTAACATTGCACAGAGACTTGGATTTAAAAGCACTGTAAGCAGTCTTGGGTAATAACTTTTCTTTGATTATTTACCTTTCAGATTACTTGAGTCTACATTGTAAGATAAGGCTAAAGCTAAGAAATTGTTTTAAGGAAACAATACTTGTGGGCATTTTAGGTCGATTGTTCTGCAACAGATTCTGTACCACCTGACAAATATCACATGCTTGCAGCAAACATGTTCTTAATAGTGATAAGCTGCAACTAACCACTTTTTCAAGTGGTTCTGGCACATGAAACAACCAGTAGAAGAGAAAAACACAGGGCAAACTAGATAGAGGGCCTGATTAAGGGGATACCCAATTTAATAATGTAGATAGCAAATGAACACATTTCCTTCCACATGTATAATTACACTGCAGATTATTAAAATCAGGGCGATTTTAAAAGAAACAGGTTGGTTTTTTTTAACTCTCTACGTCACTCAATTAACTCAATGTACCTTTGTTTCACTTTCACGTTTTTAGTGCACTACTTGAAGAAAATGCACTGCAGGTACTTTTTTATTTTCATTTTATTAAAAATATAGGCAGCAGCTTCCATCTGAGTGTAGCATAGCTCAGTCCCATGTTGCAGGGAGAAAACATTTGGAGCTTTAAGCTTCTTTCTAGATTTGAAATATTTAATCAACTGGCAACCGTGTTGTCATCTTCCTGGAAAAGGTTCATTCTAGATAATTAAGCTTTTGACAAAGTTTTATTTGCTAGTATCTGTAATGTCATGAACTTAACACAGAAAAGATGAAATCAGGGTTGGATTTCATTTGCATTTTCTACACCCTGGCTTGCATGCCCACTTGCAAGGTTTCATCAGTGACACCACTGAGCTGGAGAACAGCATTTCATCATCTTATTCCAGCATAAGAACAACAAAACCCAAAAGGACGGAGCATTTTGAGACAAATTCCAAGTGATTACGAGGGAAAGCCCTCCTTTCCATCAAGTCCTTCAGCAGAAAACCCCTCTGCCTGTGCTGGTTTCGGAAGGGAACCAACCACGGCGAGGCCATCCAGAAGGACCAGTGTGAAAAAAAATTTATTTCAACGCACCTTTCTCTGGTGGTAGTTTTTAATACAGCAGGAGGAGGTCAACTAGCTCCTGTTCCCTACTAACCTCATGTCACTCAACTGATGTGGATACCCAAAGCCACTCCACAAAGAGCCCTTGCAGCAGGAGTAACTGAGGAGCTACTGCATTAATCCTCCAAAGAAAAAGGCAGAGGCCATTTTCCATCACCACTGCAAAGTGCTCCAAAATATAAAAGGCATTTTTTTGCCGAAGGTCAAAATTTGGCCCTTGGGCAGTACAATATTACAATCTTACCATTTGGCCTTTGGGTAGAACAACATTAACAGGGAATTTATAACAATGTCCAGTGAGAGAGGCAAACCAGTAATTAGGACAATCTTTAAACAAACAATTATCCAGCAGCTTTGGGAGATAAAGCTGTCTCTGCACATCAGAGCAACAGCAAGAATCATTTCTCCTGGTTAGCTCCATCGCACAAACGTTATGCAAAGCAACTGCTAAAGAGCTGCAATGCTGCTAGCATGCAGCACGGCATGGTTGACGGAAGCCTACCAGCGTTCACAGGGACAGTAAGTGCTCTACGCTTCTCAATGCATGTAGCTGTAAGGGCATTTTAGAGAGCACAAAACGAAAAGCTGGAGTATGTTCCTTGTCAAACTGAGAAGTGGTTCAACCTGCAGTTTGAATATGTGGACCTTGCTAAAATGCTTGGTGTGAAAAGACTAAAATTGTTTCCTTATTTGTCTTGAAAGGAAAACATGAGAAAAATGCAAAAATGCCAAAAGCCAGAGGCATGCAAACTCGGAAACACAAACTAAAGGTTGTCTTAACCTGCAACTGCTGCACAAAATACACTCACAGCTTTCCCCAGGTAAGTAGCTTCCTTGCCTGCCTCTTTATTAGCAAATGCTATGAACCCTGACCCAGCTTAGAAAAGTTTAATATTTTCCCCCTAAATACTTTAAAAAACATATTCAAGGGGCCTGGTGGAGTCAGGAAGTCTGGCGGGAGGTAATTTGACATCTGAATTACTTCAAGGCCAACATGGAAAGCTATTCAAAGGCTTATTTGGAGATACATCAGTCGAGAGACCACTTCTACCACAGACATAGTGTTGGAAACCTAGATAGCTCTCAGAAAGCTATGGAGATAGAGCAAGGGAACTATGGTGAATGTCACATCTCAATCTGTCTATGATTAAGAAAATTATCTTGGTAATAAGCCTATTTCCACACCTGTAAAAGCATTTAAAATTTATTAAAAATGCTAAGCGTAAACGATGAACATGGTGTAAAAGCTTCCCTCTGCTAATTTGGTTGCACTGATTAAGATTTTACGTGATGCTTCTAAATCAGAATGTCAGCCCCACGCTTCATGGTGAGGCTTCGCAGCTCGGGGTCCACAGTACTTTGGTTAAACAAGTGGCCTTTCAGGACTCTGCTGCGTTGAGGGATGGGCAATAGTAAACATCCTTTCTTTCATTTTAGACAAGGTGTGGATGATTTAATTATTCCCTATTGGCCATGCAGTGTAGCTTAAAATAAAATGGCCAAGCTTCTGCTTTGCCTTCTCGTAAGGTATTTCCCTGCATACAAAAAAAATATCTAACTATGCATTATTAAAATTTGAAAAAGCATCACAGTTGTAATTATGCAAATCTGAAGCCATTTTGCTAAGAAATGCCCGAGTTGTTTCTGAAACGTAATCAGCAGTGGAAAAGGAAAAATAAATTAATTAATGTTCATTTCTGCAAATTGTTAGTAGTAGCACGTGGCTAACAGCTACCTAACAGGGAGAAAGGAGGTGCATGGATCCTGGGATTGACTGTTTCGGATTTCTTTTGCAAGTAACACAGAACAGTTACTCAGCCTTTCAGTTCATGGCTTGATGGTCTTTATACGAATCCTGTCGCAGGCACCGCTCACCAGCAGCAGCAGTGGCGGGGTTTGCTATTCCACGACCCGGTGCTGGGGAGGAAGTATGGTCAGTTGTAACTGTTCAGGGATCAGCTCTGGCATGAGACAGTTGGAAGCGGTTTGTTGTCATGGCTCGTTGCCACACATTACAGACAATTAAAACTATTTTTGCATCGTGCAGAGACAAGTATGACACAGGGCTGCGCAAGCAGAGCAGTACCTCTGACCGAACAAGGCAGGCTACAAGTTTCTGTATGCAGATAGAGTACCCAAAAGCACCCATGCACACATACATCTTATCTTTAAATGCCCAAGCAGCACGTACATATTTAAAATGACATTTCTCATCTATTGATATAGGTGTGTTTGTGGCATTCATCACCTAATGTTAATGAGAATATTAGACATAATTTAGTCTAAGGCCCCGGGCAGGCAGTCCCTCCCGTAGGCAAGAAGCATTGCCTGGATCAGGTCTCCAGGTCTTAAACTCAGCTCTGTGGCTGCAATTCTTAACTTCACAAAGTGAATTTCACAGAAAGTTCTTTTTTCTGGATTTACACACACAAACCTGATACTTATTGATTTGCTCCTTAAAAAAAAATAATCTTCTGCCATTGGCATTTGCTTAGTACAAGCAGCTCTTCTTACCTTCTGCAGAATTTTCTATTTTATGGCTCCCAGGCTCAGATTCCAACATACAGAAACTTGAAGTAGTATCAGAAATATCACCTTGTCCCAGTACAAAGGTGCACTTCAAGGATAAGAGCCAGTCATGTGCTGGCCCACGGCGCATTGATGCACTTCTGTGCCTAGCTGTTCCCCTGCACCTCTGGTGAGGAATCCACTGAGATAAAACTGAGTCATGGCAATACTGCCTGCCTCCTCCCAAGGAAAGAGAGACTGGTATTAAAAAGATTGTCAGTTGTGGAAACAGATGGGCTCCCTGCTGCAGTACCATTTATCAGAAGGGTGAAAGAGCTCCCGCAGGTCGTGCCCTCTGTTCTCCAGTGCAGCCATCTCTCAGAAGCTGCTTTTCTTTCCCATTACTTGCCACCATTTACATCTCAGCACAGCAAGAAGAACAGGTAGTCCCAGGCCCTTCCCTGGAAGCCAGCTTCGCTCTAACCTCCTATCAGTTGCTTTAGCTCAGCCCCACTGTTATGCTTCAAAAAGATTTTATCCACCAGCAAATCTCTTGCTAAAGGCTTGCTAATGCAGTGCTGATTGGAGAGATAGCTAATGCCTTGTTGCCAAGTGATTTCTACTTTAATTGCATTTTAAGTCTCTTTTAATTGGACCTCTAAAAGTCTCACATACTGTAAGTGGAATAAAGTTATACTGTGTGTCTTATTAGTTCGCTCGCAAAGTATGTTCTGTAGAGGATTTTGCTATGGCATTCTGGCCTTTCCTTTCATTACTTTGAAGGAAAAGATTAGCAAATGATTTGGATATTACTGTTTAAACGGTGGCTCTGGAATTACAAATCTTTTCCTTCCATTAGAATTGTTTAGAATTCCACATATGAAATACAGTGGATGACACCACCCTAATCCTCACTAATAGTTTCTGACCTTTAGCTGCAGGCGTATATTTTCCTGGGTTTTCAGAAATGAACCCCAACATTATGCTTCATAGCAAGCTGTTTCATCTCTCTGCACACTCCTAAGTTTAAACTTTCTGCTCTGTCTCGTTGGTATTCACAAAGCCCACATATATTAAGGCCATACTTCCATTGACTTTGCTTTTAATATTAAACAGGCAGTACATGATACCCTCAGTATTGACTCTACTAAGTCCATTAATGACCCTTTTGTGGCTTCACTTTAGTTTACGCTTTGAAGGAAAACTGCTGTATTATGAGTCAGGGGTGAAAGAGAATATTGCTTATATTAAAGATCTGTATAAAAAGAATATCATCTCTGACCTACTAAGGCAAAGTTGAACACTCAAAATAATTCCTACTGCAAGGCACATGAAAAATATTATTATGGAATGCCCAGGCTTTCATCTGACAAGGAAGATTTAAGGATTTCATTGTTTATGTACGTAAGAGGAAAAAGTCTTTAGTTTTTTGTTGCAGCCAAGCTGCAATAGAGCCAGTTGTCCAAAGTCAGAATACATATATCTATCTCAAAATCCATGTAATTACTACAGATCTGAAGTGCCACCTTTTCATATTTCCCATTGTGCTAAACTACTACGGCACAGAGTGTATTAAAAACATCAACTGTTGAGAGACATCTCGAGTACTTAATCCATAGAGGTCACATTAAAAACAGAGTTTCAAAACTTCCCAAGTCTTGCTGGTTTAAGTGCAACCCTTAATTCAGTATTGCTCTGTATGTGTGTATCAGACCCTGTGGTAAAGCTAAGCATGTTGTAATGAGATAGGAGCAGATCTGTTCTACAGTGAAGGATGACATGGGCTAACGGCTTTGGCTACAGCGTAAAGTGAGAGATTTAAATTGGCTGAAGTGAAACGCAGGGGTGAGATTTGCTTGAACGTGGTCATCTGAGGCATATTCCTTCAGACTGCCCTAAGGAAGAAACAATTCAGAAAGGACGTTCTGGAGTCTGTCAAGGAGCCTGTGAGCTCTCCAGCCTGCTCTGCAAGGGCAGCTGCTGGGGATGAACAGCAAAGTCCCGCCTGCCAGGGCTTGGAACTCACAAGCCTTTACTATTACCGGCTTCCAGACAAGCATCTAAAGGAAGAAGTTTGAAGGCTCTTACTACACACCAAAAAGGTGCTTGAGACACTGAGCAGCTGCAATAAAAAAGGTAAAAGACTCATAGGTCAATGATGCATCAAGAAATGCTAAAAGAATTTAAAGGCAGGGGACAGATTCAGAATGTGGTTCAAATCAATAAACTTCTAAGCACGCAGGCAAAGAAGATGCCCTGCAAAAAGCTGATGAGCTGTATAGCTACTACGTAAGCATTTCTAATGTAGGTTTTGCAGTAATAAAGGCTTGTTACTTGGGAAATTGCAGTGAACTATAAGAACGTTGCAAAAGGCTAAGGAACGCTTCAAAAATTTTATTTTAAAAAACTTCCTCAAATAGCAGTTAGGAAGAAACTAAATATTAACAGTCGCTGATCCGGTGAAACAGAATTGCGTTGGATGATAGCTGTAAAAAAACACACTTCTCCTGTGAGTCTGAACAATTTTCTGTACCATCTCTGCCAGTCTAACTTCAGTTATTGACTACATCTTTGAATTGGAAAAAGACCAGCAAACTTATCTGAAAATGAATCTACTGGAAGGACAATATTTTTCTATGAAGATCAAAGGCAGTGAAATACATATATATATGAGTGTGTGTATAAGTTGCATCTGGTGCACTGTTTCTTTTCATCTGGCCAACACTCAGTAATGCAATTATTTTTAGATAAAAATGTGAAACATACCTTAGCATTTTCCAACAGAGAGTCCGTGCTGTAAATTCTCAAGCAGCAATCCTCTCCCCCACCCAGCCACTCACCCTCAATCTCAAACCAACTGTTAATTTCCATTAATTGAGTCCTATCTCAGTCAGGAAACCAAAGCAAGGCTTTTTCTAAGGTGAGCGAAGTCTGGAGTCTCTCAGTCAAACAACAAGAATCAAGAAGTCTGTTATAGTTACACTGACCCTTTTCCAGCCAGCAGCTTCCATAGCCAAAATAAAGCCTGGCAAGATGCAGCTGGGCAAATGTTCACATAATATGCTAAATTTTTTTTCGCATTTGTGAATGCCTTGTAAAAATCTTCAGTTAAAAAACAGATGTGGAAGAAATGTCCCTGCAGCCTGGAAGGAACAAGGCTACTTGTCGTTAAGGGGGCAACACAAGTTGTTTTGGTCTTCTACTGACTTGGACTGGTTTAGAGGAGAGACAGACTGGGATCAACCTGAATAGCAAACAACTTGCCTTCCTAAGCCTGAGCTCAGAGGTCAGAGCTTCTTACAGGGGATAGTGCCAATGAGTTGCAGTGGACCAGTGCTTTGCCCTGTAAATACTTTAACAGAGGGTTGCATCCTTCTAACACTTTACAAGGGAAACTGTTAACTGAATCCCTCCCTATTTATCTGTATTCTGTAGTCATGTCCCTGTGTGAGAACCTGAACACTGAGAAAGAACAAAGCTGCTGAACAGAGCTCACGCCTAAACCAAATGCAGGGCTTCGTGTCTCCCAGGTAAACGTCATTCCTGTCCTCACACCAGCTAGTTCTGTTCATCTCTCCTGTGTGCAGGGAGACAGAGCAACTTTGCAGCAATATCCCTTCCAAAGGGCTCTACTGGTCTCATTTCCGTGCAGGATATGGACATCACATCTCAACAGATTCCCACGGAAAGGTAAAGTAGCAGAGCCTGAGATCCCGTTACTCTCACTGCACTCTGAAGTAGGTGATACTGTACCCGCAGGAGCATTGCTGCAGAGCAGCCACACTACCTGGTGCCAGTGGGAGTCACAGCTACTGCAGGTATCCTTAGTTTATCAGGACACATCTACGTTACTGTGTTAGTACAGGTGAGGAGCACACTTCTGAGGTGAATCTCCTGATCGCCACTGCTTCCCGTGCTTTGCTTTACACTACGGAGCAGAGAGCCACTGCGTGAACTGGGATCCTCTCAGGTGAAACTAAACCTAATGTTCTCCAGCCACGGGCAAGCACTCAGCATATGGCAGGAGACCAGACCTAATTTGAAATAGACTTCCCTGAAACACCCACAGTGTGGACTTCGGGTCTTTAGCACTCCATGTTTTGCTTTACAGAACTGCTCCAATGGGGCCGCGTGACCTCCTCATGTAGGCTTGGCCTTGTGGACCCAGAGACGCCAGGAGACCAAATCTACTCAGTGGGAGAGGTGCAAGGCCGTATCTCTGCAGGGGATTGGGGTGAGGTCCTGCTATCATGGAAAAGCCTTACCCTCAGTAAGTTTGCAGACGACACCAAGTTGGGCGGCAGTGTTGATCTGCTCGAGGGTAGGAAGGCTCTGCAGAGGGACCTGGACAGGCTGGATCGATGGGCCGAGGCCAACTGTATGAGGTTCAACACGGCCAAGTGCCGGGTCCTGCACTTCAGCCACAACAACCCCATGCAGCGCTACAGGCTTGGGGAAGAGTGGCTGGAAAGCTGCCTGGCGGAAAAGGACCTGG